>NC_080800.1:126706437-127037973 GCF_028018385.1 Neofelis nebulosa
CTTAGCAAGCCTGAGGGCAAATCTTGGGGCCTCCCTTCTCCGGGAGTGCTGGAGTTTCCCTCTACCCCTCTCTACCAACTGGAACCCCAAGGGCAACAGAGTTTCTCCAGTAAATTGGGAAGGCAGGGTGCAGGTGGCAGTTGACAAACCCCAGTAGACAACGGTCTCCAGTTGGGAGGGAGGGAAATCCCCGGGGTAAAGATGGTGGGAGAGGGGTGAGGCAGTGAGGCTCCAGACTTGTGCCCAGGGAGGCAGGCCTGTAGGCACCAGGGCAAGGAGTCCAGGCACGCATGTGCGTGCATGGATGTCAAAGTCAGGCTGTGTGCAAACGTGGGCACATATGACCTCGACCTACAGCTCTGGGAGGAAGGGGAGGCTGTGCAGGTACTTCCCGCCTTTAAACTATGAGCAGTTCTTTTGCCCAGAAGGGGAAAACATACCTCCTGAGCTCCCTGCCCACCCACCCCAACTCCCGCCCAGTACCCAGGCCCTTCTCTAAGACACCACGTGTCCATGGGGTCTGGGGTCGGAAGCCCTGGGAGCCGGCCAGACACCAGCAGGCCAGGACCTGGGCTCCCAGCAGCCGGTCTCAGCAGTACCACTGTTTGAGTCCTCCTACAAGGCAGGCGAGCCCTGTCCAGAGGCATGCACGGGCACTCCCACCCCCAAACCTGCTCCTGTGTCAGGGACCCATGCCCTCATCAGCTAACCCCAACACACCTCGCCCCCTATGCTCCATCTGAGCCCTGACTGGTCCCTCAATGTCCCTCACCTACGCAGCAGAGCCATGCACGGAGCTCAAGCCCACAGGAAACTGCTGTGAACTGGCTTCAGCCCCTACTTTCAAATAGATGGACCAGAAGGAGATGAGATCAATGGGGAGACTGTTACAGCTATCCACGTCAGAGCGAGAATACACAAGGGCATGAATCAGGCAGTGGAGGTCCCATATGAAGATGCTGTGAGGCCCCTATTTTCCTATAAGCCTGCTTTCCAGAAGTGTAAGAATGGGGGTTTCAGGGGCACCTGGGTGGTGCAGTCGGCTGAGCGTCTGATTTTGGCTACAGTCATGATCTCACCACGCGGGAGTTCGAGCCCCACATCGGGCTCTCAGCTATCAGTGTGGAGTGCGCTCCGGTTCCTGTCTCCCTCTCCCCCTCTCTCTCTGGCCCTCCCCAGCCCGTACTTTCTGTCTCAAAAATAAATAAAAACAAGGGTGCCTGGGTGGCTCAGTCAGCTGAGTGTCTGACTTCAGCTTAGGTCATGATCTTATGGTCTGTGAGTTGGAGCCCCACATCAGCCTCTGTGCCGGCAACTCAGAGCCTGGAGCCTGCTTAGGATTCTGCGTCTCCCCCTCTCTCTGCCCCTCCCCTGTTCACATTCTCTCTCTCTCTCTCTCAAAAATAAACATTAAAAAAATTTTTTTAATAAAAAAAAATAGAATGCGGGCTTCAGAGGGGCACCTGGCTGGCTCAGTCGGAAGAGCATGCAACTCGTGATCTCAGGGTAGTGAGTTCAAGCCCCACGTTGGGCGTAGAGATTACTAAAAGAATGAGAAAAATAATTTTGGGGTGCCCAGGTGGCTCTGTCAATTGGACGTCAGACTTTTGGTTTCCGCTCAGGTCATGATCTCCGGGTTGGTGAGTTCAAGCCACGCCTCGGCTTCCAGCTGATGGTGTGAAGCCTACTTGGGATTCTCTTTCTCTCCCTCTCTTCCCCTTCCCTAACTCATGCTTGCTCAAGCTCTCTCTCAAGATAAATAAACTTAAAAAAAAAAAAAGTTTGGGGGCTTCAAGGGTCAAGGTTGTGCACCCGGTCTGTGTACAGGTTCATCGCTTGGGGAGTCGTCCCCGGAGCCCACCCCCAGGCACACAGCGAGGAGGTAAGGCGGGGTGGGGGGGGGGGGGGGCCGGCTTTCCCTCCCTCGGCCTTCCAGCCTCAGCTCGGCTCAGCAAGCCGGCACGGAGGCGGCCCCTCCCAGAGGCGGGCGCTGCAGAGACGCGGGAAGTGCTGGGCCCCAAAGGCCACTCGGGCCTGCGGCTTCCCCTCTCCCCTCCCCGCCCCCGCCGCGGCCCCCACCTCCGCCCAGGAAATCCGACCGCCTGGGGGCCGCCCAGCGTCTACTCGCCGCCGGGGACGCAGGGCGCGGAGGGCAGAGGGCGGTTCAGGTCCCTAGGGGCGGGCCCAGGGAGGGAGGAGAGCGCAGCTCGGCGCCGCCGTGGGAGCGTCCGCGGGCTCCCTCCCACCCGCGCCGGGGCGCGGCCGACGCAGCGCGCATGCCCGTCCCGCCGCCGCCCGACCAGTCAGAAGCCCTGGGAAAGAAGCCCGCCGCGGCTTGCGAAGCGGAAGGGACTGACGCCAGACGCTCGGGGCGGGGCGAGGCCCCGCCTCCCGACCGTACGGCGAGCGGGCGAGCCGGCGGGCTTGCGCAGGCGCACTGTTCCGCCCTCCCCCTCTCTAGTCGCCGCTTCTCAGGCGGCCTGCGGGTCACGTGCCAGGCGCCGGCCAAAGAGAGAACCGAGCTCCCGCCGCCCGCTGGCGAATTACTCAGCCTAGCAGGGGCGCGGTGGACCATCTGCAGTGGCAGGCGCGTGAAGTATGGTGACAGCTCCGGAGTGTTGGGCTCCGCTGGGAGGTGGGCAGCCCGGGCACGGCCTGGCCAGGGAACTAACAGCAGCAAGTGATAGTGCCGCCGCCAGAGGGAAGGACAGGGACAGAGGCACAGGAGCAAACCTTAGGGTTGGAGTAAAGCCATGAAAAACGGAGGACTTACACGGAAACAGACCCAGAAATGCAGAGCACAAACTGCTGGTTGCCAGAGAGGAGCGGATGGGCGGGAAGGGCCAAACGGGGGAAAGGGAATGGGAGATCCAGGCTTCTAGTTCCGAAGCGAGGAAGTCAGGGACTAAAAGGCACAGCCTAGGGAAGACAGACAGTGGTACTGTGACAGCACTGTATGGCGACACATGGTAGCTGTGCTTGTGAGCACAGCGTAATGTATACACTTGTGGAGTCACTGTTGTACGCCTGAAATTAATGTAACATTTGCCAACCACAATACAAAAAAAAAAAAAAAAAGAGGGCTTATATTCTCCAGGAAATGATATGATCCATTTGTGAAAATCCAGAGGGGCGCCTGGGGGGGCTCAGTGGATTTAGCGGCTCTTGATTTCAGCTCAGGTCATGATCTCAGGGTTCATGGGTTCCAGCCCTGAGTCGGTTCTGCACTGACAGCATGGAGCCTGCTTAGGATTCACTCTCTCCCTCTCTGCTCCTCCCGTGCTCACGCTATCCCCTGCCTCTCAAAAATAAATAAACATTAAAAAAATCATAGAATACACAACACAAAGAGGGAAATAAACCCTGGACTATAGTTAATAACGTTTGGATATTGGCTCATCAACTGTAACAAAAACAACATTTAATACAAAATATTAATAATAGGGGAAACTGGGGGGTGGGGGGAGAGGCGACACGGGAACTGCACTGCCCGCTCAGTTTTGTATACCTAACACTCTACTAACAATAGTCTATTAACTTGCATTTTAAAGCTTAGGTTATGGAGTACATTCCACAGGAGTTATGGTGGTGGTAGGTGGTCAGTGGTCGAACACACAGGACTTGCCAACCTTCTGGATGGCAGGGGAGGGAGGAATCCAGCACAGTCGCCAGGGCTCAGGGCATTACCAGGTAGGGCAGCAACAGAGAAGCCCAGTGAGCAGCTGGACTTTACGCATCAGGAGCCCGGCAAGGGAGCAGTAGAGCAGGGCTCAGAAGGCAGAGCGCCTGCCTCCCCGGCAGGGACTGGCTTCCAGAAGTCCGGGGTCTCCCTTCCCTGGACCCATAGGGGCCCAGAGCCATCAGACTTGGGAGCCCCGCCTCCAAACCCCCGACAGAGCTCTTTCCTTCTACTTGGGCTTGGCAGGACGCACCATGCCAAAAGGCTTGGAGGTCCACATCCCGGGACACAGAGGGACCGGGGAGAGGCAGCCCCCGCCCCCAAGGTGCACACTAGCACACACGAACTCCCCAAGGCCACTGGGTGAAGTTTATTGTGAAACCTTGAGGGGTGAGGACAGGACGGGCAGGTCGGGGTGGGGAGAGGAGCAAGCGCAGGCTCTAGGAGGCAGAGTCGGAGGCCTCTGAGCTGTCCTTGACATCGGTGCTCTCTGTGGTCTCGCTGACCTCGCTCAGATCCTTGCTGTCACCACCACTATCCTCAGCAGCCAGGCCCTTGTCCTCACGACAGGCCTCTCCCGAGCTTGGAAGCGAGTTGCCCCTGCTCTCCACCTTGTTCTCGATGGAGCCCAGCACCACGTGCCTGCCCTTCTCCTTCAGCTCCAGGTGTCGCCTCAGCTGCCGCCAGGAGCCCAGGAAGAGGCAGGAGGAAGGAGACAGGTCTGAGTCTCCAGACCACAGAGACCCCCTTCTGCCACCCAAGCCAGGGGTGAGGGCAGCCTGCAGGACTGAGTCAGAAGACCCGGGTGGAGTCCTGGCTCTGCCCTCTGTGGACCTGTTTCCCGTCCCACAAAGTGAGGGTGCATGTGCCTCCCCCACGGGGTCTGCTGCAAAGCCTGCTGAACGGCCCTGGCCCCCGAGGAGCCTGGGGCAGGCCCCTGACCTTCTCCTCAGCCCAGCTGTCTTACTCCTGAGCCTTGGGGACCCTAGTTCTCAGTACACTGAGGGACCTCCTCCCTCACCTCTCGCATCACGCCTCAGGCGGTACAAGCTTCGGGAGAGCATGCGATCTTGGGGCGATAGGGGCCCAGCTCCCCACCTGTCAGCTGAAGAAACTGAGGCGAACGGGGCCGTGACTCCCGGCAACACAGCCGCCAAGGCTGGCACGAATCCATCTCACCTCTGGCCACAGAGGGCTTCCTACCGTCTCAGCACCCCGGTCCAGAGCTGCCCCTGACCTCCAGCAGGGCCTCCTATGCTTTGCCTTGCTTTTCCTCATCTGTGAGGACTGTGGCCCTGGCCCCAGAGGACACTTACCTCGTCAGCCATCTGGGTGAGGTCCCGCTTCATCGCGTATGCATCTTCCCCATCTGCGTAGTATTTGGGTTCCACTTCGCTGATCCTGGGGGCAGGAGGTGGAGAAAAGGACGACCCAAATCAGGGGACAAATTCTCATCCTTCCGGCATCATATGCTAGTGGGGCAGGGTATCTGTTTTCCCCCAAAGGGCCCTTTCGGAGACAGCAAGCCCCGTTTCCAACGTGGCCTTCCCTTTGCGCCGTCCAGCAGTAAGCGGTAAGCAGCGTCCAGCGCCTTTACCCCTCTGGGGCCTGCCCCTGTCCTGTGTCCCTCATCTGGCTACCAAGGATCTGTTTCTGTGCTTTCTTGTGAACTGAAGCCCTAGATTCAGCCATCCCTTCCCCCCCATGCCCGGTTCCGTGTCACTTACTGAACAAGGCTGATTCCCGGGCCTAGCAATTAGAACTGAGGAGGAGGGGCGCTGCGGCCGCGGGTCCTGACAGCCACCACCAGGCCATGCGGCCCCTGCTCTGAGCAGCTCAGGGGCCAAGGCTGCACGGGGGAAGGTGTGTGTGCATACTCGGGGACCTTGCCACTGGAAGGGGCACTGGACTTGACGGCCTAGGAGAGCCCTGCCGGCCCCAAGACCGTGGGATTGCTGGCCACCAGAGACATCTATGTCCAGGTCAAAGATCCCTCCTTGGATGCCCTTCCCAATAGTCCCTCTTTATCCGCCACCAAGCTGAAACTGAATGCCGTCTCAGTGGGCCCTCCAGCCCAGCCTCACTTTCAAGTGGCTTTTGCTACCGTGTCCTGCACACATCACTTCCCTGCCAGGCTTTCTCTGTCCCGTGCCAGGCATACAGAGACTCCCACGTCCCTGAGTGGACCTGCCATCATCTACCAGGACACCCAGGGCTCTAGATCCCTCCACTGCTGTTGCCGATATCCCTACCTGTCTGGATGTGCTTAGGTTTCTGTAGCGCCACGTTCTCCTTTCTCCTGGTCCCGCTTAGATGCTTCTAGGTGCCAGCTCACCACGAGTGCTGCACCCTGGCTTGTCCTCATGTCCTGGGCCCTCATCTCTACTCCTGAACCTTTACCCAAACACCTGTGTGCTCTTCACCTAGCCCCAGCCAGCGTCAGGCGACACAGCAAGCCACACCACTCTCCCGCCTCACAACACGCCTCGAGCAAACTCCAGCAGGCCGGTGCCGGCACCACAGACACTGGAGTCCGCAACCTGCTCCCCACCTCAGCTGACTCCAGGTCTGTCCTCCAGCCACCCCCATCCTCCCGCCTGGAAGGCGGCTCAGCCCACCTCAGCCGTCTGGATGCGCCAGAGCTGGGACCACCCCATTCCATTAGAAAAATCTGGAGCTACTTACTGAAAGTTGAGGGTGTTGGAATAGAGGTGCAGGGCGGCCCGGTTACTGCAGGGGAACAAGGAACTGCTAAGCTGAGCAGACTCGGCCACACAGGGACAGCACATCTGGGTCCTCCGCCTCCCCCTCCACCCCCCTCCCCAGATCTCCACATGCCAGGGCACCCCAGGACCCCCATCAAGACATTATCTCCTCCCCCACCCCCCTCCCTCCTTCGGTCCTGGCTTCCACCTCTTCCTGACATGCAGGGAGACGTATTTGGCGTTGAAGTTCTCTATCATGGCTCGGGAGGCCTGGTCCATCAGCTTCTGTGCCAGGCCGAGGCGCCGGTGGGAACGCTTCACAGCCTGGTGGGAGAGAACAGGGGACCTCGAGGGCTGCCCCAGGCAAGCCCACCTCCACCCCTGCCGCCACCCCGGCCGAGCCCCACGCACCAGTGAGGTGATATGTCCGTGGGGCACATCATCCGGGTCCTCCTCCCTACAGCAAGAAGAAAGGAGAGGCTAGAGAGGAGCCTGGTACAGATACGCTCAGCGCCCCACGGCCCCAGCGTGTGCCCAGAGCAGGAGCACCAAGTCCTCTGGTGGCTCCACCGTTCCCCCAGACCCAGGGTGGGCTACAGCTGAGACTCTCAAAACCCCTCGTGCAGCCAAAAGACAGGCGCAGTGTCAATGGAGTTCAATGGAAATCCTGATCGTGCTAGAAAAAAATGAGCTATCGAGCCATGAAGAGACGTGGGGAAACTTTCAACGCATAGGACTTTGGTGAAAGAAGCCAGTTTGAAAAGACTCCATACTGTAGGATTCCAGTCATAGGACTTTCTGGAAAAGGCAAAACTACAGAGACAGGAAGTAAGTGTATCAGTGGCTGCCATGGAGCAGGGGGGACAGAGATGAGAAATGCAGTAACACCCAGGATTTTTAGAGCAGTGAAACTCCTGATTCTGTAAAGGCAGGTAGATATGGGTTGTTATACATTTGTCCAAATCCATAGAAGGCTACCGTGCGAACAGTGAACCCTAATATAAAGTATAGACTGTAGTAAAAATGTAACAAGACTGGTCCATCAGCTGTCACCAACGTACTGCAAGATGTTAACAATCCAGAAAACTAGGGGGCAGATGGCAGGAGGTACACAGGAACTCTCTACGCTTTCCACCGGACTTTTTGTAAACCCAAAACTGAACTAAAAAACAGTCTCTTGATTAATTAAAACAAGAAAAAGCAGCCCACGCAGACCCAGCAGGCACATGTTGATGCCCACCCCCCAAATCCACGCCCCACCCCCAACTCTGGCATAGGGTTTCTGTCTCCTTCCTTCGTGACTCACATTTTGGCGAGGACGTACCCCACAATCTTCCCGTTCTCATCCTCTGCGATGTAAGAGAGCTAGGTAGGTGACAGGGAGGAGAGAGAAGTCAGAAAAGGACCTCCTGTCAGAGCTGGAGGAGGCCTCGGCAGACACTTGGTCCCGCTGCCAGCCTGTCGCTGTGTGCATGACAGGAACCGAACGGGTGGCGAGTTCAGTGACAGCTCCTGACCTCCCGCGCCAGTGGCTTGGTTTCCTTCGGCACACCCCACTGCCGGTGCTCCGAAATCTGCCCCTGTTGGGTTTCCCTGGCTCTGCACCCCCCCCCCCCCCCCCGCCAGCCGCAAAGTGCAGGGACACGCACCTGGGGCCAGGAGAGGCCGTGGTAGAAGTAGTACTTCATCTGGTAGTTCTCGGGCAGGCACAAGAGATTGCAGTGCTGCATGTTCATCAGGTCCTCCGGCTGCGGGGCGGGAAGGCCAGGGGCTGTGGTGACTCAGGAGGCCTCGGCCACGTTAGAACCCTGCGCCCTGTCTACTCACCGACCCCCACCCCCGCAGGGCTGGGCGGGCGCCGCGACTATCTGTCTGCACAGGCGCGGCGCACGGCCGCTGTGCAAAGATCATCTGTTCCGGGAATGGCCCTGCGCGCCGGGAGGCTCCGGGACACCATCCGACGGAGCCCCGACATCCCTGTTCCGGTAGGTCCACCCCACCGGGACGGTGGCCTTCACCTGTCCGTGCCCTGCGGCCGCAGGCACGCGGGGCTGCCGGCCCGGGGCTCGGCCGGACCCCTCGGGAGCATGCGCACGCGGCCACCGGGCCCGCACCCACGCGGCGCGGACAGCCTCCCTCCCCGGCCCCTCACCCTCGCATTGCGGATGTTCATAACGGCGGCGGGGCTCGCGGCTCCCAGCGGATCGGAAACGCGCAGTCAGCTGCCGCCGCGCTCCAAGGCGACGCCTGGGCGGCCAGGCCGGGGCTGGGGCTGGGGCTGGAGCTGGGTCTCCGGGCTCGCGGGGGTGGCGGCGGAAGGGGCGGCGCGCGCCGGGCCCCGGCCACGGGCCGGAAGTGCGCGCCGCCGAACCCGCCCTCGTGGCCGCTTGGCCAATGCGTGGGGTGGGCCGCGCCCGCAGGGCGGGGCGGGGCGGGGCGGGGCGGGGCGCGCCAATGGCCCGGCGAGCCCCGGCGAGGGGCGGGCCGGTCGGCGGGGTGGGGCGGTCCCGCGCGCGCGGCGCCCCCGGGGCCGGCTCAGCCCGTGCCCTCCAGCCGGCTCGGAGGCCGCCCTCCTCCCACGACCCCCACAGACGCGCGCACACGGGCACTGGAGCACGCTCGGTTTTATTTCGCGCCTTCGGGGCTGGGGGCGGCGGGAGTGCACTGCGTGCCGGGGCTCGGGGCCAGGGCGAGGCGGCTCAGCAGGGCGTCCAGCATCTCCTCGCACATGGCGAGGCACCTCGGCACGTGAAAGCAGCCTGCGGCGGCGAGGCACGACAGCGGGTCGGGAGGTGCAGGGGTGGCCGACTGCCCCGAGCCCCTGCGGCCCTGCCCTGTCCCCCACTCACCTTTGAAAGGACCCCCCTTGATGGTGAGAGCGACCTTCCCCTCTCGGTTCAGGTAGCCAAACCATTCACCGTACTCAGGATCGCGAAACTGGAATAACAAGACCGTGACAGCCAGCGCCTGCGGGGGGGGGGGGGGGGCGCCTCCCAGGTGCCACGGGGCCAGGGAAAGAGGGGCCCACTGTCCCCACCGCACGGCAACCCGGGGGTCAGAGCCGGGGCGGGCCCCAGGTAACGTGGCTCCAGAATCAGTGCTTTTAAAGGTGAGATGGTGTCCAGCACACAAATGAAAACGTGGGGCTTTTCCTTTCTGCCTGGGGCTGGGAGTGGGCCGCGAGGTAACCCGCTGGGGGAAGGGGCTCCAGGCTGTGATCTGAAACGCTACAAGAAGGACTAAGAAGCACCCTGTTTGGGGACGACATAAATGTAATATATCGTGATAGTGCTGCTGGTCACTGAGAGACGCGTGCGCTGGTCACAGAGTCGCGTGCGTTCTATAAATGATTGGAACACTTCAGATGGACATGTTTTACTGTGTATATACATTGTACCTCAATACAACTGATACGAGAAAGCAAAAGTAACTTTGTAGCAAGTTACTTATTCGGAGCCTGTGTTCCAGTACATGACACTGTAGACACCCAGCACCGAGATCCCACTCTTGGCTGCCTCGCCATGGGTCCCAAATACATCTTCCCCTCCCTCAGAGCTACCTGAAGCCTGCCCCTGCCCAGCAGCTCCGTCGACCTATTATTCTGTGTGCCTTCCTTCCCTCTGCCAGCATTACCATCAGGCACCTATCCCCCGCGGGCCTGTTAGTTCCACCCAGACTACCCAGGATGGACCTCAAAGCCCTGGCCTAGGCCCCTCTGCTTCCTACCCTCAGAGACACTTCGGCGGACCCCTTCTCGGAAGCATCATAGACGAAATCAATGACATTGAAGTTCACTATCAAAATGTCTTTACACTGATGCCTCTGTGGGGTACGTGAGTGGCTCAGTCGGTTGAGCGACTGACTTCGGGGCAGGTTGTGATCACGAGGTTTGTGAGTTTGAGCCCCTGCATTGGGCTCTCTGCTGTCAGCTTCAGATCCCCCTCTCTCTGTCCCTCCCCCCTGCTCATGCACCTGCTCTCCCTCTAAAAAATAAATAAACACTTGGGGGGCCCTGGTTGAGCATCCAACTTTGGCTCAGGTCACAATCTCACGGTTTGTGAGTTCAAGCCCCACATCAGGCTCTGTGCTGACAGCTCAGAGCCCGGAGCCTGCTTCGGATTCTGTGTCTCCCTCTCTCTCTGCCCCTAACCCACTCATATTCTGTCTCTGTCTCTCTCAAAAATAAATAAACATTAAAAAAAATTTTTTTACATAAATAAATAAGCACTAAAAAAATAAATTCGGGCCTATGAGCTGTGTCTATTCATGTCATTTTTCTAGTGACTTTGTTTATGTCCTTCTTTATTTTTCCACTACTTGATCTGCCACGGGAAGAATGTACCTGTTTTCCTGTCCAGGTTTTCCATGGATATCTGAATTTTTGCTTTAGGTATTCTGTTGGATAGCGCGTAATGATTTACCTGTTGGTGATAACCTTTGCAATTGCTCAATGCTATCACAAGCTCTTGAAAACGTATTCTTTAGACTTCGCTTTATGCAATTAACACTGCTGGCCTCTAACACATGTTGTTTATGAACGCATTCCGCATTAATAGCCTCAGTTGTCCTGATGCCGTGCTTGGAAGCCGTGATGTGTGCGTGCAGTATTGGAGATGCCTCTCTACCTGCCGTGGGATGTGAACACATTGGGGATTTCTGCCGGTGACAAAGTCGGCCACTGCTAATACCACTGTGGAGGCGAGTGCTGAATTCCAATCAGAGGTCAGCGCAAATGGGGATGTCATTTTCTCCCACGTTTCAAAGCCCACACACCCCAGAACGAGACCCCCTAGAGTTCCTCCTGTGCTGGGGTTTACCAGTGGAGTGCATCGTGGCTCGAGAAACACATCAGGAATCTTCATTCATCACCAGGCACAACAGCCAAGGTGTCCCCTGAGCGGCAGCTGGTCCGTCACTCTGCTCACAGTGCTTGGCCTCTGAGGGACCCCTGGCTTCCTTCCTACCTCACAGCTGATTCATTCTTGCCACCTTGGCCGGGCCCTCGTATTCCCTCTTTCCTCTCCTGTCTCAAAAGCTTACCTTGCCTCACGGCTCACAGTATCATCTGTATTCTTATGACACGCAAGCGATCGTGGCCAGCCCAGACCTTGCCTGCTGGACCAGACTCTGACCCCTCTGCCCACTGCCGCTCGCACCCCAGGCTGGGCCCCTGTCCTCACCGGCCAGGATGGACAGCTACAGTCTCCCACCTCCCTGCTTTTGCACGCGGTCTGGAGTCTCCCTCCCAAAGCCCCCGGACCCAGTAATGCCTGAATCACGCAAGGTAACTCCTCCGTGCAAAACGACTCCTGCCTGTATTCTCTCCCACTCGCACTGCCCCCCGCCCCAGACCCGTATTTCCTTGTTTATATTCTGCCCCTCCTCCCGTGGAAACACCAGCTCCAGAGGGGCCGCTTTGCTGACTGACTAGAGAGTCCGGACCTCTAGGAACCCAGACCGGCCGAGGGACTGTGTCCAGTGTGGGGGAGAAGAAGGGGGTGTGGGGTCAGCCTCCCCAGCCCAGCCCAGCGTCCTCCCACGGCCAGAAAGGCCCGGGGAGGAAGGGCTGCCCGCTGTTTCCTCCACACCCATGCCCAACCGGGAGCCCACTCACCTGGCGGAAGGTGTAGTCGGCCACCTGGCGGAAGAGGTGCAGTAAGGCAGGGTCCCCGCTGTCACCGTAGCCCATGAGGAAGGCAATCATGGCTTCGCTGTGGGGCCACCAGAGCTTCATGGCCCACTCCAGCTGAAAGCACAGAGCAGTGGCGGGGTCTGAGGGCCCTGGGTCCCACCCTCTGCCACTTCTGTCAGCAGGAAAGTCACCCCCATTCTCCAGATCACGGCTCAGACCCATCCGGCCCAAGCACTTGGAGCTTCATCGTGGGATGGATGTCTCCGAGGGTCTGAACGGCCCCTCTGAATGGGACTAGCTTCCTGGATGGGATGCACCCCACGTAGCCCCTTCCGAAGGGCCAGGGTGGGGTGACCTCTCCTTTAACCCTAGAATCGAAACCCCGTCTTCTTGTCAGTCTGTCTAAAGCCTCTTGGACACTCGGCTCCTGCCGGTGGCAGGCTCAGTCACCCTCTGCAGGGGCAAGTCTGCCCCAGCTGCTGAGGCCGCAGAATCACCCAGAGCGCCTTTCAAGGACGAGGGGGACGTACGTGAGGTTGAGGGCCACCGGCCTAGAAGTCAAGAGTTTGTCACCAGGGTCACACGGGGCAAATTCATCACTCTGGGACCCAGGTCCCCCTCTGAAGCGGGTGATGACAGCACCCGCCTCCCGGCGAAGAAAGCCTTGAACAGGCTAGTACCGTGGGCCCCGGGCGCATTCCCACCTGGGTGGGGCAGAGGCCGTCTGCATCCTGGAAGTAGAAGAGGCCTCCGTGGTCAGCGTCCCACCCAGAGCGGAAAGGCAACAGCAGGAACTTGTCGATAACGTGGGCTCGAAGTTCGGGATCGCCCTTCCTGGTGGCGTGACGGAGCAGGAACCAGCCGGCCTCCAGCGCATGGCCTGACGAGGGTTCCAAGTGAGGCAGGCAGAAGAGCCTTCCCCAAGCAGGGGAAGGGGTGGGGGAGCTCAACCCCCCTGTGCTGCCCGCAGGCAGCTCCCTTTCTCCTTCGCTAACAGCAGGAGTTGCCCTGAGCGGGCCCAACGGCCACCACCCCCACCCCCCCCACCCCCCCGCAGAAAGTTTGCCCTCGCGGTCTGTCCCTGACTCCCTCTCCTGCTGCTGACACCCCAGCCTGGGAGGTCTGTCCCCGCCTCCCTGCCTGGTCCTCAGCAGCAGGTGGAGGGCACAGAGGGCGCAAGGCAGCCCCCAGGCGCTCCCCACATCTGAAGCCCAGAACCCAAGAGTGAGCGTTCCCTTCCTCCTGGGCCACCCCCAGCCCACCCTACTCCTCACCTGGGTTCTGATGTCGCCCCAGGCAACCAGAAAGTTCCTCACCATCCTCTGACACATTCTCCAGCACAGCCTGTCCATCCCTCTGTCGCAGGAGGAACAGAGAAGCTAAACGTGCCTTCAGCGCCTGCCATCCAACCAGAAAGATGCCCCCTCCCTCCCCTCTGTCACCTGCAGTCTTGGGCAGGCCGGGCTCGCAGGGGAAATTTGAGAAGAGGCCCAAGGGCCTGGGTGCATTCTGACCCTTGCTTCGGGCTGGGCCCTGAGAGGTGGGAAGGGGGACACACTGAATGGGGGCCGAGACTGGGTGGCCTGGGCCTGCCCACAGAGGCCCGGAAGGACTTGGCTCTGGCCCGGTCTCCTGCTCCCTCTAACACGCCAGGGGCTCCGGCACCCTCCCTCCTGCCCTGGGCCCCTCCCTCCGGAGCTCCCCTGGGCCCTCCTCCTTCCCCAGGGTGTAGGGTCCTGCGCTTCCCCGGCCTCCGTGTCTCCCCATCCGTAAAGGGGACCATCGGCGCCCAGCTGGGGTGGCGGTGGTGGGGCGTGAGCCAAGGAGGTGCTGCAGGGGGTGGGGAGCGGGGGACCCGTCCTGGAGGCCAGCGTCGTCCTCCCGTCCCCCGGACGCGTCCCCAACCTGGACATGCTGCAGGATCCTCTGGGCGCACCAGTCCCCCAGCTCCGCGTAGTTGCCCGCCAGCTCCTCGTCCGCCTCCCCCAGCTGGTCCACGAGGTTGAGCAGCATCATGGGCACCGCCATGGACTCGGAGGCCGGGGCCCCGGGGAGCCGGGGCCGGCCCAGCCCCGATGGGTCCTCCCGGACCCAGTACACGATCTGCTCCATCATCTCCACTGCTTCGCTCTGGGTGGGGAGAAGGGAGGCGAGGGGAAGGTCCGGGCTGAGGACGCATCCCGGTCCCTGAGGTCCTGCCTGGGGGTGGGTTCCTGACCGGGATGTGGGGTGGGGTGAGAGCCCTCTCCTTCCACGCACTGGTGGGACGCCTTCACCGAGGGCGGACTCTGCGCCCAGCGTCGTGTCGGCTGCTGGGGGCCGGGGTGGATCTGCCCCACCCTGCCTCGGGGGTTCCCAGCGTGTGGGTGCAGGCCACTGCCAGGCATCCAGGTCAGGTCTGAAAGCACGGGGGGGGGGGGGGGGGGGGGGGTGCTCCAGGGAGGAGGGAGAGCTCCCTCCCGGCCAGGGCAGGGCAAGGATTGGTCCCTTTCTGCCTGGTGCCCAGTGTAGGGATTCAGAGGTAGAGACTTCTGGGAGGGGCCACGGTGACAATACAGCACCGCGAGGGGGGGGGTGTAGCCAGCAGCCCCGGGGCCCCGGGGTGGGGGGGCCAAAGAGAGGATTGACTTTGATAAGAGACCCGGCCTGCAGGCAGAGCCCGGGGCGGGGAACGCTGGTACCCAGGACTGGAATGCATCAGGGAGACCCATGTGCAGCCTCCCTCCCACACACCTGGTAACGCGCTTCCCCCGTCACCCTCCACAGCTCGTTCATGGCCATGGTGTAGAAACACTCGCTGAAGATGGTTCGCTGCACCTTGACCGGGCGGCCGTCCCGCGTCAGCACAAAGGCACACTTCTTTCCAGGAGGTGCCACTCGGGCATAACGCAGCAAAAATTCGCCACCTGGTGGTTGAGAAGTCGGCCTGCTAGAACTCAGGTGAGGACACTGCCACCTTCCCCTTCCTTCCCACTCGTGAGCGTCCCCAGGCCCTTCGCTGCTTCTAGACCTCTCTAGGAACTAGAGTACACTTGGAGGTGCCTCTGGGGAGATGGCGGGAGGGGAGGGGACACCTGCTTTTGCCGCGTCCAGAAGTTCGGGGCTGCGGAAGCGCTCGAGTTTGCGGTACAGGCGACAATACATCCACACCTGTGGGGGAGCAGAGGGAATCTGGCTTCAGTGGGGAGCAGCGGGGTCCTCAGGGCTGGGACGAGCAGTGCTCAGGTGCCGCCGTCATGGGAGGAAGAGCGTGGAGGGGACCGGCCTCGTGTGTGTGTGTGTGTGTGTGTGTGTGTGTGTGTGGACCACGGACAGGCGGAGCTGACGTCCCCTACCTGCCTCCCCTGCAGCCACACATACTTGAGGTCATCATACACCTGCCCGTCTCGGCCAAGGCACGTGAAGAACCCCCTGTGGGAGGCACAGTATCAGCGAAGCGGGGGAGGGGCTGCACTCCCCTTCCCCCCCCCCCCCCCCCCGCCCCACCGCCCTGCGGGGCTCGGCAGATCTGGGTCCGCGGAGAGCGAGGTGGGGGCTCAGGAGGGGCAAAGACCCCTGCTGAGGACACCACAAGGGGGAGACGCACCCATGCTCCTGGTCGTGGGAGTGCTCCACCCAGAAAGCCACCACGCGGTCCAGCTCCTGCCCCACGCGCTCCTTCCAGGCCTGCAGAGCCTCCCGCTCCTTCTCCTTTTCCATGTCCTGAGGGGAACTCGGGACTTGGAGACCCAGCTGCCCAGCAGACGTCCCCAGCTTCCCAGGCCCCAACCTCCTCGACAGGTTCCTCTGTGTCCCAAGTCACCCCAGGCTCCTGTGGCCCCCAGGACCACCTGACCCGCTCCCCTTAGGCCCCCAGGCCTCGGGACCCAGACCTCAGGGTCTCCCCGCACCCGTGCCGGAGGCTGCCCTCTGGCCCAGGACCGGCCCCAGGACTGACCCCACCGTCCCGGGAACCCTTCATGACAACGCCGTCCCCACTACGGGCCCCACCGCTGGGCTGCCGCACTCGGAGACCCCCGCTCATCCCTCCTTCTCCAGGAAGCCAGACGGAGCTGGTCGCTGTCCCGTGACTGTCGTTCAGCTGACCCAGCGGCGCCCCACCCGACCCCTCCTCCGGGAGGTGCCGCAGAGCCTGGGGGCGGGGCTTGGCGGTCGCACGACTCCGCCCCCCGTGCTCCGGCACCGCCCCCACGCTGGCCTGGCCCAGACTCCTCCGGCCCCCGGCGTCGGAAAGGAGGCGGGCAGTGGCCGCTGCTGGGCGCCCTGGGCTCAAGATCCTCCTGGGGAGAAATGCTGGGTGAGCTGGCGGGACAGTCTGGGGCGGGGAACGCGGGGCCGAGTCCCTCACATGGGCTCCCAGCCACCTCTCACCACCCTTCAACTGAGTTGGGATGAGGGGCGAGTGGGGGAGGGGCTGGGCAGGGGCTAGGCAGCCCAGAGCGGTAGCCCCAGCTCGTGCTTAGGGGAGGTGCTGGCTTTGGGTCCAACGGGGCTTGTACCCCCCCCCCCCCCGCCCCGCTCACAGATGCGTGTTGTCAGTATTCATGGTATTTCCCTTCACGTCCAGCCTCTCCCCTGCCTTCCTTGCAGTCTGTCCGTCCCGTCACGCCTAGCCAAGGGCAAGCCTTGGTATGTGGGAGGTTCCAAGGTTCCTGGCCTTGGGTCCAACGGACGGCGCCTTGGCCAGTCCCGAGGCAGAGAACTGGCCCCACTCCTCCCCGCACGCATGGGCCTCTCCCCAGAAGGCTGCAGAGTGCTGTGCTCAGATGTGAGCCGGCACCAAAGATGTTGTAGTGACACGGCCCCGAGTGCCTCGCCAGCCGAGGGATGGTGGAATGGCGGGTGGAAAGAACCCGGGTGGCCGTCCCCAGTGCAAGCATCCACAGAGCTGTCTGTCGCACGCCTGGCACGTCTGCACGGGCCCTCCCCTTCTGGGGCCAGCCCCACGTGGACCCTTTGCACCAGCTGGTGTGCATCCTCCCACACAGGGGCATCGTTCCCGCTGCTCCAACCTGAGGGACACATGTCTGCCGTCTCCCTGGGTCCCTGCCCCCTGGAGACGCCTGGGCTCCAAACCAGATCAGAGCTGGTGCCGTGGGGAAGACGGAGCCATGGCTCCTGGTGTCAAGATGGACGGGACAGGACCCAACACAAGACACCGTGAACCCGGTGGAGGGAGCACCGGGGGGAGATTACCCTGGGAGGCTTCCCGAGAGAGGTGGCCATGAGCTGGCACCGCGTGGGTACACGCACGCGAGGGGAGAGAGGGAGTGACTAGATGAGAGGGTGATGAGGACGGCCTCTCCCACAGCCCTTGGGTCCCCGGCAAGAGCGACGGGATGCGGCACAGCCCCTCCTGGCTGGTTGGCGGTAAGTACCAACCCCGCCCGTTTAACCCCGGCACACCATCCACCCTGGCAATTGCGCCAGCAGTGGGGCTGCGAGGAGCTACTTCGAGACAGTTCCGTTCCTTCTCTTTCCGGGGCCTGGCCCACGTGCAGGACGGAGCTCGGGCAGGAGAGGATCCGCTCCGGCGGCACCTGCTGGGCCTCGGACACGGGAACCACCCCGCAGGCGATACCCGTGCGTTCTGGGGAGCGGACACCGCGGGGGCCCCGAGCTCTTGGCAGAGAGAGCCCGGCTCAGTCCTCCCCAGCCATCCACGGAGGCCCGTGGCCGATGACCCGCTCTCTAGACAGGGAGTCGGGAGCGGCTGCCCAGGGCACCCCTCCCGTGTTCTAAACCCCGGCTACCGTGGGACCTTCTGCGGGCAACCAGGCCCTGGCCCAGCTCAGTCCCAAGGGCCAGGGGCCTTGGCAGACCCTTGAAACTTGGGAAGCAGTCTTGGATGGAGAGGCGCCCAGGTGGGGCGGGCGGAGGGTCACACCCCTGGCCTCGAAATCCCATGAGCCCAGACACAGTAAAACGGAAGGTGCTTATTTCAAAAAAAGTCTTTTAATTGTTCAAAATAGCACAAAACGACATCGCACTATGGTAATATTGAGTCACAGGGGTTACTCTACAATAGATGAACGGGTGTACTGTTCTCAGAAACAAGAGAAATCCAAGGGCGCTCAGGAGAGGGGACAGGGAAAACGACAGGACCAGGCGAGTGGGCTCCAAGGTGACGGACTAAACGTGACATTTTCCACAGCGAAATCTACTATAATACAACGAACCAGAGGCCCTAGAAGGTGCAGGCCAGCGGCAGGGCCGTGCGCAGGCCAGGCCCCTCACCGCGGCTGCATCTCCAGGGTGGAGATGGGGAGGGGGGGTCCGGAGAGACTGGCTGCTCGCTCGAACTTGTCCCTCACAGCCTGCTCACGAGCCTGAAAAGCCTGGGTGCGGGGCAGAGAGCTGGACCGCCAGCCACACCGGGCAGAGCCCCGGGCCACCTGGGTTTGGCCCTGGGAGGACAGCCATGGCCCTGCAAATGTATACAACCGCTGGTGCCGATAGCCCGCCTCTTCCCCGGGCTCCCTCCCGGTGACGCCGCACACGTGCCCTCCGGGGCCGCCTCGGAGACTGAGCTCCCCTCCGTCCCCCGACCCCACCGCTCTGGACACCACTCTGCGTGGAGACGGCCACTGCGGGAAGTGGCAGCCGAGGGCGGCAGACAGCCGAGCCGGTCATGCCAGGGAGGGGGCCCGGGGTCGGAGGGCAAGGGGGGGCGGGCCAGGACCTGCTCCTCCTCCGGCAACTGTCAAGCTCAGTCCTACAAGTGTGGAGCAATCGCCCGAGGGGAGCGAGCTTCGAGCTTCGCCAGCTCCCTCCTCCTTTGTCCCAGAGGCCTGGGGACGGGCAAAGGGGCAAAGGGGCAGACGGCAGGGGCCAGCGAGAGGAAATCGGGCCAGGCGGCAAACATCACGCCTACAGGGGAGAGTCCACAGCTCTCCTGCCTGGGCTGCCCCCAGCTTTTCTTCCAGAAAGATCCCTGCCAAGGCTTAGCCAAAGAGAAAAAAGTAAAAGTTAAAAAAAAAAAAAAAAAAGAAAGAAAAAGATACACGTTCTGTACACAACTAACAACAATGAAAAAGGGACAAAACCCCACACACTAAGGCTAAAATTACAATAAAAATGTTAACTTCATCAATTCCAACTTAAAAAAAAAAATACAACAAATGCAGCAGTTGGTGGTGTGGCCCCTACCCCGACCCAGGGGCCAAAGCCGGGCTCGCTGGGGGCTGCCCTCCGCCCCGCCGGGAGTCAGGAGATTTGCACAGAACACTGCTCAGGCCACCACCAGGGGCCGGTTCTTCCCCCTTCCTTTCGCTTTCTTCTTGCGTTCTAGCTCTCTACCCAGGGAAGAAGAGGGAAGGGGAGAGGGTCGGAGTACGAAGGCCGCTGAGAAATTGCCAGGCTGACGGGGCTGGACAAAGCTCAAGCACAGGCCGCCAGGTGGCGGAGATGCAAAGGTAACAGGTAAAACGGAAGCAGATGGGACATGTGGTGCGCGGGCGCCCGCCGGTCTTCTCGGGCCAGGGGAGGGGCCGGGGCTGGCTTCCTTCCGCTTCCTTGCCGCCCCCCCCTCCGCCCCGGGCTGCCCGCCCCCCCCCCCCCCCCCCCGAGAACCAAGGTGAGAAGCTGCAAGAGGCACGCTCTCCGTTCTGTCTTCTTTGTCCAAAGTCTCTGTGTAGCGCCCGTCGAGGGCCCCGGCGTGGCTGGGGTCAGGGGCTCACTGCCACCGGACGTGCTCGCTGCTCTTCCAGATCTGGGTTCTGCTCCCACCCGCGGCAATGATAAAATGTGCTTTCTTGAGATTATTTTAAAAACAGAAAGGGAGAGAGAATGAGTGGCGGCCAGTGGCTCCTGAGGGTGAAGTTTGAGCGCCAGGTGGGTGGGGTGGGTGGGCCCTGGCAGGTGGCGTTCCTGAAGCAGAGGGGGTGTGGCGAAGAATCCAGGAGCAGGGAGCTGCCTCTCACTGACCATCTGCCTTAGATTTCTTTGGAGCGGATTTCCTTGGAAGAAGAAAAGAAAAGAGGAAAGACACTATCAGCAAGGGTCCCGGCAGTGCTGGGAAACCGCGGGAGGGACTTGAACCTCCGTGGTTGGGGCCTGGTAGGAGTTCCATACCCAGTTAGCACCCTCCAATCCTTCTAGGGAAGAGAAGAGCCATACTATCGCCACTGCTCCTTCTTCCCAGTGGTTGAGCCCCCAGCCTTCTAACCCCCAGCCTTAGAAGGTTCCCGAAAGGGGCATCCTGCTTACATTTCCGGAGAGGACATGGGCCGCTTGCTGGCTGGCTTGGCGCCGGAGCTGTCTTTACTGGTTTCTGAAGGGAAAGACGGCACGGTAAGCAGCTCAGCGAGGCAGGCAGGCAGGACGGCTTCAGCCACATGGCAGCACACAGGCCGAGAGGGCAACTGTGGGGACAGTGTGGCCCCCACCCGCACGCTCCGGAGCCCGTCGGCCCGAGTCGGCAGCCGGCCACTCAGCCTGCGTGTGCCACCTCCCGCGGTCGCCCCCGGGCTCAGGCTCCGAGGCCCTCCCTGTCCTCCCATCATCAGCCTCAGGGGAACTGGCACAAAACCAGACAGGGCATCCCGGGGCCTCCACTACCCGCCCCCCCCCCCCCCACCACCACCACCACCTGGGCTCGGGCCTCACCCTGTGCCTCCTACTTTAAGTTCTCGCCGTCCCTATCTCTCCTCAAACAACCCTGGACAGCATTCCCCGAGCCCACAGAGGAGGCAAGGTGCCCCTCCTGCCGCCCTCTGACTCCTCCTCCCTAGCACCCGAGGCCACCTCCCTTGAGTCTATAACAAAGCTCCAAAGTCCCACTTGGGGCCAGGTCAGCCCACCCCACCCGGAGCTCGGCCAAGGAGCCTGACGGATGACACCCACCTTGCAGCCACCTGACTTGGGTGGCAGGGCCGTAGCCCTTCTCGTTGCGGGCGGCGATGCGGAAGATGATGGCGGGCTTGGTGGTGTAGTCAATGTGGGCGTTGGAGAGGCTGGACGACTGCACCAAGCAGGAGGGGCTGGGCCCGCAGTACACCCGCATGAAGGCCAGCTGGGCCGGGGCGGAGCTCTTGGGCTCACCACCGGCCTGTGAGCTCTGGATGGCCAGGTACACCGAGTACTCGATGATCTTGCCGGACGTCACGGACGGCGGCTCCCAGGTGAGGTGAGCACCATCTGGACTCTAGAAGCAAGGGGGCAGAGGTCAAGCCATGCCGTCTTTGGCCTTTATACCTCGATCTCCGTCTGCCCGCCCAGGGACAGAGGAGTGAGAACACGTCACGGCTTCCAGAACCCGCTGCTCAGACTCCGCCCCTCTTCCTGACACAACGGCCCTGTCTCACGGTAGACACAGCAGACACGAGGAGCTGGGAGGATGTGGCCTCGCCTGCCCCAACCTGGAAGGCGGCCCGGCGTAACAACAAAATAAAACGAGCGGGGACTGAAGGCACAACCTTCATCCACCTGCTCGGCCACCTAATGTGTGACTTGGCACTTAGCCTCTCGGTGCCTCAGTTTCCTCATCAGGTCCCAGACCTCCGAACGAGCCACAGGGAACGCGGCACGTAACAGACCCACACCGAACACGAGCTGCCGTGTCAGGGAGCAGGAGGACGACGGGGAGCCGGAAGGAATCTGCCCCCGTCACTCCAGCAACCGGTGACAGCCAGGACCAGAAGCCGCACTCCATGCCCGGCAGACCGTCCACGTCCTGGGGCCCCTGCTGAGTCACCCCCACGTGGCCCAGCACAGAAGGGAGCACCCCGTGTGTGGACTGACGCTGGGCCCGCCCTGCCGCGGGCAGGCGGGGGACGAGCTGGGGATAGGCCCGCCCCGCGGCGAGACTCACTTTGCTGATTTTAATGGCACAGGGAGCCCCCGGGAAGCCGGGCAGACACGTCTTGAAAGCGGAGATCTCGCTGAAGGGCCCCCGGCCGCAGGCGTTGACCCCAGCGACACGGAACTTGTAGGCCGTGCCCGGCTGCAGCTCCTGTTTCTTCAGCTGGCTGTAGTCGGGAACGGCGCCCGAGTCATCCTAGCACAAGAGGCCGGGAGAGCAGGGAGAGCAGGGAGAGAGGGAAGAGAGGCACGTAAACCCTGCCGCCGAGCCCGCAGTTCTGGGGTGGGGCTCTGGGGCCAGCAGAGCAGCATCCTGTCCCGGGGAAGATGCGGACCCATGTGGGAGAGGGAGACGGGGAAAGGGCCGGCAGCGGCGGGAGGGGGCCAAGCCTGCGCTCCTCTGCTGCTTCGAGGGGCGCAGGAAAAGCGCGTGGAGAAGGCTCTACGCCTGGCTGTGCTCGGGGCCGGCCCCGAGACAGGCACCCCTGGGAAGCTTCCGAGGTTCCCACGAGCCTGGATACCTGCCTCACGGCCAGGATCCACCCAGCCAAGGGCATCGGCTCCCAGGAAAACTTACGTCGGACGGGACGGCATCGTCTGGTGGCAGGAAATAGTGTGTCACCATTACGTTGGTACCCTTAATGACGCCCACGTCGAACCACTGGTTCTCCTTCTTCACGGGGGCTTTGCTGGGCGGGGGCGGTAAGTCTGGCTTCTGGAAGAGGAGAAGGAGGGCTCACACCCTCAGCCTCTGGGGCGCAAAGGCAGCACCCCCCGAAGCCCCGTCGTACAAGACTCACCACGCCCAGGGACTCGATGCCATTGGCCACTTCAGTCAGGGTCGCCGCGGCCTGTAGTTTGGCGGGGCTGGCTACCACGACCGGCTGGGGGGCCACAAACGTGTTGGACGGAGCCAGGCCTGCGAGGAAAGAAGACGTCAGCGGGCACGGCCCCAGACACCCGGCTGCCCTCGGGCCACACCACATGCGTCGGCTGGCCGGCCCCGCTTACTCTCAGTGGCCGTGGAGGGCAGCAGGGCCACGGTGCTGGGGACGGCGGCGGCCAGCTCGTTGAGGCAGTTGCTCTCGATGGCCGGGTCGTTGAGGCTGTCGGCAGGCGCCAGGGCCTCGGTGGGCAGGTGGTGGTGCTGCTGGGCCTGTGCCTCCTGCAGCTGCTGCTGCTGCTGCACCAGAGCGGCCAGCTCCTGCTGCGTCAGCACGATGGGGATGGTGGTGGCCTGGCCCTCCTGGCCCTCGGCGGACAGGTGGCCCAGCTCGGCCTGCGTCACGGCCGCCGCCGCCTCAGACGTGTCCATGGGCTCCCCGGTGCCTGCTCCGGGGGGCGGGGGGGGAGAGAGACGCTACTCAAGAGGAGCGCCGGCCAGGGCAACCCGTCGCCGGCCGCAGGCCCGCAGACCTTGTTTCCGGCCCCCCCCCCCCCCCCCCAAGGGACCCTGCCTAACTTTTTGGGTGCCGTGCCTGGCCCGGCCGAGCCGCCACGCTGGTCCCCCACCCCGCCGCCGTCACATCTGACTCAGGCCGCCTGCTGTGGACTGAGCCACCTCTCCTCAGGCCGCCCATCACTGCGGCCATCCGGCCAGAGCGGTCAGCAGGGAGGCTCCAGAACCCCGTGTCTTTGCTCCGCTCAAGGGGCCCATCTCCCTGTTGGGTCTCCCATATGGCCTCGACGAAGACAGAGTGGCGAGCTACCCCCCCACCCAACACCTACCCATGACGGCCTGCTGTGCAGCCTGGAGCACCGCCTGGATGGCCAGGGCCTGGGCCTCCTCGGTGGCTGCAGCCTGGGCGGCTGCTTCAGCGGCAGCGGTGACCGCCAGCTCCTCGGGGGTGAGCCCCGTCACCATGAGGGTGGTGGTGCCTGCCTGGGCCTCGGCCATCAGCTCTTGAGGAAGCGACAGCTGGTCTACTTCAGACTGCGTAGGCGGGGGCGGCTGGACCACCACAGTGGCCACCACGGCGGAGCTGGCGGGCTCCTGGCCTGAAGACGGGTCCCCTGTACCGCTCAGATCCACGGCGGCTTGGAGCTCAGGGGTCTGGGAGGCTGACAGGACCTCGGCGGACTCCCCCATCAGGGGCGTGGAGGCGGGTTGCAGGAGCTGCCGTGGCGGAAGCTGCTGGCGGGGCCCTGGTGAGGCCTGGAGTTCCTCTGGGGGCTGCAGGATGTCAACAGCAGAGAAGGGCATGTCAGAAGTTTCTGTGTTGGCTATGGTCACTGTTATCGTGGCTGGGATGGGGACTTCGGTGGTCAGAGCCCCTGGGGCAGCCTCAGTCATTGATGAGATCTTCTAGAAAGGGAGAGAAGCCCCCGTCAGCGGGGAGGAGGGAGCGGCCAGAAGCAGGCAGCCTTCATCCTTCCCTGTAGGCCTCGACTTTCACTCTCCGTGGGCCAGCAAAACCCCATTCAACGGGGAGGGGCAGCAGGCAACCAAGAGAGAGCGAGTGCAGCATGAAGAGAGAGACCCTTGGGACCCGCTGGCTGATTTTCACCCATCCTCAGAGAGGCTTCCTGGTCTAGCCAAAGGGGCACCCAGGCTCCCGCTGTGTCCCTCTTACAGGTTACTGCCAAATGACAAGCCGTGGGAAACAGCGAAGGAAACAGAAGCTTCTGCAAAACGCTAGGCCTGGGTGCCCCAGGCGGCCCTTTTATGGTCAGCAAGAGGGCCGAGGAGCGGCAGCGTGCTCGGTGCAAGAGCGACACCTGGTGTCCAACTCGGGAACGGTACAGGCCACGGGTGCCGTGAGCAGCAGAGAGGAGGTACGAGGGGATCCTCCCGGGGCTCTTACCGGTACCGAGGGGCCCGGGACCGGGGTGGACTGTGTCACAGTGGTCACAGCCCGCGTCAGTGTGGAGGACACGGTTGTCGTAACGGCACTGGAGCTGGTGATGTTCACGCTGTCGCCCTGGGTGCTCTCCACGTCTCCCTGGTCACTGGCGGCTGGTGGGGGATCTGCAGAGGAGGGGGGCAAGCAGAGAGAAGGGTGACAAGCACTAGGCCAGTAGGGGCCTGTGGGGGTGGGGAGGCAGGTCAGCAGGAGCCCGAGGGCCTCTACCTGGCTTTGCCCCCAGGGGACACAGTCACCTGGAGAACTCTACCCTCTGCTGGGAAACCGAGCCCCAAGAAATCTAAGTACCGGCCTGTGGCTAAGGGGACCTCTCGGTTTCCACCTCCCTCAGCCCCCGAGCCCCGGGCTCGAGGAGACGACTAACGCCGGGCTGGCGGCCTTCGCTCACCTTGGTTTGAGCTCATGTTCGAGGTGACGGTGGTGGCCGTGTGCGTGGTGCCCGTCTCGTGCGTCTCACAAGGGGGGTTGGAGCACACCCTCTGCGTCGGGAAAGGAGCCAGCAACGAAGCAGCAGCCTGGGGGGCGATGGAGGGCGGCGCCGCCACCTCCAAGCCGGATTCCACGGGGAGCAAGGCGCCCACGCCGACCGACATGGTGGTACCGGTGGACGTGGTCTGGTGTGTCTCGCAGGGGCGGCCGGCGGGGGGCTGCTGCCCACCCTCAGGCTGGCCCGCACCCCCGTTGGACGTGGCCGTGGTGGGTGTGTGGGTGGTGCCCGTCTCGTGGGTCTCGCAGGGCGGGTTGGAGCAGACCCGCTGGGCGCTGCCGGCATTCGAGGTAGTGGCGGTGTGGGTGGTGCCCGTGTCGTGGGTCTCGCACGGCGGGTCGGAGCAGACTTGGCTTGCAGTGGCCGAGGGGCACAGCAGCGCCTCCAGGGCCGTCACAGTCACGGCGCCGCTGGCCGAGCTCTCGTACGCAGGTGTGGGGGTCCCCCGTGCCTCGCCGGGCTCTCCGGCACCCATGGCGGAGCGGACCGTGGTGGGGGTGTTGGTCGTGTGGGTGTGATGAGCCTCCGGCTGGCGCCCCACGGACGCCAGCTGACTCAAGCCGGCCATGGGGCCGCTGGGTCTGACCTGGCCACTCACGGCGGCCAGCTGCACAAAGGTGGCGCCGCGGCCGCCGGCCTCCACCGCCAGGGCCGGCCCAAGGAGCGGGCCGGCCGAGCACGGGGCCCCGGTGGCCAGCACAGTCATGGCGGTACCGGTCACGCCGGTCTGGCGGGTTTGGCACGAGGCCTTGACGGAGCCCTGGGCTCCCTCCGACACCCCGGCGGCCACGCCGACCCGGACCACAGCAGGAGCGGTGCCGGCCACGCAGGCACGGCGGAGGTCTCGCTGCTGGCCGGCGCCGATGCTCGACACGGCGGTGGTGGCGGTGCTGGTGGTGCCGGTCTCGTGGGTCTCGCACGGCGGGTTGGAGCAGCCGTGCTGCCCGGCCATGTTGGATGTGGCGGTGGTGGCCGTGTGGGTGGTGCCCGTCTCGTGGGTCTCGCACGGCGGGTTGGAGCAGACGCGAACCACGCTGCCGTTCTGCTGTCCCACCGTCGAGGCCACGAGAGAAGCGGCCGCTTCCTGTCTGTCACAGACGAACTGCACTTGGGTGGGCTGCGGCTGCCCCCCGAGGTTAGCCACGACGGTGGTGGTGGCTGTGTTGGTGGTACCCGTCTCGTGGGTCTCGCAGGGCGGGTTGGAGCAGACCAGCGTCACGGTGCCCGGCTGCACCTCACCCTGGCCTGAATCGGCGATGGTGACCGTGGCCGTGGGCTGTTCTGTGGTGGGCGAGGCCAGAATGGACACAGGAAGGTCATGCACGGGCTGGGCCTCGACTCCACTGGGCGCCGTGATGAGTGTCACCTGGGTAGGCTGGGAGACAGGCTGCGGGAGACGCCAGATGGGAAGTCAGCTTGGGAACTTCCCGTCTGCCCGTCCCTCCCACCATCCTGTAGCGCCACCCGTGCTGCCGGGACCAGGTGGGCTCCTAAAGGAACAGCCTCCTTGGTCAATCCAGAACCCGCTTGCCCTCTGACCCCCAGACGCTGGCTTGCTCAGGGACCGGGGAAGAGACACGATCCCCACCTCAAAGGCCACAGGCACTGGGGAGCGGCTGTGGGGTCAGGGAGGGAACCCCGCTAACCCAGCACCACACAAAGGCCAGCAACAGAGGCTTTGCCGCTTCTACGGACTCAGTTGAAGACGGACAAAGGGAAGAAAAGTGCCATGTGCACGTGAAGGGGATCTGTCGCGTGCTCTAGATCGCGAGTCGAACAGCCCAGTGTTCAACCACTGGAAAGGCCTCGCGTCTGAGGTCTCAATACGACGGACGGTTAGACAGTGACTGAGAATCACGTGGCGCGACAGGGACGCGGGCCCCGGGTGCCACGTGGGGGAGGAAAAGAGGACGTGGCACAGGGCCCCAAGACAAAGCCCGGAAGCCTTGAGCTGGGGCTCAGACGTGCCCACCTGGGGTCACAGACACGTGCCCCCCCCACGCCCCTCAGCGCCGTGCTCTCCGGCCGCCCTACCTGCATGGTGATGGTGGGGGTGGTGAGCCCGCCGGCCGCCGTCAACGTGGTCTGCGCAGCCGACACGGTGATGGCGGTGGGGTTGATCACTTGGCTCGAGAGAGTGGCGATGGTACCCAACGTGGTGATGGGCGTGGCCAGGGAGGCGCTGGTACTATGGCCCCCAGCTCCGGCAAGGCTGGTGGAGACGGTGCCTGTCACTGTGCCCAGGGTCGTGACGCCTAAGGGCAGGAAGGGGGCGGTAAGGCCGGTGGCCGCGCCTCCTCCCTTCCGGCAGCTCTCCTCCGGCACGCCCCAAGGGAACGGGGGGGGGGGGGGGGGGGAGGTCCCCCCGCCAGCCCTCCTATGGGGAAGCGGGCCCAGCCTACAGGCTACACACCTGTGGTGCCCTTCACAACCAACGTGGTGACTGCTGGCTTGACGGCAGAGACGGTGACGGGGGTGACCAGGCGGACACCCCCCATGGGCACGGTGCGGAGGATGGTGCCCGGCTGTCCGGGGGCCCCCTTTAGCACCACCTGGAATGCCAGAGGAAATCACCCCTGCGTCACTCTCAGCTTGCCTAGAGCCTGGGCTGCCCCCCTCCCAGGCCCCTCAGGACACGTGTGGCCTGCTGGGGTCCTGGCCTGGACACCGGGGTGAGGGGAGGGCCCGGCACGCCTCACCTGGGTCACTCCTTGCTGCCCGTGGCCAGTGGCGATTTTAGGGACAGCTGTGATGATTTTGGCAGGCGCTCCGGTTCCTGAAGTCATCACCTTGGTGGTGATAATGGTGATGGGGGACTTGATGCCCGGACTGCTGGTCACACCTGGACGGGAGAAGGGCGGCTTGGCCTCTGGAGCTCCTCTTCTCCGGCGCCCGTTCCCCACTTCCCTCGGGCCCTCTTGCAAGCAGTCCCTCCCACTGCCCCTCACTGCAAACAGAGTGCCAGGTACAGCCGCAGCCCTGCCACCTCCCTATGAACGTGCGACAAGAGGCAAGGAGAGAGAGGAGAGAGAAAAAGGAGAACAAAAGCAAAAGCACGCCGCAGCCCAGCCCCCGTCTGCCCATCTGGCGTCCGCCTCCTGGAGCGGCCCCTCGCCAGCGCACCGCGGAGGCCCCTACCTGTGGCGCCGGCCTGCGTGATGATGGCCGACATGGGGATGGTCTTGATGATGGTGGTCGTGCCCGGCTTGGTGGTGCTCGGGGACACGCTGCTGATGCCCAGGATGGTGGGCTTAGTCCCGGCCCCGCTGGCCTGCGTGGTAGTGATGATGGTGGTGGGCTTGCCGTCCGCAGAGGTTACCAGCTTCAGGATGGTCCCGGCCGGCAGGGGCCCTTTGGTCTGCGACAGAAAAACACGTGGAAGCCTACTCAACAACAACGTCGACGACGACGTCTAGATGCAAAGAGTGGCTCAGCCGACTGAAGGTCCGACTCTTGATCTCAGCTCAGATCTTGACCTCAGGGTTGGGAGTTCAAGCCCGGCACTGGGCTCTGTGCTCGTGTGCTGGGCACAAAGCTTACTTAAATTTCAAAAAAAAAGGCCAAACAAAAAGTACATCTCGAAAAGGAAAACAGCCGGAGGAGAACAAGGTGAACGGACACCACCGACTACCACGATGCAAACGGTGGCAGAAAGTCTGCTCCGGCTACTCCCTACCGGTGGCCCGAGCGGCTTAGGGGATGTTCGGAAGACTGAGAGCGACCGCACCAAGCAGCAGGACTTTCTGCACCACACGTGCTCGAGGGATCTTCTCCAGGAGGGGACACAACTCCTTCCTGTGGCCCGGAGCCCCCTCGTGGGTGTCAGAGTCTGGGTCCCACAAGCTCACCTGGATGATCTGAGTCACCGGGCCCGTAGATGCCTGGCCTGTGACCGCTGAAGTCTGAACCGGTTTGGTCTGAACCACTGACATCACCTTGCCCAGGTTGGAAATCTGAAACAGAAAGGACGGAGCAAGGAGTGATCCGGAAACCAATTACGAGCACGGCTTGGGTCCGGCCTCTCCTGACCCGGGCCCAGGCCCGGGGTAGCGCCACAGGTCGGTCGCGGCCCCATGCAGCAGGGTGGCACCCGTCACTCACCAGAGCACTGCCTCCTGGGACAGAGATGGGGCTCTTCACCAGGGTGATGGTCTTGGTGACTCCACCCACCACCGTGGTCACCACCTGGGCTTGCTGGGCCACTGTCACAGTTCCCGACTTATGCACTGTGATGATGGGGCGGGTGGATGTGTTGGCAGCAGAGGAGACAGACGTCCCCACCTGAGCGGCCGCAGTCTTCAGCATCCGAGTGGCCGGGTTGCTCACCTTGAAGGGGTGGCGACGAGCCATGAGTGGGGCAGGGTGGAGAGGCCCAGCTTCTGCCCAGAGGGGCCCGAAGCAGCTTGCCGGGCTTTGCCTTTCCCGCACAGACGGAGAGCGCAGCCAGCCTCAGGCTGCCACGTCCCGAAAAGTACCCACTCGTTCCAGAGCCCGTGGCAAGCGGCAATTACGGGCCAGTGGCCCCACAGGGGCAGGTCCAGAGCCCGGAGGGAGTGACTGCTGTCTTAACACGGCGCTCAGAAGCCCCCGGCCCCGAGGCTCCCCCGGCTCAGAACCGGGCACAAGGAATGCTCACCATGACCGGCGAGGAGGCCACCTTTACAGTAGCCGGGAGGGTGGTGGTGCCTGGCGTCACAGCCACGGTTTTGACGATGGTCGTGCCTGCTGGGACACTCAGCACCGTGGGCGCTGATGAGGGTGGGATCTTCTGGGTGGCGGCAGCTGCAGCTGCCAGCGCGGCCATGCCGCTCATCTGCGGGCTGCTGCCAATCACCTGTGGTGGGCACAGGGGGCGTGAGCCCACACTCGGCACCGGGACCGAAGCTGCCTCGCCCCCTGCTCCAGACGCTTCAGCAGAACCCATCGAGAGGCCCGGCCCTGCCCGGAGAGCCTCTGTCCCGCCTGGCGTCCCTCCCAGCAGCACCTGTTGGCCCCACCTTGGCCCCTGCCGCTGACTGGGTGCAGTGGCCCAGCAACAGGATTTTGCCAGAAGCTCTAGATACTTTCTAAAGACCACAGAATTAGACACAGCTCTCTCCTCCTGGCCCTGGGTCAAACCCCAGGTGCCTAGGTCCTCCCTGCAGGCTTCTAAACAAGGAAGTTCACGTTTAAGATGCCCTTGTCTGAATCAGATTCAGACGGCAGGGAGGTCCTTCCGAGGCATCAACTTATTAACTCGTGTTAACTGAGTGAGGACGATTTGCCTCACCGGTACATTCCTGGCCCAGAAAAGCCCAGGCTGAATGGCACTAAGGCTGGGTGCCACCAACCACCAGGAAATCCCACCCCACCCACCAGCTCCTCACCGTGCCCTGGGCACTCTGCGTCGGCACAACCATTCGCACGCCTGCAGGAAGGGAGGTCACGGTGACGGGGGCTTTCCCAGCCTGGCTGGCAGGTCGCATGGTGACCAGCGGGGTTCCTGTCGTAGCCTGAGGACCGGTGACTTTGAGAACAGCGGGGACGCCTGGCGAGGGAAGGAGGTGGCCATCAGCAGAGGCCCGGGCCTCCGTCGCACCCGGTGCGAACGCGAACTGCTTCTGGGACCTGCTGGCGCTTCACATCTGGTCCTTCCAGACACCCTCAGCCACTGTCCCCGCGAGCGGGCCCGAGCTTTCTCCCGGCCCCAGCACTCGGCCACAAGCCAGTGCCACCGACGGCCGGGTGTGCTATCTTCAGCGGCCCTCTCGGGCACACGGCCTCCCGGCGAGTAGCCCCTTCCCGCTGAAGTGCGAGGCCCCGCTCACCTTGAGTCCTGGCCGCCGTGGGCACGGAGATTGAGCTGCCGGGTACCGTCGGCAAGACCTGGATGGCGGTGGTAGTCGGGGGCGCGGCAGCAGCCTGGGGCAGGAGCGTGATGCCTACCTGGGTCAGCGGCTGCACGGCAGGTGCGGCTGCTGCCGGGGCGGGGCTCTTGGGAGGGTTGGCGGGCACAGACGGGACCGGATTGGGCGTGGGGGAGGCGGCAGTAGCGGCCGTGGCGGGAATGTCATATTTCTGGAGCTGCAGAAGGTAACTGTCGGCTGTCGCCACGGCCCCCCAGCTCACCTCCAGGGAATTGGTGTTGGCTCGTACCAGCTGTACCCGGGCCGGGGGTGGTGGCTTTTCTGCAAGAGGGCACGGCTGGTGAGAAGGGGTCGCGCCAGGAGGCCCCGCGCTGTGGCTCCACTGCGCCGCGGCAGGCCCGCAGGCCCCCGTGCAGCCGCCTCACCTGTCTCCAGGTACCACAGGTCCTTGCAGCAGACCTGGTTGTTCCAGGCCTTTCGGTAGCCGTCGCGCCCACTCCAAATGTACAGGCGGGTGTTGATGGCTACGGCACAGTGGCCGGCTCGGGCCCGGGGAATATTGTCCTCCAGTGTGTCCATCAGGATGGTCTCCCAGGCCATGGTATCTGGGGACGGTGGGGTTGGAGGTCAGTGAGGACAGCAAGTGAACCCACAACCCCCAGTGGCCCTCTGGCCTTTCGCTGTCAGGGATGGGGAATCCAAACCAGGAAGTCATTAAAGAGTACTAAATTAAAAACAAACAAACGAACGAACGAAAGATAACTCGGTATGGCAAAAAGACCGTAAAAGATATAATTATAAACCACAAACTGGGAAAACTATTTGAAACGCACAGCCAGAGGTCTCACTTCTCGCACATCAAACAACACAAGAGCCTATGTAGAAAAGAGACGGGCAAAGAGGAACGCAAGTTATGGAAAAGGCGACAGGAGGATCTAGGGGAAAATACATACCCTCGCTCAAAATAAGCAAAATGCAAACTTAAACCATAAGGTGCCTGGCAATTTGATTCCCGTGCCTGTGGTAGCCGGGGTTCAAGGTGAGCCAGGGGTGTTGGGGGGCCAGCCCGTGGGGAGAGTCAATCACCTATTGAACTTGGCGAAGAGCTGTTTGACGGTCGCCACGCCGGCACTGCCGGGGGCATCTACGCGGGCACAGCCTCTGTGCAGGATGGCTTGGTGACATCCTTCGACAGTGATCCTACCTCTAGGCTTTTACCCTTCAAATATACTTGCACGGAGGTCAGGACAGTGCAAGGATACTCACGGAGTAGCGTCTGTGCAAGTTTCAACACCTCGATAGCAATTCAAAAGAATGAGGCCGCTCGCCGTGCGGGGATGGGACGGGACGGTCTCCGAGACAGAGTAAAGCGAAAAGCCAGGCGTGGCGCGGCGCCGAGAGCAGGCTGCCGTCGTGTTTTGTTTATAAAGGAACCTACAGACGACGCTTGGACATGTAGAAAAGTCCCTGCAGTGGGGAGGAGAAGCCACCAGCGCGGCTGCCTCTGCAGGATAGGAGGCGGGAGGGAGGCTGCGCACGGTTAAGCGTCCGTGCTTTCGACGGCGGGCCACGTGTAGGAAAAGAGCCTACTCAAAAATGAAAGCAGGGAGCGCCCTCAGAGTGCTCGCACCAGTGGCTGCCTCTCGTGGACTCGAGGGGCACGGGCCTTAGAAGCACACCCCACACAGCTCTCGGGACCGAGGAGGGCCAGCCTCCCGCAGCCCTCCACAGGCTACTCCGAGCCCGAGGAGGCCATACCCAGGTTGAGACAAGCCAGTGTGTTGGTACACTTCCACTCCTTCTCGTGTGTGGCCACTTTGACGTCATCCATGACGAGAGGCACCCAGCCACCAAACACGTACATTCTGGGACGAAGGAGGGAAGAGTAGGAGAGGGTTGTAGAGGAGGTGCCGAGCTAGAGGCCACCTCTTCCATCCAGAAAGTTCTAAACACGCTTGGTCCTCCAGCTCTCCCTGGGAGAGGCCCCCAGGACGCATGAAAGCTCTCGATGCCACCCTGTCCTTCTCGGTGGCTCAGCCCTCACAAGACCTGCGTCACCTCCACCACGTGGAGCCGTTACTCGAGCTCATCTAAAGCTCACCTCAGTCCCCATCATTCTCATATTCGCTTTGGGACCTTGGCACTGACAAAGACACCCGGCTGCTCGTGGAGAGTATCTAGGACAGTCTGCGCCCCTCTACCCCGAGTCTGTCTCGGTCTCCCAGGGCCGTAATGTAAAGACAGGGCTGCGGAAGGCCAGCCCAGCCGGAAAGGGGCCCCGGCAGGCCTTAGGAATTGCAGGAACAAAACCGAGAGCCCTGTGGGGGTGGGGGCGGGCCGGGAAGACAAGAGCCGTGGCCGCTACTCACTTGTTTCCTATGGTCGTGGCTGAGTGAAGACTCCGGGGAAGAGGCGCCACCCCACTGAGACTGGGCTTGTTCCACGTCAGAGTCTCTGTGCAGAGCAAGGGAGGGAGGGAGGGTCACCTACGCCATGCCAGACACGGGCCCTCCAACCCAGAGGACGCTGCCCAGAAGCAGGGAAGGCTCTGGAAGGTGGGTGCCTGCGCTCCCTCCAGCCCGCGACAGGCCCTCTGGCCGGCAGGTGCCAGCATTTCCCAAGCCGCGTTCACCATCCTGGCGGCTGCGCCCCTCCCACGCTTCCTGAGCACCTGCTAGGAGGCAGCTGCGTCCCTCGGGGCTGGGGCGTGTCCCCCACAGGCGCTGCACTCCACGCCCCACCCTCCGCTAGCGCACCGGCCCCCACCCCACCGTCCACAGGCCAGGTGCCAGGAATCTCACTCACGATCAACGGTTTCCTCTGAGTGCCGGCGCTGACCTACCAGACAGGTGCCGCCGGCCAGCTTCTCCCTCAGCCTGCCTTCAGGTCGAACACCCAAGCTGCTTCCTACCACTCCTCACACCCACCCTGCTTACTGGCCCAAGGAGCCCCTCAAGGTCTTATGGTCTCTCAACATCCCACCTGACCGTGACACACCAGGGCATGCTACTCCTGTTAGAGTCTACCACGGACGAACGCTACCTCATCTAGATAATTCCATCCTAGAAAGATCTTTGCTTCTCTCCCCTTATCCTCCTATAGGACGGCAGACCAACTCAGCCAACCGAGCCTCACTCTTTCTTAAGAGCAGTGCCACAAGCTCGGGGCAAAGGTGACTGACGCACACAGGGGCCCCCCGCCCCAGAGGATGAGGGGCAGAGCAGTACACTCGCTCCCTGGGCCGTCAGCCCCGTCTCACCACCCTACGCCGGTGGCCCAGCCCAGTCTGCTAACTTTGCTCCGAGGCTCCCGGAACAGCCGTAGCCATGTCTTACCGATATCCAAGGTCCAAAGGTCCCCCAGCCTGCAGCCGCTCATCCCTCCATAGATCACCAGCTTGGACTTCTTGTTGTCTTTCTCAGTATAGACCACAGCAGTGTGGGACTCCCGGGGTGGAGGCAGAACGCCGTAAGTGATGGGGATGTCCCAGGCCACCACTCCGGAGCCCGGCCGCAATTCCAGGATGTATAAGTCATTCAGGTACCTGCAGAAGAAAGGTCAGTTCTGGCAAGCGCTGACTCCACGCACCAGAGGCCTCGGCAGCTTCTAGGGGTGAACAGCAGACTCCCTGGGAGACAGAGGGGGCCAAATCTACGTTGAACTCCAAGTTCCTCTACCCTCAGCCCGGAGGAGGGGCTGTCAGAAGCTCCCAAGGACAAGTGTGAGTCCGAGGGGAGCGGCAGGCTGCCTCGCACACAAAGCCAGGCACTGTACGTGGGCCCCCGGGGGAAGAGGGGTGCTGGCTTGGGACTACCTTCAGACTTCACGAAGGCATTCAGCCACCAGCCTTGGAAAATACCACCACTAAGTCTGTAGGTAGCAAGGGCTAGGAAGGAGAGCGCCAGCCCCAAGGTAGCCTGAGGAGCAGAGACCGGCCCAAGGCAAGGTGGGTTGCTGACCCCCGGGCCCAGCCCTCCTGCCATGCCACCTCCTCTTGGTTAGAGACCTCGGAGCCAGAAACTCCTTCGAGGGCATATAGCGTCATCCTCTCACATCACAGAAGGAAGGAACCCGGCACGGTGCCATTGGCTGGCATGTGGCGAAGCACACCCACCCTCATGGGCTTGCACATAGAGAGGACGAGGCCTCACCTCGGAATGTTGTTCTTGGGGTCCTCGCTATCGTTGGCCAGACCCCCAAACAGGTAGCACTTGTTGCCCACGAGGGAGAAGCTGTGCCCGAGCCGAGGACACGGAGGGGGTCCATTTTTGGGCGTCTTTGCTTTGAGTCTCTTCCATTCCCACCGGCTTGCCTGCAAAATCAAGACTCAGGGATTTAATCAGGAACAAGCCGGCCACCATTGGGGCCTGGGCCATTTGTTGTGGAGGGAGGACCCGGTAGGGGTGAGGGAGGCACGGGACCACGGGAGGCCTCCTGGGCAGCCTCCCCACCCCCACCCCCACACGGGGAGCACGCTGGGGGCCGTTACCTGGAGCTCGTAGAGGTCATTGCTGTATTTCCCATACTCCACCATCCCACCAAACACCAGCAGGCGAGTGCCGTCACACACGAAGCCATACGCGGCACACCCAGGGGGGATGTCCCCTCTCACGGCTGGGATGAACCACTGGTTAGTCGCTGGGGGAACGAAAGGAAGCGGAAGAAGTCAGAATACCTTGGGGACTCCTAAGAACCAGAGCCCCCACTCCTCCCACTCCCCAAATCCAGCAGCCCACAAAATATGGCCTGACAAAGGAGGAGCCAAGACAGCGCCTCCTTGTCCCAGGGTGTGGGGCCTTCTCATTTCAGTACCCAGTCCCAGCACCCTATCCGAGCCATCTTTTAAGTCCCTTGCCTCAGAAGCCACCTTGCGACAGCCTGCAACCACCTGGCTTCTCATCAAGGTCGTCTTAATAAGCGGGAAGTCACTAATTCATTAGCTTCTGGGAACGTGGGCTCTGACTTCCTTCCCCAACTGCTCAGTGGATCATTGGAAAGAAAGGCCTAACACCCAAAATACCCTCTCGGTGGCCCCATGCACCTCTTCCTGGGGGCACGGGGGCCACACCTCCAAGTGGTTCACAGAGTGACCATGACCAGCCAGTGCCCTCCCTCCCTGCAGGTGCCGGCGGCAGGAGGCGAGCAGGTGAGGGTGGCCAATCAAGGAAGTCCAGTCTGCTGGCTGAGGAGAGCCAGGGAGGGGGGCAAGACTCCATCTCGGCTGGCGTTTCCTAGGTGATGTTCCACACCACCCCTCCCCTCCTGCCACACCCACACCAATCTAGAACATTCTTGAAATCCAGAAGCGGTGGCAGTAGCATCAGCTTCTGAGGCAGCCTCCACAGCCTCTGCTGGCTGCAGAAGCGTCCCCCGAAATCCATCCCCTGTAACCGGGGCTGGGGTGGGGAGACCACCAGAACCATCCAGCACCCCGGTCCTCCCCTCACTTAAGGCTTGTGTCCTATGTTCAGCTCCCCAGACGCTTGCCAAGCCAGGGCCTCCCAGAAGAGTCACGGGGCACACATCCTCCTCTTTTTGAGGGGTCCTTCTCATTACACATTATTTAAAGGACTCTCCCTAAACGGCACGCCACACTCTCCAAAAACCTCAAACCGGGCGCCAGATGCAAATCTGATTCGGTGCCCCTAAACCAGTATTGGTCAAACGTCAGTGACTTGAGACGGAGGCACCGGAGCGTGAAAGGGGCAGCCCTGGAGTCCAAATGAGGGTCAGGATAGTCCCATGGGGAGGGCCTCGGGGGGCCCCGGCTGCTCGACTGCTTCTCAGCCTCTACACAGGCACATACTTGGTTATGCATACATCCTTCCTGCGTACTAGGTAACAAGTCCTTTGTTGTCACCCCGGGGCCTCATGTGCGCATTGGCCCAAAGGCCTGTCCTCATCTAAAAGCACACCCATAACCCCCAGGACAGTTACAGCCTTTCCTGAGGTGAAAGCGTTCCTGTCACTCCCCACCTCTCCAGCTTTGCTGTGGAACAGGCTGTTGACCCCCTCCCGCCCTCAACGGTTCGGTGGGGTCACTGGGACTCTAGCACGTCCAGCACCACTGTCCCTCTCTGCCGTCGTCCTGGTGCAGGTGCGAGGCTGCACTGCCTGCTGCACACGCGTGCGCCCAGACCCCAGGTCCGGGCTCCCTCCCTCACTGTCATTCCTGGGGCAAAAACAAACCAAGAAAAGCAGCAGCTTTCTGTGCCGAGGCAAACCACCCATGCACAAATTGGAAGAGACGGAGTTTCATCCAACTTACCAGGATAAAAAGCTGAAAGAAACCTGGGAGACTGCCTAGGCCAAGCTCCCTCAATTGATAAAGGAACGGAACCCAAGAGAGGAAGTGACTTACCTGAGGTTATAGAGCAAAATGGACAGACGCAGGCAAGAACCTTGTCACCAGCTTAAAAGCGACCGCTAGGTGCCCACCGACGGCCCCATGTACAGGGAGGAATCGGCTATCCTCACTCACCTGAGCGCCCTCTGGGCTGCTGCACGCAGCTACGGGGCCACCATGGGGCCAGCGGTCAGGCCTGGGACAAAGCTACACGGCAAACAGGACCGACCCGCCCCTTTCCTATCCTGCTTTCATCGCTGATGCGGCCGGCCAGGCTGGAAGTGACCTGTGACACCCCTCATTTAAGAGGCGCTGGTCTTGTTCTAGAACACGGGGCAGGGGCCCTACACCGCCATCAAGAGCGGTCCGTCGGGCACTTGGTGGCATGAAGCCACAGCCCCAGTGCTGCCCTCCAGATGGCACCGCTGCCTCAAACACACCGGCTGCTCTCAGCTGCCCCTTAATCACGTTATCTGTAGTTCATCCAGCGGGGAGTCTCGTAACCCCGCCTCCAGTCCCTTGTTCTCCATTGGCTCCAGCCGGTCAATGCTCGCAGCTGGGGGCGTGGCCTGAGGAGAGGAGGCCACCTGCACACAGGACCCTCCGTGGGCTGGTCAGAAACCTGACTCCACCTTGTCTCTCCTCAGCAAGCCTGACACCCGCTGTTTCACCAGCCGCTCCCACCCCTTTCCACACTTGCCAAACCCACCTGTAGTTGCTCCCGTCAACCTCTATGCACCCTCCCCTAGAGACCCGCACCCGCACAGTTGGCACAGTTGGGTAGACCGACTGACCGGTAGCCCTTCTGTTCGCTCGGTCATAACACGGCGCTTCCTGTGTGGCAGACGCAACACCAAGTGCGGGGAAGCACGGAGTAGACCGCTCCCATCCTCAAGCTTCCAATGTAGTAGGAAGGCTGCCACGCCCTCCCCCCCCATGATGGGAAAAGCAGCCCGGGGCGGGGGGGGGGGGGGGGGGTCTGCACCAAGGTCAAGTGTGGGGAGCACAGAACAGGGCAATTTGGCAGAGGGGGGGTTCTCAGAAAAGATGACTTTGGAGCCAGGCCTTGAAGGGTGAACAGGATTTCCTGACAAATGAAACTAACAGGGCCAATCAGGAAGTGACTGCAAAAGCCAAGTGAGAAGAGGGGAGGTCTCATAATGGAGGGGAGAACGGATCTGAGACAAGCTCAACTTAGTGACCAATGAGCTACAGGGACAGAGGAGCAGCGAGGTGTTTCCAAGGGGGTGGCCTGTGCCTGTTAACCGAAGAAGAGAGCCCAACTATGTCCAGGAAGAGCTGGACTCCAGGCACTCCCGCGTGACCCTACCACCGGCTTGCAGGGTGACCCTAGACCTGTCACTTCCCCTCTCAGACCCCAATTTCCTCATGTGCAAAAACAAGGAAGTTCCACTAGATGCTTTGCAAAGCTCCTTCCAGCTGTTAACAGTCAATGGACATTAAAGAACCACGGACGCAGACCAGCCTTGGGCAGCTGATGTGGTGACTGGCCACAGTCTCCCCTCGGTACCAGGTCCTCCATAATCCGCTTTGCTACCCTGAAATACAACTCCCCAAGGCCAAGGACAGTAGCTACCCTAAGAACTGCCAAAGGCCAATCAAGTATCCCACAGCCGCCGTGGTAACCACCGCTGAAGAGGAAGGACACACTTTCTCACACACACCTGCTGGCTCCCAGCTCGTCACCCCCAGACCACAGAGCTAACCAAGACGGCAAAGTGCTCACAAGCGCCCCAAACGCGCCCCCTGGAGCCACCGAGCTCAACAACAAGGAATGGGTCTCCCGTCCCGCAGAAGGAAGAGGGCGAGAGAAGAGGGAAGAGGTGCGAGGATCTGCCCTGCCCTGACTTAAACCGAAACGACGGCAAGCGGAAAGGCAGCCAGGCAGCCGTGCCGCCAGTGGCGGCAGGAGGGCAACACCAAGCCCCATCTGTCCCGAGGGGAGCCCAAGAACCCTGCAGCTACCAGACGCGCGGACACACAGCGAAAGCCGGCCAAGTTCCTGCGCCCTTCAGATAATGGGCAACACTTGGTGAGGACCCGGGAGTTGGGTCTGCTGGTGACTCTCCTGAGAAATCGCCTAAGGAGTTGATAAGGGCAGTTTCCAAATTGCTAACTGGAGGAATCCGGGGCTGAGGCCCTTCGGAAGGCGGACTACCCTCTACTACACGACCCACACTTGCAGATGGGGAATGAATTAATGCCAAAGTGGCCCGATTCATTTTCATAAACTAATGAATATGCAGAAGCCCCTGGAAGCAGTGGACTTCAGAGCTGATGGTAATTAGGCCCCTGTCCTACTTTCTAAAATTGTATTTCCCTGTTAAGGAGCCTGCTCCGGGCCTTGTGAGAATAAAGACAGTCCAAGGAGTTTAGAAGGTTCTGCTCAGGGCGACGGCCTCTCTAAAAACAGCCCTGCCCCTCAGCCTCACCTTCCCCGGCTGACTGCGGCCACCGCAGCTGTCTACGCCAGCAGGGAGCACCGCCAACCAGCCCGGCCTCGCTGGAGGCAACAGGTGTCGAGAGCCGGAATGCAAAGGGTCGCCAGCGACCCACCAGCCTTTGAAAGTCAACTCGGTAGGGGCAGCCAGCTACAAGGTGCGGAGAAAACTGCACTCTGCCTCAAGGGAGGGGGAGGGGAGCACCCAGCCCTCACTGCTCTAACCACTTTCTCCCTTGGGTGCCAACTCCCAACCCCAGAGCACCCTCACAGGTGGGAGGTGGGGCCCAGACTCAAGGAGCTGGTATTGCCAGAGCCCTGGGAAAGGACAGACCTGGAGAAATGGAGCGTGCCAGATGTGATGCCTGGGGGCAGAGCTGGAAAACAGCTCCCAGCCACCGACCCCAACGCGTCCCCCCCCCCACAGAGGGGAACTTCCTGAAAGACCACTGACAGGCGTGTGGGTGTGCAGGGCGCGCTGTGAGACTGCTCTCCCCCCTCCGGGGGGGGGGGCATCTTAGGCTCTCTCCCGCTCTCCCCTCCAGAACACAGCGCACACAGGCCCGCTGGCCTCAGGGAGAGTGCCCAGCCCCTCCTTCTGAGCAAGGCGAGGCGCCACGAGCCAACGTCCCTTCCACAGGCAACGGCACCGTGTGCAAACCAGGCCAAGGGGCTGCCACGGGCAAGAGGCTGCGGCCCAGTCCGAGACCTGGCAAGGACGCCAGGCAAGGGGCGCGCACCGCAGCTTTGTGTGTCCCGAGGAATCCCGTTCCTCCCAATTAACAGCGCCCTGGGATTGGGGGAGGTATGAACGGGGGCACGGCAACCTCGGCCTCACAGAAAGAGGAGAGGTAAGGGTCCACCTAGCCCACCATGGGGTCACTGGAATTCACCTCCTACACCGGAGGGCCCCCGATCCAAAAAAGAATTTGGAGCAAACACCGCAGAACTAAATGGCAAAAGGGGGAGCAGCAGCAACGCCGCCCTATCTGTGGGTGCACAAACCCTGAGACGGTCACCCAGCGGGGCACACAAGCCCCCAGGTCGGAATCAGGGGCTCAACTCTGCCCCTAATCCGTCATCTAGAAGCTGTCATTTCTCCCGAAAAAGCATCAAAGAGGAAGAAGAGCTGAGCAGGCGCAGAAGGAGGGAAGAAGGGGGTGGGACTTTGCCTGCGCCAAAGGGACGCATCCGCCAGCCCGCCCGCCCGGCGGGGTAACGGTGTCTGTCTCGAGTCAACGCCGGCGACGCCCCCGCCCCCTCACCAACCGGACTGGATTTCTGTCGGATAATGAAAAGCATCCCTCAAACGCGGGGGGGGGGGGGGGGGCGGGCAGAGGAAGAACGGGGAGAGAGCAGGAAAAGGCACAGAAGCCGGGCCGACCAAAGGGTCTCGGAGGAGAGAGAGCAGATCAGTGCGGAGGGAGAGGGAGGAACGGGAAGGAGAGGAGGCAGAAGGGAAGGGGAAGAGAAAGGAGGGGAGGGAGGGCGGAGAGGAGGGAGGGGAGGAGGGAAAGAGGGGGAGGAGGGGAGGGAGGGAAGACGAGGGAGAGGGAGGAGATGGAGGGAGGGAGGGAAAGATCCCAGGACCCAGCGGGCTTTGCACTCACCCGTGTTGTACACGTGCAGTTCGTCCACTATCCCCTCGTTGCCGCCGCCAAACACCACGATGAGTTCCTTGATGGCCACGGCTCGGTGGCCGTGGCGGGGCCGGGGCACTGGACCCGACCAGCCCACCACTCGCTTCCAGCGGGGCTGCAGGAGCACCGCTGGAGAGTTGGCGGGCGACACGGCCGAAGCCATAGTTACGGGAAAGGCCGCGGTGGGGGAAAAGTCACCAAGCGGGAAGGGAGCCCCCCCAATTCCTCTCACACACACCCCCTTTCGTCTAAGGTAGCTCTCACGGAGAAGCGGTTCCTCACACAGCGGTGGACGGTTCCATGGAGGCCGCCATCTTAACTACCCTCCTTCCCTTCGGCTCTTCCCCTTCTTCTAGCTCACCCCGTCTCTTCAAGAGCCTCCCGAAACTTTCGAGCGCCTAGCCCCGAGAAGCCGGAGGCCGCCGAGTCCCGCCGCCCTGACAACTCGCTCGGGCGCTCCCGCTTACAAGCTCGGGCGGGAGGCCCTGGGAGCCGCCATCTTGAGCCGTCCCTCTCTCCTCCCTTCCTCAGTCGTAGCCCTCCCCCGCCGGAAATGGCGGAGCCCCGGCCCGGTTCCCACACCCCCCAAGTCCCCTGCACTGGCCGGCTTCCGGGGCGGGTGGAAAGGAGCCACAAGCGCCGCGGTTGTCCCAGCCCCGCCGGCGCTCACACCACAATTGTGGGAGCCGCCATCTTGAGACCGTCCCGCTTCCCCGCCCAGCGCTTAGTGCAGCCGCCGCTCCCGAAACAGCCTCGACACTCGTAAAGGACAAAGGCGCGCCGGAGGCCGGTGGAACGAACTCGAATTCTCGGGGGCTGGTCGGAGACTCGCGCCGTACAGCTTGTGAGGTCTCGAACCTCTCCCCTGAGTCCGCTTCTGCTGCTCAGGCTGCGCCTGCCGCCCTGGGAGCCGCCATCTTGAGACTAACTCCCCCTTCCCCCCTATTCTCTTCCTCCTGGGTCAGTTCTTCCACTGCAAACCAAACGCAAGGCAGCGTCCGATCCTCGCTTCCCTCTTTATGACTCCTTCCCACAGGAGCCGCTCCAAAGAGCCAGAGTTAGGCCCCGGAGTGGCAACTGTACGGCAGGAGGAGCGGTAACGGCAGGGCGCTCATGCCTCCTCCCTGGGAGCCGCCATCTTGTGTGAAGAAGTAACAACTAAACATGGCGGCAACGGCGGTCGGGCGAGGGGGCGGAGTCGGACTACGTCACTGTTTCCCCCCCACCCCCCGCCCTCGCACGGCTTCTCAGAGCCAAGGCCTCTTAAAGGACCCCCGCGCTGCCCCGGGGCGAGGGCCCAGGTCCACCGCGCGCCTAGCTAGGGCTCAGGCCGCTCTCGGGTCAGGCGCAGGCGCGCCCAGCCCCGCGGCCCACCCTCTCCCCCCCATTGCGCCCTCACGCCTCCGCCCTGGGAGCCGCCATCTTGCCACTTCCCTTCGCCCGGCCGTCCACGGGCGTCAATAGCGACTTTCAGCACAAAACAAAGATGGCGGTTGAGGCCTCTGGTGAATGCCCGGATGAGGATGCCTCAAACGAGCTCGGCCCCGCCCCCCCGGGAACATTCCCCCGGGTCGCTTAAGGAACACGCGCCCGAGGAGTTGTCTTTAACTAGCAGTGGGGACAGGGCATAGGCTGCTGGGGACGGCCGACGGGAAACATTAGAGCTGCAGCTTGGGCCGGAGAGTGGACATGTTTCCGCTCCCCACACCCAGGGGCCGCGGGAGAAGCGGCCCAAGACACGGCGCGGGGGGAGTCGGAGGCGGGGCGAGTGGGCGGTGACGCAGCCGGCTCCCAGGCTCGCCGGCCCCGCCCCCGAGCGCCGGCGCCAGCGCCCGCGCTCTAAGGAAAGGAGACGCGCCGCGCGCCCGGGCCCGCTCCCCGTCCCCCGCCCCGCCGGCTGCAGGGCGGGCGGCCAGGCCGGCGGTACCCGAACCGAGCGGGCGGGCGCGGGAGAGCTCCGTGTCGCCCCGCGTCACCTCGCGTCACCCCGCGTCACCCCGCTCCGCCTGCTTCCCAGAGCCCGGCGCCCCGCCCCGCGCGCAGGCGCAGGGCCGCTTCTCGGGTCCGCCCTTTCCCGAGATTTGAATTTTCCCCAGCCAAGATAGAGAGGCAAATACCCGGATGGTGATCGCTGGTCTTTTCGCGCCAATACTGTAAGTTCTCGCAGCAACCTTAAGAGGTGGGTACTGGCATCGCCCCCATGTGCCAAATCTTGCAGGAGGCCGGCCGGTGGCTGCACGGTCATCTGCACTGGCAGACTCAGGCTGTAGTGCAGGGGCCCTGAGCTGGTGTCTGTGAGCTTGAGGCAACCACAGAGGATTTTTCCACTTTCTCTCAGCTTTATTTCATTTTTATTTTCACCAACCCCGAGTTGAAATTTGGCGTTTCCCGCAACTACGAATATAGGCCACGGAGCACACACGGAGTGTTAGCCTGGTGGCTTTGTCACCAATGGAAGTGACACCATTTCAGATCACTTAGCTTTTGTTGTAGTCATCTTAAAATGAACTCAAGTACGAGACCTGCCCGTACGTCCTGTAATTTAACTTACCAGTAAAGAAGCACATATATTACCATATCACACATTTTCCAAAATATTTTCATACCATCTCTCGACCTGTTAAGTTCATGTTGTAACTCTGTTTCTATGTATTTGGAAGCATTTGTTTGGGAAAGGCCACAGAGACCTGTGGCGGCCAGAGGACAAGAGCCCTGGCCTGTATATGGGTGTGCTGCCAATTGCCCTAAATGACCTTGGGTATTCACCTCCCCTCTATGGCCCCGAGTCCTTCCCCGTAAAATAAGGAAGGTGAGCTGCTGGTTTCCAAAGACCCTGACTGAATTCAGCAGTTCTCTCCCTGGAGTTCAGGAGTCACTGGAGTTGTTCGAGACTTCTTGGGTATCCAGGTGTCCCAGAGTGACCTCACCTGCAAGGGATGTCCCACATTACAGCCCTCAAGCTGGCACCCCCTTATCTGCAGAAAGGCAGCAAGGGTGGTCGGGACAGTCAGGGACACAACAAGCAGTGGTCATAAATGCTACAGGGAAGAAGCCAGCACTGTGACAGGTGACAGTGGCTCCTGCATAAATGCATATAGCCGAGGGAAGCAGGGGAGAGTGAGGAACATGTGTTAACCCCTTAGCCAGGATATCGTCCTGCTTTGCAGAACTTCTCCAAGAGACTCCACAACTGTGGGCCAGTGCCTTTGGCCTTTGTGTGCCAGGTGCTGGGGGAATCTGTAAAGAACTTTGAGGGTCATGTCACAAGGGTCATGGCAGTTCAGGTGTATGGAGGAGCTAGGCCATAAAGTACCCAGCCTGGTCTCCTTGGTGGACTTGGGAAATTGTTTGGATGACATGTCACTTTCAGCTTGCACAAGGGCTCGGGTGGACTCTGCCCAGCAGCCAGAGAGAGGAGTCACTCTCCACGCCCTTCCTGGACCTTCTCTATCAAGCTGATGGTGTTTTGCTCCTGTCCCCAGCTCTTACCCGTGCTTGCTGGCAGATGGGAGGGTCAGGCTAGCACAGGTCCCAAAGGCCTGGCACTTCATGCCACAGAGCCGGGCCCCAGATAGGTGCAGGTGAGCTGTGCCGGCTGGAGTCAGCAGCTGAGTGGGGAAGCCGCTGCAAGAGAATGGCAGCCGAGTGGAAAGTGTCAGCAGACGTGAGGCAGGAGGGAAGGCGGCCTGCAGAATCTCACTCTGGGCAGGACAGACCGGGCCTAGGAAGCTTTCAGGACTCCAGCGGGAGGGCACTTGGACGTGTGGCCGAGAGACTGGGACGTGATCACGCGTGGAGTAGAGAGCCAGCCACCAAAAGGTGTTAAGCGGGACTGGCACGATCCATTCCAGGGGCGCTCTTGCGGAACGTGCTGGGGGGGGGGGGCTGTCGTGCGCAGACCACATTAGCAGTGGGCAGCCTGGGAACGGGAACCCCGGGACAGACCTAGCCCCCTGGACCCAGAGGCTCTTAGGGAAAGAGCTGGGGTGGGTGTGGACCGCAAGCTGAGGCGGAGGCTCACGCTCAATGAGGAGCTGTAGAGTCAGTATGAGGGCTCTGGTTCACTGGGGGAAATGCTGGGCCCCGGTGGTCCTCCTTAACAACGGACCCCCGAGGCAGGACAGGAGCAGGAAAGGCCAGCAGCACCTTCCCCAGAAAACAGAGGCGGCTGCCCAGGGCCACGTGAAAAGCGAAATGGTAATGTGCCAGTGAAAGCATAGGAAGGACAGAGACGTGTGGGCTTTGTGCTTGAATGGCCGAGAATTCAAATTGAGCAGGTATTCACAGAGCTTGGGAAGGAGAGTAGGGAATCAGACCCTGCCCTGCCCTGCCCTTTCAGGGCCTGCGTTGCAGGGGGAAATGGAGCTGTGCCTCGAAAACAAAGGGTGCTAAGTGGTCTCCGCCTGTAAGAACTTAGTCCACACGAGGACTGCTCCTAGAGGTACTGGAGGCATCGCCATTCTACACGTATGCAAACTGGGGCCCAGACCGGTGAAGGCCCAAGGTCACACAATTAGCAGGTGTGGGGAGCCGGAGTTTGAACACAGGCAGTCCCTCTCTTCCCCACCTGCCTGCCGCTTTGGCTTTGAGTCATTTGCAGAGCGCGGATCCTTTTCTCTGTTCCATGGCAACATGCTTCTAGGCTACTGGGCCAAGTCACAGCGCAGCTGGCCCCAGAGCAGTTGACAGTCATGATAACTGCATGTTCTTTTTAAACTGTCTGCTTCTCCAACTGCAGGAAATGGAAGGTTTATTGTGGGCCAAGGGAAGCAGGGGATTTGGGATGGTGTGGTGCTTCGGGGCAGGGCAGGAAGGCCGACCAGGCAGATGCTCTTCCTCCTCCCGCTGTCCTCTCCCCCCTCCCTTCCCCTCCTCCTGCCCCCTCCCCTCCTCCTCCTCTCGCATCACCCCATCCCTTGCCTTGGATTCTAGAACTTGGACCACAGGGAAAGGTGTTAAACTGGATATTTGGTGAAAAGGGCTTGGGGCCAGCTGGAAACTTCAACATTTATGACACCACCGAGGCAGGGAAGCCCATTCTGAATTGTAGCAACAGTCCTAGGAGAGGTTGAAGTGTGTAAATGCAGCGGCTCTAAGGGAAGTAGGGCAGTGAGCCGGGTGTTACAGTACACAGATGAAGGACTGAAGGACGGAGCACATGGGTGTCAGGAGAGAAAGGCACGAAACCTCTAGGGGAGATCTAGATGATTCTGGAAGCCATGAGGAAGAAGGTGAACATGCTGTGGGTAGCGCTTCACTTTTATTTCTGGTTGGTTTTCTTTCTCTCATTTTTTAAGTTTTTTTATTTTTTGAGAGAGCAGGTGAGCAGAGGAGGGGCAGCGAGAGAGAGAGAGGGGTGGGGGGGAGAGGGAGAGGGAATCCAAGCAGGCTCTACACCGTCGGCACAGACTTGGGGCTCGAAGTCAGGAACAGCGAGATCATGACCTGAGCCGGGGTCGGTGGCTTAACCCACTGAGCCCCCCAGGTGCCCCCTGGATGGTTTTCTTTCTAACCACCCTCTTTTTGTAACCACAGAGGAAAAAGGCAGAACGCCCTTCCACTTCTGCTCCCCAGTCGGCAGAGCCACGGCTGGCCCAGCGAGGGGGGCCAGGGCACGTTGCTTGGCGGAAGCCGTGTGTGTGTGTGTGAGTTCTGACCTGCCAGTCACACCTGCGGTTCCGCATGCAGCCCGAGTCCACGCGGGCGCTGTGCCACGTGGCTGTGGCCAGCTGCTTCTGCCTGGCCGTCGTCTATGCGGGGGTTTTCGACGGCGTCTCCATTCAAGTGGGCTACGAACACTACGCTGAAGCCCCGGTCGCCGGCCTCCCCGTCTTCCTCGCCATGCCCTTCAACTCACTCGTTAACGCGGCCTATGTGCTCCTGGGGGTGTACTGGCTGCGGAGGAAGGCGGTTCCCCTGGGGCACCCCGTGCACGCGCGGAGGGCTCGCTACCTGAAGGACGTGTTCGCCGCCATGGCCCTGGTGTACGGCCCGGTGCAGTGGCTGCGGGTCGCCACGCAGACGCACCGCGCTGCCGTGCTGGACCAGTGGCTCACCTTGCCCATCTTCGCGTGGCCCGTGGCCTGGTGCCTCTCCCTGGACAGGGGCTGGAGGCCCGGCCTGTTCCTGGCCATCGAGGGCCTCTCCCTCGGCAGCTACGGCCTCGCCCGGCTGCACCCCTGCGGCTTTGAGGCCGCGCTGGGCGCACACATCGCAGTGGCCGTGGGCCAGGCCCTGCACGCTCACGGGCGCCACGGCAGCGCCTCCTCGGGAAGGCGCTTGGCGCTCGGCGTGCTGTCCTGCGCAGGCTTCGTGGTCCTCAAGCTGTGTGACCACCAGCTCGCTCGGTGGCATCTCTTCCAGCGGCTCACGGGCCACTTCTGGTCCAAAGTGTGTGACGTGCTCCAGTTCCACTGCGCCTTCTTGTTTCTGACCGGTTTAAACACCGGCCGGAGACTTCCTCCGGACGGGAAGGAGCATTAAAGCGCGGAGAGAAGCCGCTTCCAGCCACCGATCGCCGCCGTGTCGCCGGTGTGAAATTTCCTTCCCGGGTGTGATAGATGCGAGGCCTCTGCGGAGGGCCGTCCCTTCCTCCGAAGCCACGGGCTTCGGTATTTAGGGGTGAGATGTTATGCTGTGTGCCACTTACTTTCAAAGAGATAAAGCAAATAGCTAAGTGCAGGGGGTTCAGGGACTCATTGTCCTGTTCTTCTAACTCTTCTGTACTTTGAAATTCTTTCCAAATAAAACGTGGGGGTAAAATGAGCCCGAGAAATCCATCACTCTCACGGCGGCAGGGGAACGTTTGTCTGCAATGGCTTCGCGGTTCAGGTCACGTCCGTGGGCTGCTGACGGGGAGACTGAGTCACAAACCCATGCTGAGCAGACCGATGTGGCATCAGTGACGGCCGTGCTGACAGTAGGTCACACGGAAGGAGCCACGTCACCGCAGACCCTTCACGGAACAAGACAGGGCCGTCCGGATGAAGAAACACAGATGTCAAAAGTTGAATTCTCAATGCAACGTTGCCCTCAGAGCCAGGGTGTGGCTCAGATGTCCTCCGCGGCAGTGGTTACTGAAGTGTCACGTGTCTGTTTCCATGGAGAGACCCAGAGCATGGCATGAGCCAGCCCCGCACCCCTGCCGTCCCAGGCCCTCAGGAACCACGGTCTCCTGATGGCGTGTCAGGCAGGGCCCGGGAGTGGGCATCTTGAAACCCCCCCCCCCCCCCATGCTTCTCGTGCAGACAACGGTGTCCGAAGCAGCGAGCCCAGGGGTGACACTGTGGCTGAAGAGAGGCTGAGGGTTTCTGCCCTCTTCGGACCCTTGAAGGCCATGCTGTTCGTGTTCTTTCTTCCACTTGTTAATGTGCTCTTTTTTTTCCATTTTTTTAATGTGCTCTTTAGACGCCTGTTTTATCCCCCGCTGTCTGAGAGGCGTTCAGTCCGTAGAAACAGAGGTGAAGACAGCGTTCGAGAGGACACTGTGTTCCTTCCAAATGGCCTCTCGGGACGGGCTGCCCACACGCACCCACTCAGTGTCCCCCCAGGCCCCTCTTCCTGGAGCCTGCGGGTTGCCATGTGGACCATTGCTGTGGAAACCGGGTCCCCGTTTCCACAGAACATCCACTGGGATGTTCTGTCCCAGCTGGGCACCCCTCGAGTGGGTGGGGGGTCCTGACCAGGCCACCGCCCGAAGAACCCCACAGGTGGGGGCCCACGAGCGTTGCCTCTGCTTGGGCAGCGGCCAGCCGAGCTCTGCCCCTCCTGCAAGGCCTGGGCAGATGGTGTGGCCTGGCCCGGGGTCTGGGGCCCAGAGGCGGGACGCGCCAGTGCGTGAGGAACAGGCTGGCATTTGCTTGGGGAAACAGCTTTGTTCCATGGCAGTGTGTTAAAGGCTCCGGATGCCTTAGAAGGGGAACAGCGCTCTGGGGGTCACCAGGACGGCCACCCTTCCCTCAGGCCAGAGGGAGGAAGGACCGGGAGATGTGCGTCCTGCGTCCTGCGTCCTGTCCTGTGGGGGCCCAGTGAGAGGTGAGGGTGGGTGGGTGGAGGGAGAGGGGACCAGGGTCTCATATGGGGTGGGTTGCTCTCGGCAGCTGTTTCTGTCACCAACGGGGTGGGTCCCCTGAGAAGTGTCAGGGTTCTGCATAGCTGTGTTCATCCCACACCTTTGAGCAGTAACTTTTCATTTTGTTTCATTTCGTTTTTACCAATACTTATTTAATAAGTAAGCCTGAGAACCTTCTGGTTTTCATTCCACTCCTGTCTGTGTCAGGCTGGGTCCCCACAGGAAACAGGTGGCAGGCTCAGATTAGGGTGATTCAGGACAGTTTCATGGAGAACTGTGCATGCCGCTGGGGGGCTCGGGGGGCCCTGGCGCGGGGGGGGGCTGCACCCAAGGGGACACGGGAGGGTGCGGGGACCTCCAGAAACCTGAACCCCTCTATTCTGCTGGTCTCTGTCCAAGGTTCTCTGATAAAACGCAGCAGCACAAATGATGTTTCAGTCCCAGCCTGTCCCAAATACCACATGCTTGTAGTAAGAATATTGTTTCATTATTTATCCTAAATTCACATTTAACTGGGTATCTTGTCTTTTTATTTGCTAAGTCAGCTGATCCAAGCAAAGCCAGAGGGCGGGAAACTTCTGTTCCTCAGCCCAAGCCCTGGGTTGGGGCCCCTGGAGGAAGAAGGCAGGTGGCTGTGCCCCTGCCCGCCCTCCCCCTGCCCCTGCCCACTGAGCTCTGCCGCCCTTCCCTCTTCTCCTTGGCCCTGTTGCAGTGTGGCGTCCCTCTTCCCGCTGAGAAGCTGGTGGTCACTAGAGGGGCCCTCTCCCTGCTTTGGGCCTAAACGGTTCAGAGGTCCCAAAGCTGGGAGGGATCTCGGAAACCATCTGCCCCAACTCCCTCACTTCACAGAAACTGAAAGTCTACAGGTCCAACTTGGCTGACGGTTGCATCAGAAATGCAGGCATCCCACCTCCGTGCCCAAAGTCCCACCCACGGCGCTGCTCTGCCTGTCCCCGGAAAGGGCGATGGTGGGGTTTCAGCCTGGTCTCCTCCTTGCTTTCCTGTACCACAGCCTGGGAATCCGCACCACCCCACCCCACCCCCCCACCCCGCCCCGGTGAAAACAGCTGTATTGGCTTTGCTGCCCATGGATGGGATACAGGCTCGTGGGGGTGGGGGATGGACCACGAGTCAATGGAGAGGACTGGCGGGATTCTGGGGGCCCTGCCACCGGACACGCAGGCGTGTGCAGTTGCGTGACAGGTGCAGACACTGCCCGAGGGCCCCTTGCACTTTAGTGACGTGCCCGTGGCTGTGGCTAATCGTGGGCTTCTTCACCCTGTCCTCATCTGGTGCTCTGACTCCTTCCCAGCTTTCGTTGCCTGCAAGGGTCCTCCGCTTCCATGCCCTGGAACGAGCCGCCTTTATCTGGGTCCGTCTCAGGAGTGTCCTCGAAGGGCATGTGGGTTTGAAAACCCTGGGCTGCTTTTCCACCTGACGCTCATGATTCACGTTTCTACCAGCGACATGGAGGCCACCCCCGGCCGCCCCGTACCAGAGAGGTGTGAGCGCACGTTTTCACTTTGTGCCAATCTGATGGTGGCAAAGCGAGATCTCATCGCGACTTTAATTCCTGCCACCCCCTCCGTACACTGGCACACACGCGCACATGCACGTGTGCAACTAGTGCTCAGGGGCTCGTCTGTTGCAAGTTTGGATTTGTCTGTCAGTTGCTTGTTGATATCCTTCCCTCCTTCTGCAACTGTCTTTTCTTAATTTGTAGGAGCTCTTTTTTATATTATAGACATTAATCACTCATCTGTCATACAGAGACAGAGTGTGAGCAGGGGAGGGGCAGAGAGAGAGCGAGACCCAGAATCCGAAGCAGGCTCCAGGCTCCGAGCTGTCAGCACAGAGCCCGACGCGGGGCTCGAACTCACGAACTGTGAGATCATGACCTGAGCCGAAGTCGGACGCTCAACCGACTGAGCCACCCAGGCGCCCCATGCAACTGTCTTTTCTTAATTTGTAGGCGCTCTTTTTTATAGTATAGATCTTAACCATTCATCTGTCATACAGATGGTAAATACGTTTTCTTTATCTATCGTTTGTCTTTTGACTTTGTGGATATTTTAAAGTAACACGGTTGAAGATTTACAGAGTCCTGTGTGTCTAGATGTCTGTCTTTTTCTACATAGTTTTTGGGTTTCAGGTCTTGCTGAAAACATTTTTCTGGGTGCATAGATTATACTTGTCAAACCTTAACATCTCCTATGGCTGCTTCAGATCTCTTTCATTATAAAATTTTAATTATTCAAAATTATTCAAAGATTATTCAAAACAGGGGTACCTGGCTGGCTCAGTCGGTGGAGCCTGCGACTCTTTATCTAGGGATCGGGAGTTCGAGCCCCACGTTGGGTGTTAAAGATTTAAAAAATTAGTAAAAACCGTAATTGTAAAAACAGTTAGAATCTACGTGTAGAAATAAAACAGAGCGGCTGTTATTGTCAACATGACAGTTTGCCAAACCAGAGTTAGCCGGTGCTCTGGGACAACAGCTCCCTCTCACCTGGGAAGATCTCCGTAAGTTGAAATTTTTTAAAAATTATTTTATTTAGTTAACACACAGGGCAATATTGGTCTCAGGAGTGGAGTTCAGTGATTCATCACTTGCATACAAGACCCAGTGCTCATCACAAGTGCCCTCCTCAATGCCCCTCACCCATCTAGCCTGTCCCCCACCCACCTCCCTCCGTCAACCGTCAGTTTGTTCTTTATTGCTAAGAGTCTCTTATGGTGTGTTTCCATGTCTCCTCTTTTGAAATCTTTGCATGAGGATGAACTGGGTGATTTATGTCCTCCGCTGAGGCCCCAGATACCCATGTGATTAGGGAGCAACTCTTCCCCTTCTGAGTGGAGGCTTGTATCCCGGGTCCTTTCCGTGGTCGCCGTGCCCATCGCCAAGACGAGCGCTGCGTGCACTGGGCCTGCGGCTCGCTGATTTCCGGGGCCTGGTCCCTGGGGGTCTGGCGAGCCGCCCAAGCCCGCTTGCCGTCTGCAGCCTGGGCCCCGGGAGCATGGCAGGTGCTTCCAACCGTGGTCGTGTTTTTCTAGTCTTTTTTCCATTTCCTGCCCTTCGCTTTGATCTTTGCCCTCTGTGTCTCTTCAGAATCGCTGACTTCTGGTTCTACTTCTGCGTCTTCTTTCTCAGCCCTGCCTCACTTCCACCCGGGCCTCTGCTGGGCTGTACACGCTGCCGCCATCTCGCCGGCTCAGGTCTCTTCCGCTGAAAGACGGGAAACCCGATGGATTAAATTGGAGCCCCGTCCCTGCCTTCCTGCCCCAGAGGAACGCACCGTGCGGAGATGGGGACACCCTTGCCCCACATGCTGTCATACCTTTCCCACGGGTGAGAAGTCCTAGGGCGTGCGTTGTGACTTTCCGTAACTGTGCCACATGGTCCAGACCTTGTATGTGCGCCCCTGCACCTGTGAACCCACAGCCATTTCAGCAACCTCTTCCCTGAGCCATTTGGCAACTTGTAGCCAGGTGCAGGGGCGCACGGGGGTACCGGATACCGTCGGAGGATTCCCCAGCCGCTGACCTAACACGGTCTTGAAAGGGAAGAAGATGGGGCGCCTGGGTGGCTCGGTTGGTTGAGTGTCTGACTGCGGCTCAGGTCATGATCTCACGGCTCAGCCCGTGAGTTCGAGCTCCGTGTCAGGCTCTGTGCTGACAGCTCGGAGCCTGGAGCCTGCTTCGGATTCTGTCTCTGCCCCTCCCCTGCTTATCCTCACTCTCTGTCTCTTAAACATAAGTAAACATTAAAAAAGAAAGAAAGGGAAGGGGAGGCAGACACCTGCTCCCACGTCGATGAACCTCGGACACACGGCTGAGTGAAAGAGGCCAGACATGAAAGGACAGATACCGGAGGACTCCGCTCCTATGGGCTGCCCGGAGCAGTCGGATTCAGAGAGACAGGAAGCAGGGTGGGTGTGGGGCGGGGCGGGGGGAGGGGGAGGGGGAGTTGGCGTCCACCGGGGACGGACTTTCACTTTGGGACGGTTGTTCTTTATGCCACAGAGCCGAACACTTACAAATGGTTCAAATGATACATTTTATTTCTGCACTTAACCATATTAGAAAACACTCGGTGTCGACCTTTGCCTTTCACCAGCGGGGTGTGCTCTGGAAGTTCTGTCTCCTGCCGAGGGGAGGGTGCTGGTGAGCAGCTCAGCGGGGGTCCGTGGGGAGGGGGCCCCGGCTCCCCACAGCTGGCTGGCCTTGGAGACGGGGAAACGCGCATCACACTGCCAGATGCTAACAGTTCTCGAGGGCTTACCATCTAGGAAAGTGAGTTTAGAGAAGTTGAATGACCTTCAAGTTCAAGGAGGTAGGAAGTAATCAAGGTGGGGTTTACCCCGGGGCTTTAGACTTCCCTCCCTTGGCTGTTGGCTGTTACTTTCTTGTTTGTGACTGAAGCCCTCACCACCGTGACTTGGGATCCAAATCTCATTTTGAAAATACACTTTTATTTTTTTAATTTTTTAAGTGTTTATTTTTCAAATGCTTATTTATTGCTTTTTGAGAGACAGAGCGCAAGCGGGGCAGGGGCAGAGAGAGAGGGAGACACAGAATCCGAAGCAGGCTCCGGGCTCCCTGAGCTGTCAGCACAGACAGTGCCCAATGGGGGGGGGGGGGGAGGGAGGACGAACCCAAGAACTGTGAGGTCATGACCTCAGGCGAAGTCAGAGACTCAACCGACTGAGCCTCCCAGGTGCCCTGAAAATACACTTTTAAACTGAGATCTACATCACACCCCATGCCATTCGTTCTTTTAATGGGTACAAATCAGTGGTGTTTTGGTATATGCTCAGGGTCGTGCAACCATCACTCCTGTCTCATTGCAGAATGTTTCCATCATCCTGAAAAGAGCCCCTGGACCCATGAGCAGTCACTCGTCAGTCCCTCTCCCCCCGTCCCCCACCCGGCCACTGACACCCACTCGTCTGCCTCCATGGATTGCATGTTATGGACATGTCATAGCAATGGAATCACTCAGTATGTGTCTTTTGTGTGCGGCTCCTTTCGGTCAGCGTGTTTCCCGAGTTCATCCATTTTGTGGGGGTGTCTCTCTTCCTTGTAAGGGCCCCAGAGTATTCCGTCGTGCGCACACACAACCGTCACTTATCCGTTCGTCCTGCCGCTTCCACCTTTTGGTCCCTGTGGGTTACGCCATGGCGTGCACGGATGTTTTCCTTTCTCCTGGGAGCACAGCTGGGGTGGCAGGACCGGGCCATACGCTAATTCCACGTGTGATTGTCGAAGCCGCCACACCGTTTCCCACGGGGGCAGCCCGTTTCTCACACGCCCACCAGCCAGGCAGAAGGGTCCAATTTCTCCACAGCCCCGCCAGCTTTTGTTATCAGTTTTTGATCGTGATTGATTTTCACGTGGCAGGATGCGTGGTGGGCCAGGTGCTGACAAGGCAGGCCCGACAGATGTCACCTCTGAGGGGACTTTAGATGGGGGCGCGGTGAGAGATTGTCATGGCATATCAAAACCACAACATGCAGGCATGCGCTGCTTACTAGAGGCACACCTAACATATGACTGCAGAAGATTACGTGTGAAAGGATGAGGAAAAAGATAGTGTTGGGCACCTGCTAGCCCAGGGAACTGGAGAGCTGTGGGACAGAGTCGACTCTGGCACAAAACAACATTTTAGGAATAATGTTAAAATAGTTTCAAAATACATAAAGCAACAATCGACAGAACTCCAGGGAGAAATAGACAAATCTAACATCGTGGAGTTTTCTGTGGGCTTCCCTGGAAGGTATCGGGAGTCAAACAGAAAACAGTCTGTGACGCTGCAGAAAATGTGAACCAGCCTGTGACCTGACCTTTCCCTGCGTGGACAGCGGAGGCTCCGTGAAACCAACCCCCAAGGGTAAACACCCTTGTGGCCTCTATCCCTACACATTGCTTTTGCATGTTTGACAACTTCGCCTAAATGGAAGCATATGACCTGTGACATTTGTACACATAACAGGACATCTATTCCTTTCTAGAAGTGAGTGGCGTCCCAGAATACTGACACAGGGAAACTAGAGGGACCCTGTGAAAAACTGCTTTATTTTTCCCCTGCTTTTCCTGCTTCTGTTCAAGAGCTAATGCTTTCTTTGGAGTCTTCCAGCACAGCAGGTGACATCTAAGGAGTCACGGGCGGGGTTGTCACAAAGGCTTTCCAAGCCCACGGACTCATCAAGACCCCTGGCACCAGGGCGCCGGTGACTTCTCGAGGACACGTCGACCCTCGCCCTTGTTCCTGAATTACGCAAAAGACGTGCACCGGGCCGCTGTCCTCAGTAACAAGGCCAGGCCCCAGGCAAAGATGAGACGCCTCCCCCTCTCCTTTCTGAGCGTCCCCGATGCTCCGTCTGTATGTACATTCTCTCTCAATCAACCCCGCTCTCATTTCCTCTGCCTCGCATTTCATTTCTATCCTGTGCGAAACCAACGACCGCCTGGCCTGCTCCCGCGGGACCCCCTCTGAGTCCACGGACCCAGCCAGCCTGCGTCAGTGCGGATTCACCAGTTTTGTCGATCTGTTCATTTTGCTAAGGGGCATTCGGTTTCTTTGCAGCTGCTACAGACAGTCACCCACACGTCTTTGTGGGGACAGACGCATTCATGTGTTTTTGGTAGAACCTAGCAGTGGAATTGCTTAGGGTAGGTGAAGTTCAAGTCCGTAAGAACTTCTTTCATAAGGTATCCACAGTGGCTGTCCCAGCTCACAGCCCACCCCCCACCCCCCCGCCCCGGGTCCATATCCTCACCGACACTTGGTATGACCAGTCCCTCTAGCGTCAGGCATTCGTCGGTATGTGTGAACTCTCTTCTGGTTTTCTCTTGCACTTCCCCTTGACTCAGGAGGTGGACCTTCTCTTCCTCTCGGTCAGCCAGAGTGGGCAGAGCCAGAGACAAGGGCGGCAGACAGACCGGGAGAAGAGGGGTTTCGGGAAGGAGAGGGCAGGAAGGCCGGGGGAGGGGCAGAGACCAGCTGAGAGAAGCACTGCCCCCCCCTCCAGGGGCCAGGCTCCGGGCTCCTCACTCTCTCCCGGGCTCTGGGTGGGGCCCCTTGTGCCTTTGCTCCAGGCTTCCTGGCTCCAGACGGAGGGGCCCCGATGCCCCCGTGGGCCGGGGCAGGGGCCTCGGGGTTTTAGGGCACACTCCCGCAAGGGACGGCTAGGGAGGCAAGGAAATGGACATTGCCAACATGGGCCCCAGAATAAAGAGAACAGCCGAGCGGAGAAGAAAATGGGGAGAGACGTCAGTCTCAGACCTTTCAGAAGCAAGTAGTTCTGGTGTGTGGAAGAAAAGAAAGAAAAGCTTCCAAATGTGTTTTATGAAAGTGGAAGGACCTCTCCTCCCAGGAGAACATTAGCACCACAGATGCCCCGTCTGTGGGTTCGTTCCAAGAGTCCGGGCTGACGAATGGACGCAACTGGTCTCCAGACTTGACAAAAACAACAACGAGGAAGACTGCGGATCACTATCACTGATAAATAGTAACGCACATTTTGAAAATAAAAATATTGGCTGATATAATTTCCAAAGCAGATTAAGAAGTAAATATACTTTGCAGTACAGTCACGAATGAGACGGGTCTGGTTTGGGCTCCCCTGGGGCCCCTGATCTAATAGAGGACATGAACTTATTTATTTTTTTTATTTTAGAGAGAGAGAGAGAGAGAGAGAGCACAAGCAGGAGAGAAGGACAGAGGGAAAGAGAGAGAATCCCAAGCAGGCTTCACCCTGGGTGTGGACCTGGGGCTCGATCTCATGACCCTGGGATCACAACCCAAGCTGAAATCAAGAGTCAGCCACTCCACTGACTGAGCCACCCAGGTTCCCCGAGGAGAGGGATTTAATAAAAAAATAATTTAGCCCCCCCCCCCCAAATATGTAGTCAGAAAGTGTGACATTTGTATTTGGGGTGGGGGTACAAGGACTATTTCCAGGCACAAGAAATAGCACTCGGCTTGCTCTGCACCTGTGTTTTAATGACAAATTCTAGCCGTGTGACCTTGAGGAGGTCAGCTAACCTCTCTGAACCTTCCCCCTTTAACCTATACAATAGAAATGATAACTGTTGGGGTGCCTGGGTGGCTCAGTCGGTTAAGCGGCCGACTTTGGCTCAGGTCATGATCTCGCGGTCCATGAGTTCAAGCCCCGCGTTGGGCTCTGTGCTGACCGCTCAGAGCCTGGAGCCTGTTTCAGATTCTGTGTCTCCCTCTCTCTGGCCCTCCCCCATTCATGCTCTGTCTCTCTCTGTCTCAAAAATAAATAAATGTTGAAAAAAATAAAAAAAAAGAAATGATAACTGTTGCTTCACTGTATTGAACTGTGCCCATATAATTTATCATCTATAGAACAACGATTTCAAGAGTAATGGGGGGGGGGCATGTGGGTGGCTCAGTCAGTTAAGCGTCTGACTCTTCATTTCGGCTCAGGTCATGATCTCACGGTTTGTGGGATCGAGCCCCGCGTCGGGCTCTGCGCTGACAGCCAGGAGCCTGCTTGGGATTCTCTCTCTCCCTCTCTCTCTGCTTCTCTCCCACTCATGCTGTCTCTCAAGTACATAAACATTAAAAAAGAATAAAAGGGTACTGTTTCAAGAAAAAAAGGAGAGAGAGAAAGGAAGGAAGGAAGGAGAATGAATCAAGTGAAGTTCATGTCAAGAGTGCACAGATGATTCAATTAGGAATTATGTTACTATAATTAGTAATATGAATGTATCAGAGGGCAAAAACATGACATCAGTAGATGTCTAAAAGATATTTGAAGCAATTCCACTTCTGGGCGTAAACTCAAAAGAATCGCAAGTCGGGACTGGAACAGATATTTGTACCCCAAGCAACCAATAATGAATGAATAAACAAAATGTCATATGGATAAACAAAATGTGACAAGAGACATACAATGAAACGTTCTTCAGCCTTCAAAAGGAACAAAATTCTATGTTTTTAAGATTTTATTTCCTGGGGGGCGGGAGGGAGGGGAAAGTGGGTGACGGGCATCGAGGAGGGCACCTGTTGGGATGAGCACTGGGTGTTGTATGGAAACCAATTTGACAATAAATTTCATATTTAAATAAAAAAGATTTTATTTTCAAGTAATCTCTACACCCAGCGTGGGGCTCAACCTCACAATCTCGAGGTCAAGACTCGCATGGTCCACGGACCGAGCCACCGGGCACCCCAAAAAGGGATAAAATTCTTTTTTTTTTAATTTTTTTAATGTTTATTTATTTTTGAGACAGACAGAGACAAAGCATGAACAGGGGAGGGTCAGAGAGAGGGAGACACAGAATCCGAAACAGGCTCCAGGCTCTGAGCTGTCAGCACAGAGCCCGACGTGGGGCTCGAACTCACGGAGTGCGAAATCATGACCTGAGCCGAAGTTGGCCGCTTAACCGACTGAGCCACCCAGGCGCCCCAAAAAGGGATAAAATTCTGATACACGTTTCAACACGGGTGAACCTGGAAAGCCTGCTAAGTGATATAAGCCGAGACAGCAAAGGATGCATAGAGTACGATTCCGTTCTATGAGATCTCTGAAGTAGGCAAACAGAGAGACAGAGTAGGGTGGCGGGCGTGGTGTGGGGGCACGGGATGGGTGCTGGGGAGTGGGTCTCTGCGGGGGGACAGAGTTCAGTCGGGGAAGATGGCGACGTTCAGGGAATGGACGGTGGGGGTGAACGATCTGAACTTAAATGCCACTGAACTGTGAACAGCACAGTTAAAATAGTCGAAATGGTAAATATTTTTTTGAGAGAAAGAGCGCGCCTGAGAGCAAGCAGGAGAAGGGCAGAGGGAGACCAAGAATCTTCAGCAGGCTCTACACCCAGCACAGAGCCCCACGCCGGCTCCATCTGACAACCGTGAGATCGCGACCAAAACCAAGAGTCCGACGCTTAACCGACTGAACCACCCAGGCGCGCCGAAATGGTAAATTTTACGTGCCTATTTTGCCACGATGCAAAATAGAAGAAGAAAGGTTGGTGCCGGACGTCAGCTGGGAGCGAAGCATAGTGTTCGGTTCCAAGGGAGGGCATCCCACGAGAGGGATCCGGCCTCGGAGGTCACTAGTTCCCCTTCTCCCAGACCCCATCTAGTCAAGGTACAGACAGGGCCACCCAGGGTCAAGGACACTCCACCTCTCGATGGGGTAGTGGAAATGTTCTGGAAGAGCAAGTGGAATGGGAAGTATTATTCCAGCCACATTTTGTTTATATATATATATATATATATATATATATATATATATACACATGTATGTATCAAGCCACAGGGCAGAAGGCAAGTCAGATGATTGTACGGCCGAGAATTCCAAGAGAATCAAGTGCCAAAGAATTCCAGGAAAGAAGCGAACGCCGTCAGAATTAACCCCCAAACAGAGTGGTTTCTACGCAGAGTCAAGTTACAGGATGCGGTGGGGAACCCTGTTCGGTACCCAATTCCTGCAGCGACACCACCACCCGCAAAAAGTGTCATTTGCCGAGATGTCAGTCGCCGTTTCTCTTGATGACCAGGCCCCACCCCTGTTGAGGGCTGGTCCCCAGCCCCAGCTCTGACTGGCGGGAGACAGCGAGGTGGCGGCGAGCCCAGCGGATGCCTTTACCAATCGGGGAAGGGTCCTGGGGTCCCGTCCGCCGGAGCAGCCTGGCCAGTCCCCCTTTCTCTTGGGGCTCGTCCGGTTGGAGCATCGGGTTCACCCCTTGAACCAGTCTCGGGAGTGGCCTCAATGCCATGGAAACAGACACACGTAGTCCCCCTTAAGCTGTCAGAAGCCAAGTGCATCGTTTTCCAGGACTCCTGTAGGTACTGTCATTCTGGTTCTTACTCACGATGGTGTCCATCTTCAAGCATGACCCTTGTACCCGATTCAAAGCGCTCCCCGGCGCGAGGACTCCCGAGTCGCCTCTCAGCCCTACCTACCGCGCAGTCCTTGCTGCCAGCGGCCCTTTCAGTAGGACATGCTTGTGGGTAGAGCCAGTGAGACAAGCCACCGGAAACCCCCGTCTCCTGGCTGTGCCAAATGGTGGCCAGCGGGCTGTCCGTGGCTGGGCCCTCCCTGGCTACTCATCACGCCAGCCCTGCCCGCCAGGACCTCCACCACTTCTAGATGAGACAGGGTGACCCAAGCAGGGGACGAGACCCCCATGCCTTCCCGTCAAATGTCACACCAGCCGGAGCCCCTTGTTGCCAGGGCATGAGTGTGACAGCGGGAGGTCTCGGGAGGGCCAGTTCTGCTCGGTTACGCCTCCCGGCAAGCTCCACGGAGCAGTGGTTTCCCCCACATGCGGCAGGTTTTGACCTCAGAATGTGAGCAGCTCAGCAGAGAACTGAAACCAAAGACAGTCACCCGGCTTCTGGTGTCCCAGCACTCACATGCCTTTACTATGCCCGGAAATTCTTGTCTAGGAAGAGGAAGTTGCAAATAACTTGATTATTTCAGGAACTTCCCCCAAATCCATTTATCCAGACATGAAATTTAAATCAGCCAATTAGCCAGCCCTCACCAGGGTCAGAGCCCCCACCTGAGAACGCTGATCAGGGGGTCATTTATTCTCGGACCTTCCCTCCAAAGCCTGTGCTTTGAGGCAGCCACTGATCTTAAACAACTTCACTCAACCCCCATCAGATGCTGTCCTTGAGAGTCCTGCCTTAAACCAGACTTGACAAACCTACTTGAAAACACCCCACCGTTGACCTCACACTTCCAAGAAGCTTGATTTCGCTTGACTTTGGGGGGAGTGGGAGCCACCATGGGCGGCGTAGGGATCCTGGCTGGGAAATGTGAAACCAACATCCTTTTCTAGCCCCGTGTTAAACCACACTGGCGGCAGACATGACTTCCTGTCCCCCCTCCACCGTCAAACTGGGTAAGACCAAAGTAAATGAACTTCTGGCTCCAGAACATACCTGCTCCTGGAAGGTAAGACCCAACGCTTCCTGGAGCCTCATCTGGGCTCTTCCCGAGTCATGCCCCTAGGCTGTGTGCACCAATCCAAGGTGACGATGTCATAGCCTCGGCCTGGCCTCCGGTTCCTACCCTGAAATCGCCACAGGCTCTGAGGCTCTGTGCGTCTCTGTTTCTACTGCACTGACCCCAGTAGACTCAGCTTTGTTTGCTCAATGGGGTTTTCCGGTGGTTGTTTTGGGGGACCCATCACCAATAGCTACAACTGGGAAATGGGGGGGACCCCCTTTGTTACCTCTGACGGGCTTGGTGGCTTTGGCGGCTGCACACAAGGTAGAAAGAAACCACACACGTGTTCGGTTCCCGAGTGAATCAGCCCAAAAGGCAGAAAAGTGTCGGAAGCCAGACGGGTGCCCCGATCCCCTGCACGCCTCACCTGTGCGCAGGGCCTGCGAGCATTCTTCCCGGGCTTGCCACCTTGCGTGACTGCCTGTCTGAAAGGCAAGGACGGTTCACCTACCACGAGCGTAGACTGTGCCTCCGGACCTTTGGAGGCTGTGGCTGCATGTGTCACTTTTGTCCTATTGAGTTTTTGACTTCTTTTGGAGACAGTTTTGGAGATCTCTCTTTTGCAAAGAAAGTCGTTCATCTAAAAGGTATTGGCATAGTTATCATTAGTACTTAGTTTTTGTTTGAATTTCTTCCCCAACCTGAACTTTATTTAGAAGCGTGTTTTAAAATATCCACTTGGCTTAGCAGGTAGTTTTGGGAATGTTTTGTACACATTGGAAAAGTGCGTATCCTGTTTGTGGGGTCTTTTGAATAAAACATTTACACGTTAAAAGATAAAGTCATAAGAGAGGAAACATGAGCGACCTTTCAAAATGATCATGAAGTGGGAAAAGCCATTTAAAGCCTGATGGTGCAAACCAGAAGCCATGAAGAAAAACATTAGTAAATTTTTGCATGGAAACCGCCACGAACAAAGTCAAAGATGCATTGTTAACCCAGATGGAATATTCGCCACACGCGCGTGGATAAGTCACAGCTATGATCCCGACTATGCAAGGAACTCTCCTAACCAACAAGAAAAAGTTGTGAGGGCCGCATGGGTGGCTCAGACGGTCGGTTAAGCGTCACGACTCTCGATTTTCACTCAGGTCACGATCTCAAGGTTCGTGGTTCAAGCCCGGCGTCGGGCTCTGAGCTGACAGTGTGGAGCCTGCCTGGGGTTCTCTCTTTCCACTCCCCGTTCTCTGCCCCTTCCTGTTCGTGCTCTGTCTCTCAAAATAAACTTAAAAAAAGAGAAAACGTTGTGGAACTCTTGGCACAGATAGGACTAGATGGTACGCAGAAAAGAAGTTCAGAGGCTGATGAACATAATGAAGAAACTGCGAATGAAAAGCGAGCTCAGCTTTTTCACTGATGACATTTGCGAAGGTGAAACTTCTGGCCAAAGCCAGTGTTTTGCAGGCCGCTTGGGTGACATCTGGCAAAATGATGTAGCAATCCGGCTGCTAGAAGTCTCCGCTGAACATAGCCTGGCCTAAGTGTGCAAAAACACACGCGCAAGGACTCCGGATTGTTCACGACAGACAGAAAATCTGGGAACAGCCTGGGTGACCTCCCAGAGAGTCCTGGCACAGTGCATGTGTCGTCAGCCCACACGGTGTCTGCTCTGGGGTCTCCGGAGAAACGGAGCGCGGTCCTTCTGTGCCACAGGGAACAGCCTTTATGGACGGTGGGAGGGGGGGCGGAAGGTGCGGGGCCGGGGTGTAGGAGTCACGGGAGGTGACTGGAGGTTCGCGCAGCCACTCTTGGGGGAGGACACTCCAGGCTGAGACGGTGAGGACACGTCTGTACCGTTTGCGCGTGTTTGTAACGAGCAGGTATTTTTGAAAGGAAAAGTTTGTCTTCAAAAACTGGTCTCTCAAAATGTCCTGGCTAGGGAAAGGGGGGGGGGCATGGTGGCCGGGAGCGGGAGTTCGTGTGATCCCAGGTTGGCTTCACTCCCGGTCCGCTCGCTGGTTGCCTTAGAAACGAGCTCAACGTGGGGGAGTCGGTTACCTCGGGCAGCCACGGAGCCAGTGACTCAGCAGAAAACCCCACCCAAGAGGGAGGCCTCGCTCACCGGTTGTGCCCGCCGACTCCCATGCTCTTCTAGAAAAACAGCAGCGGGGGAGTCCTTCTGGTGGCACATTTGCAGTGTCGTGAGGTGATGGGAAATGCCGGGGGAAGAGCGGCGGCATCGTGTGTGTGCGCTGGCCCGTCCTCGGGGGACCCCGGTCCCGGGCGCCGCCGGCCGTTGGCGGTGCCGAGTGGCGGCCCCGAATCGGGCGCTGCCTTGTGGCCGGTCCCGCTGACGGCGTACGGCTCGCCCCCCTCCCCGCCTCCCCCTCCCCCTCCCCCCCCCCCCCCCCCCCCCCCATCGCGGGTGGCCGCGACAGCGGCCCGAGAGCAAGGGCTTGGCCCTCGGCGAGTTTTAGAAAAAAAACCCGAAAGCCAACTGAGACAACCCACCCGCCGAATGCGGGTCGTAAAGCAGCCTGGGCACAGATCTGTCCTGCACGAGGGTACACCGACGGGCGCAGTCGAACGTGTGGTTTGCGTGAGGCGCCCCCGCTGTGGGCACGAGCGGGGGGGGGCCGAAGAGGGTGCAGCGCGCTGAGCCCCGCGGGGGAGGAGGCCGCACGGCCCCGGGCAGGGCACGGGTGCCTGCAGGGGCAGGACCCGCAGGGTGGCGGCCCGGGCCCGGGCGGGGGGTTGCGGAGGGGCCGTAAGGTGCGTGGGAGACAAGCGCGAATGGGAGAGGACAGGATCGTCCTGAGGGTCCCCAGGCCACGCCAGAGCGCGTCACACCGAGCGTCTCCGAAAGCAGTTGCCAGAGCCGGACAAAAGGTATGTTCCGGCCAACGGGCAGCGGGAGCACGACTCGAGGCGCTCCGGCCCTTGAGGATGGCCGAGAATCTCCCCGAACCCCGCATTCCGGGAGGTTAGGGCATCGCGAACATCAAACAACAGAGCTACGAACAAAATCACAACTAGGCACGTTATGACAGGGAAAGCTGGCGTTCGGGGGGGCAGAGAGGGTTGGTGAGGACCCGAGCTCCGCTGGCGGGAAAAGACAGATTTTGGAACAAGGCTGGGAGCGTGTGACCACGGCAGACCCCCCCCACCCCCACCCCCACCCCCCCAGCCTTAAGGTTCCTCCTGAGAATGTACCAGACCCCACCCGCTCCCCTCAGGGTCCCCTCAGGCACTAAAGACCTGGCTAAAAATAAGACCGCGGAAGGAACGTGTGGCCCACAAGGACCCGTATGGCCACAGACCACGCCTTCCGCAAGGGGAACCAGGCAGTCGGGGCCGGACAACCCAGCACCTAGAGCGACCCGGCCGATGACGGTAGGACCTGAGAAGGACCGAGGAGGAGGGGAGGGGGAGGGAATGACCAGAACCTTCCGCAACCAGAACGGCCAAATGTGACAGCTCGGCGTCAGAAACAGAAAGGCGGCCAACCTGGAGTCCTGTACCCGGCAGAGGAACCTCTGAACATGTAGGCAAGGGGCGCCCCGGGGGGCTCAGTCGATTGAGCCTCCGACTCTCGGTCTTGGCTCAGGTCGTGATCCCAGGATCATGGGATCGAGCCCCACGTCGGGCTCCTGCTTAAGATTCTCTCTTTTTCCGTCTCCTTCTGCCCCCTCCCACGCTCGCTGTCGTGCCCTCTCTCTCTCTCTGAAACAAATATCATAAAATAATAATAAAAATAAAAGCACTGCAGGTACTCCTTCAGGCCGAGGGAGAGGGTCCTGCGCCCGAAAAGACGCCCGACACCGTCAGTCATCCGGGGCGGAAGGGAAAGTCGCGGTAGGGTAGCACCTCGCGCCTACCGGAATGGCCGCAGTCCGAAGGATGGACAGTAGCGTTCGCCCCAGCCCTGAAGAAACACCCGGAGGACACGCGCGCATCCCCCGTACTGTGTGTGTCGTGTGTGCTGCCACCGGAAACATCCTCATGTCTCCGCTGTGGGACCCACACAGGGTCTTTGGCGGTGTTTATAGGACTCGCCGACACCAGAATATTCATCGGTGTCCCCCGTACTGACGTTACCCTCCCTTTCGTTGCCTGACCTAACTTTCTGCCAAGAAACGAAGTAATGTGCGAAAGAAAAGGAGGGAGGGAGAGACCCCTGACACAGGAATCCATCGGCAAGAAGGCGTGCGGAGCCCTCCAAAGGGCACACGCGTGACTAAGCGCAAGGAAAAAGTGGAGCTTTCAACACCCGTCATGCCTTTGGGGTTCGGGATCTAGGAAAACAACAGTGTCAAAGGCAAGGGGGAGGGGTGGATGTGGGGTGCGCGGCGGTGGCTCTGGAGCTGCAGCATTTCGGACAGGCGGTGGCTACGGTTCCACAACGCAGCTGAATCGTGTGCAAATAGTTGCAACGATAAGTATTGCCTGTCTGTTTTGCCACAATAAACACACGCGCGCAACCCAGTTGGTAAATATGGTAACGTGGCGGTGGGAACACCGATGGCAAGGCCGGGTTGAAGGGGAAAAAGAAACAACAAAATGCTGCTTGAAAGACACGCTGTATTTCTGAAAAACAGCTTTATGGGGGTCGAGTGGAGACACAACACGTCTCGCGGTTCTTGAAAGCCTATAACCTCGCCCCGCAGCCCCTGCCGCCCCACCCACTCCTAGGCCGCCGCTGACCAGGGTTCTGTCCCGAGAGGTGAGCGTGCACCGCCTACGACTGCACAGGGACGGATGGACCCGGGTTGTGCGTATGCTGCGGTTTGCTCCTTTCGCTCAGCGTACTTATTGTGAGAGCAGAATTCTCTTCTTACTGCTGAGTAGTCTTCCGTCGTACCGACACACCGTTTGTCTCTCCAGGCGCCTGACGTCCATCCGGGTTCTTTGCACCGTCTGCCTGTTTCATTGTGGACGGAGCTGCTGTGAACGCCCGTCTTCGTGTGCATGTATGAATTCAGTTCTCTGGCACGCATCCCACAAGTGGAATATTGTATCAAATAGTATAGGTGGATGGTAACATTTTAGGATGGATGGTAACATTAAAATTTTTTTTTAACATTTATTCATTTTTGAAACACAGAGAGACAGAGTGTGACTGGGGAAGGGGCAGAGAGAGAGGGAGACACAGAATTCGAAGCAGGCTCTAGGCTCTAAGGTGTCAGCACAGAGCCCGATGCGGGTCTCGAACTCATTGACCGGGACATCATGACCTGAGTGGAAGTCGGCTGCTTAATCAACTGAGCCACCCAGGCACTCCAGGTAGATGGTAACATTTTTAGGTGGATGGTACCCTTTTTAGGTGGATGGTAACATCTTAGGGTGGATGGTAACATTTTAAAGCACTGCCAAAGCGTTTCCCAAAGTGGCCAAACCGCTTCACATCGCCACCGGCAGTGCGTGAGTGTCGCCACTGCTCTGCGATCCACATGTAAATGCAAAGGGCCTACCATACGTGAGACGATAAGGAAGAACGAACTGGTGGGCTTATGGCCCAAACAGATCAAGACTCACTCTACAGCTACAGTAACAAGCCTAGTGTGCTGTTGGGACAGCGCTACCTGGATACAGTGGTGTGACAGAACAGAGGCTACAGACAGGCCTGTGCGGGTACAGCGGGCAGATTGATGACAAAGTCCCCATTTTGGTTCCCTGGGGACAGATGCTCTTTTTACTGACTGGGATGGGATGAAGTGGACGTCCGGGGGGGGGGGGGGGTAGAAGGACATCTCGATGGCTGTCTACCAGCAGAAACAAAAATCAATTGGAGATGTGGCATGGACCTAAATATGAAAGGGAAAGCAAGGAAGCATCTAGAAGTCAGAGGAGAGTATCTTCATGACCTTGGGATAGGCAAAGGCCTCTTACGCACAGAACAGAAAGCATTATCCAAAACGGAAAAGAATGATAAGTTGGACTTCCCTAAAATTAAGAGCTATTCATCAAAGGTTGGCATTAGGAGAGGGAAACGGTGAAACTCTGGAGCGACAGAGGACGTCCGAGCCTTATAGCCCATATCAAGGAGGATGACAACGTGGGGAAGCCGGGAATGCGCCTTTCGTGTACAGACGGCCCGTGAGCACGTGCGCTGCTGCTCGCGGCCACGCTGGCCATCACAGAGACGCAGAGGCCACAGCGAGGCACCTGTCGGAACGACCCCGGGTCGGACACGCTGACGCCGTCAAGCGTTGCGGAAGATGCAGAGCGCCTGGAACACAGAAGTGTCCGGAAGGGCCCACCAGGCAGTCCCGAGGAGCAGCACCCCTGCTGCCTGAACGGGTGCCCGTGCCACCTTCGCTCCGTGTCGGTCTGGCTCTGCCGAAGCCCTGTTCCTCAGGATCCCGTCCCCTGTGCGCTCCTGGGGCAGGGGTGGCCGCAGGAGAAATCCGCGTGGGGCTCGGCCAGCAAGAGCTCCGTCGCACGCGTTCCTGTGCCATACAGGCCGGTGTAGGGCCGGGTGTCATGTGGCCCGGGCGGCGGCCGCCAGGACCGATCCCGGCCATTCCAAATTCCGGGCCCGGGGCGGGCACAGGCCGTGAGGAAGGTGCCTGCTGGTTCCGTAGGCCACCCGCACGGTCGGCGTTTGGATGAGGGCTGGGCTGGTCTGCTCCCTGCAGAGGGCCGCGTCTGCTTTCCGGGGACCAGTGCCGCCGACCCGCAGGCCCACAGGCCCGCAGGTGGTGCGGAAGTCACAGCCTTCTGTGGACCCGCCGGGTCTGACCCTATCTGTATTTATTCTTGTCTTCGCTGTGCTGGCCCCGATAAAACACCTGAAAGAAACGAGGGCACGCGTCACCATGCACTAGAATGTTCACAGCAGCTTTATTTACGGCGGCCGCCGCTGAACACAACGCGGATGTCTGTCAAGGGCCGCAGGGACACAGCGTGCTATCGTCACACAGTGGCCACTACGTGGAAGTCAAAACCAACACTACGTTTCAGTACGGTAGCCAGTGAAAGCAGCCAGACGCAAGAGCCTGTGCTATGTGAGTCCATTAAAAAACATGTTTTTAATGCATGTTTATTTTTGAGAGAGAGAGACAGAGCACGAGTGGGGGAGGGGCAGAGTCCCTCTGTCAGGGCAGAGCCCGATGTGGGGCTCGAACTCATGAACCATGAGATCATGACCTGAGCCGAAGTCAAACGCTTAACCGACTGAGCCACCCACGTGCCCCTACACGGTCCCCTTTAAGTGAAGCTTAAGAACACGGAAAACTAATCTATGTGTGTGTTTCTTTTGTGTGGGGGATCCTTCTGGAATGATAGAAGTGCCCCTGTGCTGGTTTTAAACACGCCGACGAATTCTTTGGCCCTCCTCCATCCAAAGTGGGACACTAATTCCTTTCCCCTTGACGATGGACCGCCCTTAGCAACTTGCTTCCAATGAAGGGACTGCGGCACAGGCCAGGCCACCAGAGGTGACAGAGCCACCCCCGGGACAAAGCCCCGTGGAATGTTCAGGTGTCTTAGCCCCAGGGGGTCCTCCGCTGACAGCCTGCGTCAACGGCCAGCTATATTGAGCGGAGCAGGTGGCTGTCCTGTCTGAGCCCTGCCCAGACTGCGGGTTTGTGGGAGAAATACACGTCATCGCCTCCCCCCTGAATCTCGGGGTGGTTTGGTACGTAGCAGACGTTTCCTGGCCCACGCCGTGGCCATCACGTGGCTGTGTACCCCTGTGAAGTCACTGAGCCGTACGGTAGACGCCGAGTACTTGCCTGCCTTCAAGTCGTGCCTCCGTAATGAAGTCTGTGAACAAAGTGTAACCGCTGGGGCGCCGGGCTTGGACAGCTGATGGAGGGTGGTGCCACACACCGAGACGGGGAGCTGGTGGTGACCGGGAGGCCAAAGTTCCACGTCCGGCTTGTGATATCTGTGAGACGGCACGCAGGACTCGTCTGGCGGGTGAAAGGCTCAGCGGAGACTTCATCGTTGGAGATGTCATTTGGGAACGATCAATCCACAGACGGTGTTTAGGGCCACGAGAACGAGCGAGGTCAGCACAGGAGTGAGCAGAGGTAGCGAAGGGGGCCCCGGCCACCCCCCCCCCAGGGACTCCCACCTTGTAGAGGGGACAGGGCGGTGTGGCAGAGGTCACGAGAGGAGAGCAGTCCGAGGGGCCCATGGGATGAAGTCAGAAAGGGACTAGCCAACCCGATCCCTGGTGACCTCGACATGCCACTTTGGCGGGGTGGTGGGGTAGGAGCCAGGTTAGAAGCCTGGTTAGAAGCTCTCCTGTTGGAGAGGCAACAGGAAGAAGTAAGGAAACAGACAAGTGTCTGGAGAAGTTTGGCCGTAAAGAGGAGCGAAGAGTTGGGGTTGTGACTGGAGAGGGGTGTTGCCTCAAAGTTCTTCAAGAGTGGATGCTGCTGGGACCTATCTGAGGACGCAGGAGAAAGATGGGGTGATGTCAGGAGTGAAGAATTCCTCAGAACAGACGAGAAACTTGTGATTCTGGCCATGGTGGGATAACAACTACTAGAATAGCCCTCTGGTAGTAAACAGCTAGAAAACTAGGCAAAATCCCGCAGACAACAGGCTGTGCCGGACCGTGATCACAAGGAGACCCGATGCCGTGACCCGTATGAGCGGCCTGGACTTCTGCCTCGAGGCACTTCTCAGATCACGGTGCAGGAAGGGGTGTCCTGAGTAGGACTTGTGGTCTCTGCTATTACAGCTAACGAGCCAAGAGTGGAGAAAAGACAGAAGACCGGAAACATTTGAATAGAAAACAAATAGCAAGACGGTGGACTTAAATCCAACCATTACAGTGTTAATGGATTGGGCACCTGAGTGGCTCAGTTAGTTGAGTGTCTGACTCTTGTTTTTTTCCAGTTTCTTTATTTATTTTGAGAGAGAGAGAGAGAGAGAGAGAGAAAGAGACAGAGGGAGAGAGAGCACAAGTGGGGGAGGGGCAGAGAGAGAATCACAAACAGGCTCTGCGTGGACAGAGCCTGACCTGGGGCTTGAACTCACAAACTGTGAGACCACGGCCCGAGCTGAGATCAAGAGTCGGACGCTCAACTGACTGAGCCACGCAGGCGCCGCTACACAGAGCAATTCAAAGGCAGAGATTATGAGACTGGTTACAAAAGCGAGACCAAGCCACAGGCCGTCTACAGGTGCACTTGAAAGGAAGACACAGACAGGTTAAAAGAACACAACTGAAAAAGTCACACCAAGAAATAAAGTAAGCATAAGGAAGTTGGAGTGGCTACACCGAACAGAGCAGATGTCGAAAGGAGCAACATTACCAGGGAAAAAGACGGCCGTGTCCTGGTCACCAAAGGGTCAACTTATCAAGAACATATCGTAGTCCTAAAGGCGTACGCACCCAAAGAGAGCTTCAAATCAGATGCAGTAAAATCTGACAGAACCGAAAGGAGAAAGACAAATCCACAAGTGCATTTTGAGACTGTGATACTTTTCTTTCAGTCGGCCAGAGACTGCCGGTGGAGAGAAGATCCGCACGGCTACCGAGGACATACACAACATTACCAATCACCTCGAGCCAAATGACACTTGTAGTTCGCGCCACCAACTGCGGAATATCCATTCTTTTCAGATACACGCAGAATGTTCGCCGAGCTAAACCATCTGCTCAACCATACAACAAGTCTCAATCGTTTTAAAAGAAATGAAATTAGACATTGTAAATTCTCTGTCCTACAATGTAATTAAAAATGCGTAACAAGGCGTCTGGCTGGCTCAGTCGGCTAGAGCACGTGACTGTTGATCTCAGGGTCGTGAGTTCAAGCCCCATGTTGGGCATGGAGCCTACTTAATTAAAAACAAAAAAACAGGGGCGCCTGGGTGGCCAAGTTGGTTTAGCGTCCAATCTCGGCTCAGGTCATGATCTTGCGGTCCATGAGTTCGAGCCCCGCGTCGGTCTCTGTGCTGACAGCACGGAGCCTGGAGCCTGCTTCCGATTCTGTGTCTCCCTCGCTCTCTGCCCCTCCCCTGCTCATGCTCTGTCTCTCAAAAAATAATAAACCTTAAAAAAATTTTAAAAACACTATTAACTCAATGATAATGAAAATAGAACATATCTAAGGGCTGATGATGTTCTTAAAGGGAATTTATAGCTTTAAATGCTTAGGTAGACAAGGCAAGTTTTAATTGTTTTCTTCAAGTAGGCTCTGTGCCCAACATGGGGCTTAAACTCATGACCCTGAGATCAAGAGTCACACACTCCACTGACTGAGCCAGCCACGTGCCCCAGGAAAGGTTTAAAATAAATGACCTGAGGTTATACTGTAAGAAGCTGGAAAAGATTGGGGCACCTGGGTGGCTCAGTTGGTTGAGCATCTGATTTCAGCTTGGGTCACGATCCCAGGGTGGTGAGATCGAGCCCCACGTCAGGCTCCATGCCTTCTTCTTCTTTCTATATAGAGAGAGCATAAGCGGGGAGAGGGGCAGAGGGAGAAGGAGAGAGAGAATCCCAAGCAGGCCCCGTGCTGTCAGCATGGAGCCCAGCGTGGGACTCAGACCCACAAACCGTGAGATCATGACCTGAGCCGAAATCCAGAGTCAGATGCTTAACCGGTTGAGCCACCCAAGTGCCCCTAAAGATTTTAAAGTAACCTCTATACCCCAACATGGGGTCCGAACTTACAATCCTGAGATCAAGAGTCACACACGCTACCAACTGGGCCGGCCAGGTGCCCCTAAAGGAACTGAAATTCTAACTAAAAACCTTCCCACAAAGAAAACTCCCGTAGAGACGGCTTCATCAGCAAACCCATCAGTCACTTAATGAAGTAACACCAAGCATACACGAGCCCTTAAAGAACATAAGAGGAGAGGGAACGCTTTCTAAAGCCAGGTGCACATTACCAGAAAACTGCATGTCAACTTCCCTCATCAACATAGACGCAAAACCTCCCCAGGGATATTAGCAATGGTGAAAGACAACATTTTGCACCCAAGTTTGAGTACAAGGCAAGGACGTCCATTTTCGCCACTTCTATTCAACACTTGGTTAGAGGCCCTAACCGGTGCAATAAGGAAAGAAGAAAGGCACACAGATCGGAAAAGAAGCAGTAAGTCTCTGTATTTCCAGAAGAACTGACTGTGTAAGTAGACTACTGCAAGGTATTTACCACCCCCCCCCAAAACGACTAGAGGTTGGTTCATTCCTTGGCTTTGGCACCAAAATAAGTAAATACATTAAAAGACCTACTAGAGCCAATAAGTGAGCCTGAGCGAGGCTCAAGATGCAAAGCCATTTTTAAAAACCCAACTGCATTTCCAGAAACTCTCAATGATCAATTAAAAATGAAAGGACGATACCAATGACCGTAGCATCAAAACCCATCAAATGCATGGGAGCAGAAACCAGAGGCTCCAGACGATTTTCGGGGGCAGGGGAGCGCGTCCAACGTTTTGGGTTGAATAGTTATGAACCCCGAGACAAAAAGCATTGGAAGAACTCGAGGCTTTCAAGGCAAAAAAACTGCACGAGCACAGGCAGAGATGGAAACGTAAGCTTTTATTCCTCCAGGAGGGCTTGGACTTCACCAACGCCTAGCTTCGTGGGGCACGTAGTGTGATTCGTGACCGCAGACACAAAATCACTGTGAGCCTGTGCTACTTTTGAAGACACTCAGTTACATGAAACCTGATTTGCTTTTCACAACGTGAGTCCCGTTTTCTTCCTCCCTCTCTGCCTCGCTTCCAACGCCCCCCCTTCCTGGGGCTCCTCACTGGCCGGGTAACACAAGGCTTGGGCTTAGCCCAGCCTTGGGTTCGTGGCCCCTCTGTCACGATCAGCGCCCGGGCCCGAGGCTGAGCCTGTGGCCTCCGGAGCCGGGGCTGGCGCGACACCCGTCGGGAGGCGCCCCCGGGGGTGGGCCAGAGTGCCAGGCAATCACGCTAGGCTGGCTCCCAGGTCCCCGGTGAAGCCTGCAGACACCAGCCCGGTGAGGGGACACCTCTGGGCTCTCTGGGGTGGCTCCGAACTCTCGTTCTAGCTAGTGAACTGAACCATAGGACGGCCACACCTCACTTTACCGAATCACAAGAGCCCGGGGCGGGGTGGGGGGGGTGGGGGGAGCGGCGCAGCCTCATTGGCTCTGTCCTACACGGTGGCCCCTTTCCCCCAGGGCTTCAGCTGAGTCCCAAGGGAAGGGCTAAGGGCCACCCTGCCCAGTTCTTCGGGGAGCCGGCTCCCTGCTCCACCCGGCAGCCACACTCACATCTTTCCCCTGGCCTGCGAGGCCGGCAGCCTTCAGACACGCATTCCTCCCACACCCCTGCACCCCTCCGATGAGAACAGCTCGCCCGTCCCCCAAACGCCGGAACAAAGGCAGGCCTTTGCGGTGTCCTGCCTGTCGACGGCTAGCAGCCGGCTCTGAGCCCAGCCTGTGCCCGCGCGCCTGGAGCAGCTGGGGCCACCTTCTGCTGTCCCCTGCAAGGAGGAGACCCCCACCCCCCACCGCCCACGGGCTGCTGAGGATTCGAGAGCCACGAGAACTTCCAACTATGAGAACTTTGACTTCCAGGTTTGGGGAATCCGCCAGGTGAACACATCAACTCTGAAATTCGTCGCTCTCTTCCGGCCCCTGCCTGCTTTGGCGCTCCACGCCTAAGCCTGCAGAAGGAGGAAACGGCAGTCAGCAAGTGCGGGAGGCGCTCCGGCTGCCAGAAGGCCCGGCTCGAGGGCCGGGCTGTGCTCCCGTCTCGGCTTCTGGGCTTCTCAGCAGAGAAGGTGAGGGAGCTGGGACGAGGCCTTGCCCCGAATACGCAACTTCCAGAGGGAGGTGTGGGGGGCAGGCCTGTCTCCAGCCATCGCCGCAAGGGGTGGCCTGCCTCGGAGCTGCCCCCACCCCCCCACCCCCCTCGGGAGCAGGCGCCGCGTCCATGCCGATCGGAACAAACGCTCTGCTGTCTGGGGCCTGCGCGAGGAGGCGAGCCCGAGCGGCCCTGGAGGCCGGCCGGCCACAGGGCGCACCCGTGCTCTAGCCCCTGGCCCCACGGGGGCCGGGCCCAGGAATACCTGGGAGTGAGCTGGACGACAGCAGCTGTAGGCTGTCCAGGACCCCGTCCTCATACAAGGCCAGCTTTTGCACCATCTTCTGCCGGGCGGGGTTGATGACGATCTGTGGTGGCTGTGATGACAGAGAGCTACCCAAGAGCGGTCCTGGGGTGGAGAGAGTATCCTCTGAGCTGCAGGGGCCGCCGTCCCCGGGAACTCGTCAGGGACGCTCCTGGCCAGCCCCAGCTTAGTTCCCTGCCCCTCGGGACACATGTCCTCGGTGCCGTCTCTGACGGGAGGGCCTGGAAGGGGCCGTGCCGTTGCCCCAGCTCCTGGCCAGGCCAGGAACCCCGTCCTGCAGAAAGCCCTCCTTGTTCCCAGCTTTCAGGGAGTGAGTTCCTGGCCTCTTCTCACCCACCTGGAGGTCAGGGTCTGGAGCTCGCTAAGGACACAGGGTGATTAAGAGCAGGCCCCCAGTTCTCTCCTGCCAAAGGGCTGGGGGTGGGGCGTATGGGGACTGTCAGCAAAGGAGGCCCCTGGTCTCTCTTTTGGGCACTGGTCCCCAGCTACCTTCCATAGCTGTCAGCCGGGGCCCTGGGCCGCTCCCCCAGCTCGACGCTTGGGTGGCACCCCCTTCGGTACCGCCGGCCTTCCCGAGGGGTGCCGGGGCCCACACGGCGGCGCCTTGCCCGGGGCTGCCGGGCAAGGCCAGGCCTGGGGGGCAGCTCGGGCTCAGGTGCCAGGAATGCAGGGCAGCAGACAGGCCGGACACGCTCTCGTCACTCTCCACGGGCTGGTTGGGGCCCTTCTGGAGCCAGTCTGGAGCCGGGGCTGGGGCTCCTGGGGGAACCGCCAGGGGCCGCAGCGAGCCTGCAGCGCTCGGGGCGCTGCCGGCCGTGGAGATGTAGGAGTTCTCCTGGGGGGAAGGGGGGCCGTGGCCAGCAGCCTCGGGCTCCAGTGCTGGCCCCGCCACGGCCGCCTGCAGCCTCTCCAGGCTCTCATACACCTGTGAGGACAGAGAGACCCTCTCAGGGGGTGGCCTGGGTGGGGTCTCTGTGGCTCTCCGCAGGCAGGCCAGGACTGGCCACGCGGACCGGTCACGGCCCTCACATAAGAGGGCCCTGCTCCGGGCCACCCGTGGTCTGTCCTGGGGCTCGGGCTTCCTGGGGGGCTGCGGGGACCAGTGAGCCGGCACGCCCTGCATCTGTCCTTTGCCCTTTTGTCCCTGTCGCAAGGAATGCCGAGAAGTCATGGCCCCTAAGATAAAGGACCAAGAATGGCTTTTCCCTCTCTTCCAGAAAGCAAACCTCACTGCCCCCCTGCCCTCAAATGGGCAGAGGGAAAGAGGGGAGGGGCAGGGAGGGGCCAGGGAAAGGCAGATGCAGTGGCGCAGTGTACCCAGAAGGGGGCGCGGCAAAACCCTTTGCTTGTGTCTGGCAGGTGGGGTTTGGTGGGGCTCCGGACACCCCAAGTGGAATTGAAGGGCAAGTGAAACACGTGTGAAGACCCTGGCTCTAGAAAGAGGTCCGGCAGCTGCCACGTCCGGCTCCCTGCGAAGCAGCACCGGGAACACAGGGCTCCCGACACGCTGCTGTCCCCCACGGGCAGCAGAGTCCCAAGTGCTTCCCACCCTACGCCGCTGTGCAGGGCTACCTGGGTCATGGGGGGTCTCCTTTTGGCCCGCCGGTGCAGACAGCAGCAAGCCAGCTGGCCCAGCGCCAGGCCCAGCTCGGGGGGGCACGGCCCGGGCCGGGGGTCCAGATGCTTCTTACAGATCTGGGCGGCAATTGGGGCAGCCCAGGCGTCTGCGGCCAGACCTGCTTGGAGTGTGGTCTGGGTGCTTTTCAGGGCTACCCCGGCCTCCTCAGCCTCTTCTTCAACCAGGTCTTTCTGTGGGACAGATACTGTGAGTATGGCCACTGCGGGGGAGGTCGTGCCTTCAGTCCCATTCCCCAGGCTCTCATCACGGACTCCTGTGGTCTTTGTTCAGACTTATTAAGCACCCACTGTGTGCCCAGCACTGCCGGGACACACCCTAGGGACACAGTGACAAACGGAGCGCTCTGGGTCCACCTTCATAGAACTGACTTCCTGGTGTGGGAGAGATACCAACAAGCCCATAAAGCAATGGGACACTTCAAAGGACAGGCCCGTGGGGCCTCTGACGAGGGCCTGAGCAAGCAGCACTCGACCTAGGATCCGAAGGCACGAACTCGCCAGAGGTCAGAGCCAAGAAGGGAGGGGAGTGGCCCAGAGAAAGGTGCCCAGGGGCGCAAATAGGACTGGAGATCATCTTGAGTTCTGACACGGGAAGGACCAGGAGGAAGCACCTGGGGTGGGGGTGGGGGGTCTTTCAGAAGGAAGGGCTCATAGAAAGGCCCTGGGGCAGGCAGCAGGGAGCTGGCTGAGTCTGGAGGACAGAGGGACGTGCTCATGGATGAGGCCGGCGAGGGAAGCATGGCTCCCGTCCGGCTCCCCGGTTCCGGCCCAGGCCCGGTGAAACTTGGGAACAGACAGAAGCAACCCCGAGGCGGGAACAGGGGCAGCAGGAGGTACACCAGTTGTCAAACGTACAGAACCAACACTGATGGAACGGCCCAGGAAGTGTCTGAGCACGGCGCGGGGATTAAGTCTGTTCTCAGGGGAGGGGCGCCTGGGGGGCTCGGGCGGGTAAGCGTCCGACTCGGTTTTGGCTCCGGTCATGATCGCGCGGTTTGGGGGGTTCGAGCCCTGCGTCGGGCTCTGCGCTGGCGGCGCGGAGACTGCTTGGGATCCCCTCTCACCCTTTCTCTGCCCCTCCCCTACTTGCACGGTCTCTGTCTCTCTCAAGCAGACAAACAACAAAGTCTCTTTGCAGGTGGGGAAACGGGCCCAGTGACGAGCAGGGATTTGCTCCAAGACCGTCATGCTGGGTGGGACTAGAAGCCAGGTCTCAGTCCACGGTGAGACGAACGGAAAGCAGCTGGCCTGATATCCCACCACCGCCTCCCCTGGGGCCCTGGGTTCTGTTTCCCACCACAGCTTCTTGGCCCCGAGCTCTGGGACTGTCCTGTTGGGCCACCCCCTTCCCCGCCCACAGCCCGGGTAGGGGCTAGAGAGGCCATAGCATCTGCAGAAGACAGACAGGTTTTTCCTCGGCAAGGTCAAGGGAAGCTGTTTGGAGCCCTGCCTGCTTTCAACGATGAGTCAGCAGTAGCAGAGGCTGGCTTCTGTGGGGCACTGCATTCCAGATCATTCCACCCTCCAGGGCTGCACCTGTTGGTTACCAGGAGTAGCGCTTCCCTGCCTCCCTCTCTGCCTCTCTCCCTGCTGTCTCCTCGCCTGTCTCTCTCTCTCCTCTGCCTCCCTCGCTGCCCCACCTCAGGAGGCTCACCAGATACTTGGTCTTGGTGCCATGCGTCCTCACGGCCCTCTGGCCAGCCAGGGTCTCCAGCACTACCTGGAGAGGGAGGGACGGAGAGTGTGGCGGTGGCTTCTGGGATGGCAGGGAGGGCCACACGCGGGGGTGGGGGGGCTCGTGGGGTGGACCGGCCCAAAGAGGCTGCTGAGGCACAGATCCGGGCGGACAGGGGCTTGGCCCTCAGACGCGCAGATGGGGACCGGCTGCCGGCAAGGACGGAGCCGCGCGTTATGGGACCGGAGCTCCGGCGGGAGCACACACGGGGAGTGAGGTGCAGGGCGGAGGCGAGGGCCCGTGTCAGGGAGGGAGGGGCCCCAGAGCCGAAGCTCCGTTGGCTTCCTGCCAGGTCGGCCTCTGGCCCCACGGGGAGCTCTCCAGGCCCCGGTGCCTTCGCTGGGCCCCGGCCTCCCGTCCCCCCATCGCCTCCCCAAAGTGGCAGAGGGGCCTGCGGCTCACCACGCCGAAGCTGAAGGTGTCGGTGTCCACGGCCAGCCGCCCCGTCTTGACGTACTCCTCGGGCAGGTAGGCCAGAGTGCCACGCACGGTCCGCGTCCGGGCCACAGTGCTGCTCTGGCCGGGACTGGCCGCTGCGAAGCGGCTGAGACGCGCCAGGCCAAAGTCTCCCAGTTTGGGCATCAGTCTGTCATCCAGAAGGACGTTGGAGCTGGGGGAGGGAAGCGGCGGCGTCAGCTCGGCCCCGGCCTGCTCCGCACCCCAACACCTGCCTGGCGCCGACGGAAGAGGACTCCGGGCTGCCAGCTCGCGCCTCGCCCACGGAAAGTAGCTGGCGGCGGCCGGTGGTCCCGCTGCCCGGGGGCTCCCTCACGCGGGCCAGCCCCTGCTCCTCGGTGGGGCCCGTCCTCGGCCTCTGCTTCCACACCTGTCCCGCACCCGGCTCTCCGTGACCCGGGGCCCTCAGCTCCGATGGCCCGGGCCTCGGGGCTGCAGCCCGTCCCTCACCTCAGCCTCAGGCAGGAGAGGACAGGCCTATTCTCATGGGGGACACCCAGAGCAGGGCTCCTTGGGACTCGGAGAGCGAGCGCCACTGCTCCCTGCCGGCAGAAGGTTGGGGAGCATCATTCCCTTGCGGCAGACTCCGCTCTGACAGCCGTCAGAGGCCGCAGGGGCCTGGCCGTGTCCCCTCCTCACCTCTTGATGTCTCCGTGGATGAGGCTGGGGCTGTCCTGATGTAGAAACTGAATCGCCCGCGCCGTGCCCAGGAGGATGTTTAGTCGCTGAGGCCAGGAGAGAGGGGGGCAGGCCTGGCAGAGGAAGCAGAGGGGCGCAGAAGAGGCTGGAAGGGCCCCCGTTCCTGGACCCCAAGCCTCCCTCCACCTGTCACTGCGGGGTCTAGACAAGTCACTTCACTGCCTGGGCCACAGTCTCCCCTTCTGGAAAACCACGAGCCAAAGGTCCATGAGCTACTTCACAAGAAGGTCAAGGCTAAGCTCTTCCAAGGAGGGGAGGATGGCTGGGGTGCACTCTTCCTCCTGGAGTGAGCGGGATGTCGGGGGAGGGAGGCATTTTCTCCACCTCCCCCAGCACAGCGTGCTGATCTCCAGAGCTGAAGTCCCTGAGCGCCGTGAGCCCCTGGATCTTGTGGGCACGTCACGAGAGGGGGCTCAGTCGTGGGTCCAGATGGTGTGGTCCGCCGCCCCCTTTCTCCAGGGGCAATGCTGACAAGACCCCTCAGCTACTCTGCTTACAAAAGGGAGAAGCTTGACTCCGGCCACTGAGTCAATAACCCTCCTTTGATTTGATTTGGCTTGATTCATTGATTGATTCTTAACTATTTATTTCTTTATCTTTATTTATTTATTCACTTAGAGAGCAGGAGCACAGGAGGGGCAGAGAGATGGGGAGAGAAGCCCAAGCAGGTTCCATGTTGTCAGTGCAGAGCCCGCCTCCGGGGCTCAAACCCACGAACCGTGAGGTCGTGACCTGAGCTGAAATCAAGAGTCAGACGCTTAACCTGAGGCACCCAGGTGCCCCAGTAACCCCCTGTTTAGAGGCATCATGACCCAGGCTTCCCAGCGCGCGGGAGCAGCCAGAGGGAGGCCCCGGGAAAGGGTGCCAGGGAATATGGCAACCCACCTCGGACAGAACCCTGGACCCGAACCTGCCTGCTGGTGGGACCCACTCACGGAGCCTGAGCGCCCAGGTGCCAACAGCGCTGTGGGGCCGGAGAAGTGTGCGTGGCCAAGTAGGCCTACCTGGAAGTGGAGGCGGTCTTCCAGGGAGCCACTGGGCAGGAAGCCATAGACGAGGCAGTAGAAGCCACTCTCGGCGCAGTAACCGGCAAAGTCCACGATGTTTGGGTGACGGAACCTGCTTCAAAAGTGGGACCTGAGTGCTCTGGCCTCCAGCCTCCACCACGCTCTCCAGCTGGCCGTCGTGGGGGTGGGCAGTCCCCGGGGGCTCGAGGGAGCCAGGCACCGCGATCCGCGGTCCTGGAGGCCGATGGGGCCCCGACGCGGCTCTCCCTCTGCCACCACCCGGGAGGGAAACCCCAGGCTCACCGAGACAGCTGCTCCACTTCGGTCAGGAAGCTCTGCCTCACTGTGGTCCACTCCAGGTCTGCCCCCTGCAGCCCCCAAGGAAAACGAGGGCGGGAGGCAGCGTGAAGCCCTTGCGGCCAAGGCTTGACGGCCACTCTCACTGTCACCTGTCCCGGGCCCAGAACAACCGAGGGGCTGGGGACCTTGAACCGGGGAATCAGAGGGCTGAAGGAGGTACACGGGGCAGCGTGTCCCGGGGAAGGCCCAGAGAAGCGAGGGTCTGCTGACGACCGGCCAGGGCCTTTGCGGGGGTGCTACACCCACCTCCTTCAGCCTCTTCACAGCATACAGCGTGTTCCTCATCACAGCCCGGTACACACACCCGAAGCCGCCCTCCCCGATCTTCAGCTCCTCTGAGAAGTTGTGGGTGGCTTGGGAAATCTCAGTGAGGGGCCAGCAGAATGGAGAGGGGTGGGCCCCCTGCAGGAGGGACACTGGGCTCTCCGGGTTAGGCTGTGGGAAGATACCCCGGATCAGGTGAAGTCCTCTGTCTTCCTCTGTGCCCCAAACCCTCCCCTGCGCCTGAAACTCACAAGCTCTTGCTACCCCAGCTGCCTCCTGGCCGGCCCTCCTGGCTGGCTGGGGTTCACAAGTGTACCAAAGGCTACCTTTTTTGCTCCTCGTCTTGACTCTTTCTCTGCCGTCAGGCCCCACCTACCTTGGTAGAGGAAGGGTCTGGATATGGTGGTGGTGGCTGGAGGGCAGCAGGGCTTGGGACAGGACCCAGCTCAGCCCCAGAATGGGTTTGGGAGCCTGGAAAAACTTCATAAAGACACCAGTGAGAGGCAGGGAGAGACCAGCGGCATGGTCTACGGCAGTGGCCATGGTCAAGACGGACCTTTCCAAAAGACCACCAAGCCCCACACCGGGCCCCTCTTACCTGGGGAGGGGAGTGTGGAGGCTGACGTCTGCAACTTCCGGGGGCGGGGGGCCTCGGCCTCAGAGGGTGCAGGGGGACTGCTGGGCCTCGGGGTGCTGGTGCCGGGGGGCAGAAGGGGGGCGGGAGGGTGCCCTGGGATGCCAGGGAAGGAAAGGGCGGTTAGGCCCAGGCGGGGTAGGGGGAGGAGGGAGAAGTCCCGTGGGAGGTCCTGGGTCAGCCCGGGATCCCGGGGTCCCCGGGGCCGCTCGCTCACAGGCCGTGATGATATCCCGCGCGCGGAGCAGCTGCAGGTGCGTGAGGATGCGCACGAGGTCGGCCACGCGGGCGTTGCGGTTGATCCAGGGCCACAGGACACTGGCCGTGCGCTGCCCGGAGCGCTCGCACAGCCGCAGCTCGGTCTGGTCGCGCACGATCAGGGCGGCTGCGGGGCGGGAGGCGTCAGGCCCGGGCGCTCGGGGCCCGCGCGCCTCCCGCCCCAGCCTCTCCCAGCCCGCCGCCACCCACCGAACTGGCACCAGTCGGCGGGCTCCAGGGCGTCCATCACTTTGTAGAAGCGGCACATGACCCAGGGCGGCACCTCGTACAAGAAGTGCTGGGCGCCGGGGGCCGCGGGGTCCCCCGGGCCCGGCCCACCGGCCATGGCCGCCGCCGCCGCCGCCGCCGCCGCCGCCGCGCCAGGGCCTCCTGGGGCCTCTCGGGGCCGCGGCGGGCGCGGGCCTTGGCCGGCCGGGTCCGCGGACACTGACTCACTTCCCCTTTAAGCCGGCCTCGTGCGGCGCCCGGCGGGGCGGAAGGGGCGGGGTCCGGGCCCGCCGCCATCTTGCCCGCCGCCGCCGCCGCGACCCTCGGCCAGACGGGGGCGCCGCGCGTGGTGTCTCCCCGCGGAGGCCGCGCCCCTTCGCCCTGTGAGGCGGCCAGGCGGGCTTCCCGGAGGAGGGGCCGCCTGAATGGGGCCCCGAGGGATGGAGGAGCGCGGTTCCGAGCCGTGGGACAAAGGGCGAGGCACGGCCCGGGACACGCCAGACCGGGCTACAGCCGGGCCTTGGGAGAGTCACCGGGAGGTCCCCGCAGGAACTTCTGGCTTCATGTGGGAGGCAGTGCAGAGTCGTCAGAGATCCAGGCAGGGCGAGGTCAGATACGGGCCACACAGAGGACCCCCGTCGAGTCCCGGCAGCTGGCCGGAAGGCCGGGCGCAGGGAGAAGCGTCTGGAAGCTTGCAGGGCAGGCTACCCAGCTCAGGGCATTGTTGCCCACCTCCTCTGCCCTGCATCCTATCTTTTCCGCTCCTTGAGGAACCTGCTCCAGCAACTGTTAGCTCTTTGCGGTGTTTGCAAGTCTTCCTTCTTTGCTGGCCTCTTCCCACTAGCCCATAAAACGTGTTTACGCCTCTTAAAAACAGGTCTTTAGCTTCCGCCGTCCCTCCTCCCTCTGGTGGCCATGCTTCTGGCTCACTTGGAGTTCCCCCCTGCGAGGACCGCAGACTCCAGCCTCTCCCCGGCACCAAGCTCGGCTCCCAGCCTCCTTGAGGTCTTCACCACGTTAGTGTCTCTTGCCCCTTCCCACAGTGCTCTGCAGCCATGGACTTCTTTGGGTTCTCTGGCGCTCCTCCATTCCAGCAGCCACTATCCTCCGCTCATTTCCCTGAACATCTCGGGAGTCCGCTTCTTCCCCACAGGCCCATTGCTCTCACTGCTCCCTCCTACCTGGGGGACCTTCGGCCCCTAGCTCCCTCTGGGCAGAGCTGCCTGCTGCCCCTGGGGCGTCGTTTTGGAGCCTCTGCACTTGTTTGCCTCCCCCACTAGATGGGGGAAGACCCCAGCAAGCAGCAGCGGTGCCTTCCTCTTTTGTTTCTCCAGTTGGATGCGTGCTTGCAAGGCAACAGGTGTCCTTCCCTGACCCCCCCCCCCCCCGCCCCCAGTCCCGACCGGTAGTGGGCTCCCCTCCAGGCCGTTCTCCCGACATGGGCCTCCAATGGGAGGCTCTTCCCAGAAGCCACAGCCATTGCCAGCCCCACCCTGAGCCCCAGTGGCTTCTCATGGGACAGCCTTTACAAAGACAACCGACTCTGGTGCGGGAAAGCCTCCTGCACGCACACACGGAGCTCTAAGGGAAGAGCAACGCGCTCCTCCTTGCTCACTGCTGGACAGCGGCTCCCAGGACAGGCCCGGCACGCGAGAAATGCTCAGTATACACAGGTCGCATTTCAACCCTTTGTTTTAACATTCAAAGCCAGGATATTGGAGTGCACCTTTTAGCAGCTGTGTCCACATTTGCATGCGAAGCCGGGCTCTGAGCCGTCGTTCCCTCCAGCCCGGCAACAGCCTGCTGAGAACTGCTGCGGCAGGGCGCGCAGCTCCTGAATGCGGGCTTTGCAAAAGGTCTGCACACCCACGGTGATGACAGCGCCCCCTGTGGGCAGGGGGCCAGGTCAGCAGAGGCCTCAGGAGGGTCCTGGGCGGCAGGCACAGGAGGAGCCGCAGCGGGGGGGGGGGGGGGGGGGGGGGGGGATGGCTGGGTGTTTCCCAAAGCACCTGGACAGAGTAGGCGCCCCCGCCACGGCCCCCAGGAGCGGGGATAGTTGTGCTTCTGTGCAGAAGGCCTGCGGCCCGCTGGCCTCTGGACCTGGGGCACGGCGGGCCGCCGCCGCGCCGGGCCCTTCCCGGCCTGCCACCCCAGGGCTCCCCATCACACGCAGGAGCAGTGTGCCTGGAAGGCGTAGCCTCGGAAGCCAGGGGGAGGTGGTGTATGGAGGAGACTACTCTTTCCTCCCAAGGCCGTCCTGACAGTGGCTGGCTGTCGTGTTCGGGGGCAGCCAGATGGAATCAGGAGACACCACCATGCTGTCCTGTGAGCTGTCTGATAATGAAAGCCCAGACCTTGAGTCACTTTCACAGAGAGATTTATCGAGAATGCTAACAGCACAGGATACAGTACTTCCCAACAAAAGGTGCAAACGCGTCACTTAGAAAGGCATGCTGAGTATTCTTTGCTTTCACACGTATTAAAAAACTTACAAAAATAAAATAAAACTGCGTGCTGCCCATCTTTTCAAATAGTAAAAGAACCTCATGAAAAAATCACTTGATTTTACAACAAAAGACACAAACGGACATTTTTATGTAAATTTATAAGGCAAACTCTTTATATAATAAATAGGTTACAGGGATTCAGTGGGGGGGGGTGTTTTTGAAACGTATACAGGTACATTCAGACAGGTTTACTGAAATGGTACAAATTTCCTTAATAAATTGCCTTTTGTTTTTAAATATATCAGTGCTTTCAGTCATTTGGCTATACACAAAGAACCTTTTTTTGAACACTACAAAAAAGCAATCAATATTTTTTGTTTTTAAAACAACCTACTTATTTTCTAAAGTAATTGTCCCAAAACACAAAAACCAAAGGTGAATGTGATGGAGGGCTTTTGGAGACATCTCTAACCAAGTCTGTCCTGGGCTGCTCCCCGGCCCGCACACACCTCTCTCCCACCCTCGGCCGGGTTTCCTGCTGGAGCTCCTCTGTCTAGGGCGACCCGTGTCACTGCGAATCAGGAGGGGGCAGCCACCCTGCTTGGTTCTTCCCATGTGCAAATAGTCTTGACAGTCAGCATTGTCCTCGCCTTTGGCGGGGGGGGGGCTGGGTGCTAAGGGAGCACACATCTGTCCCTGTTCCATGAGCCCAGAACAATGGTGTGGGTAACGGCTTTTTTCAGAAGGATCTGGTTTTGCCAAGGAAAGGGAAGCACGAATTTGTCATGCCCAAATTTTGCTGGGGATCAGATGACAGCAAAGAGAGTGCACCCCTCCCCCATCATCAGATCACCCCGGATGGTGAAGAATCTACAGGTCACATGAAGTGTTGTGGACTTTGGGACAGGGTGGGATGTGATGGAGGTGTCCCGAATGGTAATGCCCATCACCTGGCCCATCCAGGAAGAGCTGCATCGGGTGGAGAGTGGCCATCTGCCCTGCGAACACACACTTGACTCTGTGGCCACAGTGGAGGTCCCCAGGGAGGTGACCACCTTTCGTCTGAGCTGTGCTGCTCGGGATGGCCCTATCCTCCTCCCGCTGATGCGAGGTCGGCTCTGCCCACACCCCTCCTGTCTCCCTTCAAAGGGACACCAACCTTGTCTGTCCTTGAAAGTAATGATGATGCTAATAATCTCAGGGGGAAAAAAGGCAATAGAATCCACTGGGTGGAATGAAACCTGGTTTTGCTCTTTGAAAATGGCAACACATCAGCTATTTGGTCCGTTGGTTTAGGCTTAACTTCCTTGGGTGGCTTCTGGCTGATCTCGGCAGGGATCATCTCTTCGGAACTCCCCTCCTGGGGAAAAAGGACAGCCCCCCTCATCTTGGTCACCATCCCCTCCCTCCAAATCCTTTTGTTTGTAAAGAAAAGGTGTCTAGAAGCATTTGTCTCTGGAACAATTACTTTAAACATGGTTACAATACAGACTTCAGTTCAAACACAGAAGAGATTTACTTAGCAAATTTCCTTTCACCCACCAAAAATTACACAAATATAAGCCTCAACACCACAGTTAAGAGGACCAGTAGAGAGAACCTCATGTTTGGAACACAAAAGGAGAAAGAAAAACCAAACCAAACCCAAACGGAAAAACCCCAGAACAATGGGAGGGTGAAGGAGGAGGGGAGGAGAGCAAACACAGCACACGTTACAGTGTCCGGGTACACGGGAGCCCAGCGCGAGGAAAGGGCTCGGCACACATTGAGTAACAGTCCTGGTGATATTTGGTCATATATTCATCAACTACTGACTCTGGAGCGGCCGTTATTGATTGAAGCAGTGACAAATCAAACGGAAAAGGAGGCCTTGGTAGCAAGGGAAGGAGCAGGCTTCAAGTTCTGCAAGCCTTTTGCACTCCACCGTCCAGCTCCCCAGAAACACTCGACTGGGTGGGCCCTGCTCCGTCCAGGCGGGCGAGAGGTCACCGCGTGAGGCTAACTCGGGCGCTGATTTCAGTCGGAAAGCACGTGCTTTCAGTGGACACATGTGGACACCCACCTGTTAGCGGCAAACACCGGCGGCAACGGCCCCCTCGCCTCGTCTGCCCCCACCCCAGGCTGGGTGGGAAGGACGCTGTGACCCACCGCTAATACTGACCGCAGGCTGGAGCCGGCCCCACGCTGGGCCCACAGGCTGCCCCGGCCCGGGGCCTCCGAGGGGCCCACGGCTAGCCTGGCCACCCAAAGGGCTTATGAGCGTTTCTCTTTTGGTTCAGGCCTCAGAAGAAGTACTGATGCAGGGAGGGAAGCTTTTGGCCCTGGTGATTATAATGCTCTCTGCTTTGGAAGAACAAGTTTCTGGGTTTTGTTTTTTTGTTTTTGTTTTTGTTTTTTTTTGGTGTTTTTTACTTACTTAAAAAAAACAATCAAAAAGAAGTGTTACGGCTAAACTCTAGCGGATATTGCTCGTTAAGAATTACAAAAGCAAATGCGGTTACTCGTAGGACGGGGGAGAAGAGAAAGGGATGTTTCTGGAGTCTTTGCCACCTCCTAGAGGGGACCCGGTGGACTCTCATATGTGGTTCTGGGGTCCCTGGTGCTCTACCTGGTGCAGCTCACACATTCAGAGAGGTGACAGGCCCCCCAGCTCCCCTCCAGTCTCGGCAAAGCGGAAGCCCTACTGGTGGGGAGGCCTGTTGAGCCGGCCCTCCAGACGCCATCACTCTGACTGCGTCACCGGGAGGGGTGGGGGCGGGGGGTCAGGCCACCCCCTCCCCGTGGACTCCAGCTGCCCCACCCAGACAGCAAAGGGAGCCAGGTGGTGCCAGCTACATTCCAGACTTTGCCAGGGCAAGGAAGCGCTCTCGCGCCCACCCGCTGAGGTGAACTGACTCGCACCAGCATCCTGGGACTTCTCTCACGAGCATGGGAGAAACAGTGCAAAACCCGGACGCTGCCTGGAGCCTCCTTAGCTTGGCACAGGGAAGCCCTTAAAAGAAGCGAGGAAAGACCACGGATCTGCTTGGACAGAAAAAGTGACCAGCAGACAGATTTGTAGTTTTTTGTTTTTTTTTTTGTTTTTTTTTGTTTTTTTTGTTTTTTATTTTCCCTTGTCCTATGCTATGGTTATCAGAAATATTGTAATTAAGCAACAGGTATAATTTTAACAGGTCTTTTTGTGTGTGTGTGGAGCCACAAGCAAAATGAGTTTATAATTGTGCAATATACAGATATATATATAAAAATTCAACTGCTCTGTGTGTCTAGTTGGTGCATTTTAAATAAAAGGGACAGAAAAACTAAAAGCGAAGCTAAAAAGCAAAACAAAAGCCCAGGATAGAGACCAAGCAGGCCTATGCGTATAGTCTATAAGGTACTGGATATAATCAGGGTCACCAGGAGGAACAGCTCTGTCACTGGACACACAAACACTGAGGGAGAGGGACTACCAGTGGGCAGGAGCCAAACCTCTTGGCCTTTTCATCTCATTGTCTCTTGCTGCTGAGGACCTGAGAAAAGGGGAGCCGGAAGGGGGCTGGGGAGCAAAGGCAATTTGCAGGTTTCCCGGATGCTCTCAAACTCCAAGGCCGGACTTCCCTTCCGGAGGGTCTCGGTTCCACCCGGCACCTGTTCTTACGCCTGCCGTCCCTCCGGCCCAGGGGCTCTCGCTGGTGAGGGGCGAGGGGGACACGCACCACAGTGGGTGCTCAGGCCACTGTCTTCCCCTCCGAGCGCAGAAGGGAGCACCGCTTCACCTAGGCCCTGGGCCCCAGGGAGAGCAGAGCGGGGGAATGTCCTCAGGGCACAGGCCAAGGCTGAAAGGGATACCTCACCCTTACCTTCCTAGTTGCCTGGGCCCTAGGACCCTAGAACTCCCTTTTTACTGAAAAACCAGCACTTGGGGAGGGCCCTGTCGAGATGAGAAAGGAGCAAAGAACAGGTGGTGCTCGGTGGTGAGAACGTTGCAGGCCTCTGGAGTCACTGGTGAAACTCTGCTTCCCACACCAAGCGCTGGGCTCCTACAGGTCTGGGACCAGGCGGGCGGCCCCACAGGACAGGATGGCCCCGAGCCTCAGACCCAGCAGCTTCAGGCTGGATTCTCCTTTTCCTGCAGCACTCACCACATGTCAGGCCAAGCTCCAAGTTGTTTTAGATCAGCATTTCTGCAAAAGCTTGGTCTTATTCATTCAGCAACATTGAAATGTGGTTTTCTGCCAAATGTTTTCTAGGTTTTCCTTCTGAATTGTCAAGAACAGGTTTCAGTATTCACTTTTTTTTTTTTTTTTTTTTTTTTAACCATTTAATATGTAACTTCAGACCCTGGGGGAGGCAGTATCCTAGCGATTGATAACAATTAGACTATGCCTTTTCTAAAGATCAGTAACAGTAGCTGAAAGAGAAAGACGCAAAAATGGAGACTCAACAAACCCCTCCAGAGTGGACGAGTTTACTGATGAAGAGAGCAAAGGGGGGGCCCTTACAGAGAACAGAGTAAGATCAGGAACGTGACATGGTGGGGCCGCAGGGGCACAGGAGCAGGGCTTCTACCACAGGCGGGGTGACGCTGCCATGCTTGCCCCCACCCCCACCCCCACGAGCCAGGACTCCGGGAACTGGCTAGGCAAAGGCCCGCAGGGCTCTAGACATAGCTCGCTTCCTGAGGTCTGGCCCATCAGTCCTAGAATCTGTGTGTGAAACTCCGATCAGGAAACGATTCGGGGTGACACTGGCTAGGAAAGGGTGCGCAAAAGGCTTCTCCAAGAACCGGCACCTGTGACCTTCCCTGGCTCCATCAGCCCTGAGAGCCGGGTGGGAATGCTCTGGAAAGGGGATACGGAGTTTGGCTGCCGGGCTCTACCTGGGCCCTGCAAGATCCAGTCGGCCCCACCTGGTGAATTCAGTTCATACCTTTTGCTCCTTCCTGCGCTTCGGCTGCTTTATTAAAAGTTACTTAAATGCAGAGGTCCTGTCAGCTAGAGAAACCCTTTTCCCTCTAAACATGGCAGTTTGTTTCGGACTAGTACCCTCTTTCACACCCCTGTCACAGCAGTAAAAAGCTGGGCAGAGGAGCAGGTGACAAGTTGGGGCTCCTCCGGGTCCTAGTGCCACCACTGGTGGCCTCGAGCCAGGAACGGTGCCCTTGAACGGACTATTGCCCACACCTGCACGGGGTCTCAGGAGTAGAAGCCAGGTGCCGGCTGTGGCCAGGGTCCCCGGGCCACCACCACGGCTTGTACCCTCCAGGAAGTTGAGGGGCTGGGGTCCTTGGGTAGTTTGGCACTGACGGACTTGGGGAATGGGGCATTTCTAGGTGTCTCCTGTGCCTTCTGATGTGGGAATACAGCAGCGGCAGAAGGGAGCTGTCTTAGAGCCTGGCTGTGGCTCAGTGCCCTGCTTCACTACAGTGTCAAGGCCAGCAATTCCACTGGTTAGGGCAGGCCCACCAGTGGGCAGGGCAGAGCTGGGCTAGGCATTGTGGGAGGAGCTCGAGGGCCTATGGCATTCTGTTGGGAGAGGAGGTAGTAACTAACAACTAGAACGAGGGCTGGGGTGACTGAAAGGGACTCTGTGACCTAGCCCCACAGACAGGTATCTAAAAGCTGTTGGTTAATTTCTGTACTCTTCACACAGTCCCTAAAAGATGCCCCCAATCTTCGGGGTGGCCGAGTACACACAAAATTGAGGTCACACCCCCAAACTGGGCTGGACACAGCTGGTGAGAATCCCATGGCCTGGCTCTCCCTCCAACCTCGGGAGCTGCAGGGCCCCTGCCTGCCAGGGCAACAAACCACCACGGCGACCTGCTTAATGGTGACTTACTCGTGGTGCCTTTATTAGGTGCAGAAGAGGGAATGTGGAGGAAAGGGGAGAAGGAGAGAAAACCCTACAGAGCCCCAGGTGCTGCCTGCGGCTTTGGAACTGTAAGGAGAAGCAGCCGGGGAGTGAGGGGCTGCAGGTCAGGCTGGGTAGAAGGAAAATGACACTTGAAATGCTGTGCCCTCAACCACCAACGCCCAGGCAGCCCCTGAACGGTCCTGGGTGAAACCGGTGGGGGGGCATGGTGGGCCCCACGCTCGTCTTCCCAGGACCAGATGGTACTGAGCTGATGGGGAGGCCAGCTCTTGTCTTGACACTGGTTCCAGGAGTCACATTCCACTGGACTAAGTGTAATGCATAAAAACCCAACCGACCAGAACGGACGGCGTCTCCACGACAAACTGGCCGGACGCTGTACTCGCGTTGATAGGCATCCTTTGTGGGTGCCAGGAGTGCGAGGCTACTTCGGGGTCGGGAGCCTTTTGTCCTTGAAGGAAGAGGGGTCCTGAAGGACTCGCCTCCTCCTCCAACCACCCCCTCCTTCCCTTCCTGTGGAGGAGTCAGAAGTGAAGCCCAGAGGGTCGACAGCAGAGCGGGTCTGGTTGTGGGACTTGCTTTTGCAGCATAGGGGAATGGGTACAGAAACACTACGAAGGCCAACTATGATTCTGCAAACAGAATGGGGGCAAACTCCCTTGCTTCTAACCATTCCGGAAGAGACAAACGCGATTTTTTCTTAAGCTACTGATTGGAACTGTCAACTATGGTTCCTGATCACTAAGGACTGGCAAGGAAGTGCTAGATGGTTTTTAGGATGTTTCACTCCTTCATGGTTACACCGCAGTAAGGAAGCCAGGGGACAATAACTGAAATACACGAGACAACACGCACTTGACAGTTCATGGCAGCAGCTCGCATGGGACGTGCTTGTGGGTGTTTCTGGAAGCATAAGACTGCTGTCTCATTTGCTACTTTGATAAGGTACTTCTCAGTTGGACAGATTTAGATATAAGAGACATCTCTGTAAACACAGAAAAGGATATACCAATATGATGAAGATATGCAGCTAGATAAGGACTTCCTGAACAGAGAATGAGGGGATGGGGTCCTAAATGGAGACTGATCAAGGAACACCCACAGCAAAGCCAAGCCTCTAAGCCCCCACACCACAGCCCTGGCACAGAGGTGGAAACCTGGGATGGGCTGGCCCCACCCAGTCTCCGGCAAGCAAAAGCCACACATTTTCCATCAGAAGAGAACTCGTGGTTAACTCAGAGGAGGAGCGGAGGGGCCAGGGGGCTAGGCGCTGGTCCCAGCCCAGATCTGGGGCACCTACATTCCTTCCCACCTGCTGCCTTGTTGCACTGCACTGTGCTAGCCGGGCCTGGAGGAGGCCAAGGTCAGGGCTGGGTTACTCAATGACTCCGGCAGGCCAAGGGGGTCTCTGTGCTACCCTCAGCTCCCAAATCCAAATCCGCCCAACTTCTCCTGCCTGTTTCTCTCAAGTAGAAGGTTCAGAAGGCCCAGAATGCAGGGTCTGACCAGGGAAGGGAGCTCCCTATGAGAGCAAGATCGTGCTGCTCTCTTGCCCTTCAGAGAAGACAAGGTGCTAGGGCCAGGTGGACTCGGCAGAGCCCAGGGCTTCCTCAGGGCTCAGAACAGGGTGCGGCTGGGGCTGGGGCTGGCAGTGGGAAGGCCAAGGGCAGGGTGAGATCTGGGGGACTGAGCTGACCAGCATCAACTCAGGTAAAGTTGGAGACTGTGGGTACCTGGCGCAGAAGGGATGAACAAGGAGGGAAGAAATGAAAGGGTGAATGAGAGAAGGCAGAAATGGAAGGACAGAAAAGAAACCAATCAGGAAGTCCTTATAAAATTGCAGCAAACACTTAGAGTTTCGGAGCTTCGTGGGAACCCTATGTGCTGAGCCCACTTTAAAACAAGCGCAGGTATATACAGATCCAGGTAGTTCTAAACACCGTCACGTCTGGTGGCTTGAGGGACAAAGTGTCACCAGTTCAAGCCAGTTTGCTCTCAGAGCATGTTTGTTTTGAAGTGGGAACATGAAGACTCAATAGTGCAAATAGTTCTAAGCTGTCCCTAAAGGAGTAGAATTGGAAAGTTTTGGAAGAACATTTTCCCCTCCTTTCCCCTGGCCCCCCAACCTGTCCACTAGGCCTCTGTCTACCAGTCACAGACTGCTCTGAGCGACTAGGAATTCCATCGGCCCCACTGCTCTCTGCCACCCGGCCCGGAGGAGCCGGGGCCAGCCTGCCCGCGCCCTGTCCTGCGGCTTCCACGGCCTCTGTCTAGCGCCACCCACTGGAGGACGGCCCCCCCGGCCGTCCTCTCTCCTGCGGCTCAGGCCAATCTACACCCAGCAGCTCAAGGACTGACTCCCTCCTAGCCATGCCGGAACTGGAGCGAACAGGTGCTTACTTCCCTGTTCTGTGAAATGTCCTAGTTGGTTTTGGATTGGGGCTGGCGTGGGGCCAGATTTGTGCCACCATGGGTGAGATCACACAGGCTGTAGCCACTGGCCATCTCTGTCTTTTTCTCTAAAGAATCCAACTGTCTCTCCTGCCTCACACCTCCTTGTCCCAATGTGGGTGGGGAACTGGGGTATAGGGGTGGGGCAGGGGAGGGGGAGAGGAGAGGGCAGACTGGGGCACCAACGGCACCGGCACCGAAAAACGGGCGTGTCCTCTCAAGCACTCTCTGTCCCTAATGACCACACAGGGGGGAGGTCCGGGTGGGAGGGGAGGTGCAGGCACACCCTAAGAAGCCTGGTCAACAGCTTGTCTGGTCAGTAGTATCTGCAGCAAGCCTTGTTGAAGGAGCCTAGTTTAGAAAAGTGCAAAGCTACTTCTGGCCCTGGTTAGGTCTTCAACCTGACTGTGCTTGTCGGTAAGAAAAACATCCCAATGCTCCAACTACTCCCACCCTGAAGCCACGAAACTCTAAGTTTACTGAAAGAAAAAAAAATATTTTTTATTTCAGTTAATCGGGAAGCTTTGTCAGAGCCCTACCCATAAGGAGAAGAGACAACAGCTGCCTTTATTCTTGTTGGTTTGCTTTGCAATCCGCTCTGTGTAAAGTCAGCTAACTCTCTCGGTCACGGGCGTCCGGCTGTCCACAGGCTCCTCTCTGTTTGGCCTCGGCATGGAGGACGAGACAATGTCTTTGCGCTCTCCCTCCCCTCGGTGTTTGTACTTTTCTGCGGCCGTGGCAGCGGTCGCGACCGCGGGCTGAGTCTTAGCTGGCTCCTTGGGGCAGCCGTCGCTCTCCAGCGAGCCTCCTCTCGGCATCTTCTCCTCTTTGCAGACGCCGCTGCTCAAGTCCTGGGGCTCAGGGGGGCTGGTGGGGTCCTCGGAGCTCTGGGGCTCGGGCGGGGGCGGGGGCGGGGGCGGAAGCAGCGGCGCAGGCGCCTTTGGGGGCTCCGAGTGGTGGTGGTGGTGGTGGTGCTCCTTCTTGGGGGGCGAGGAGGCGCTGCCGCCGCGCCCCTTGGGGCTGCTCTCCTTGCTTTTCCGCCCGGGGCTTTTGCAGGTCTTCAGTCCCTTTCCGCTCTTCTCACCGAGGGTGGACACCAGCAGGGGCTTCACCACCTCCTTCACCTCGATGCTGACGGTCTCCCGGGTCTTGCGCTTCTTGATGGGGAGCACGGTCTCCTGCACGGACCGGATAGAAGACTCCTTCACTGCTTTCTTTTTGGCCTCCGCGGCGGCGGCTGCCACCACACTACCTGGCTTTCGGCCCCGCTTCTTGGGGATGGCCTGGGGGTCGGCCTCGGCTTTTCGCTTCCTGCCGGGGCGTTTGATAACCATGACCTGGGCTGACGTGGTGGCCCCACCCCCTTCGGCCTTGCTCCCCGGCGAAGCTTGAAAAGGCATCTTGACCAGCAGCTTCCCGGGACTTTTCTCCAGGACCCTTTTCACCTGCACACCCTCTGATGCTGCTGCCTTGGGTCTCGCAGTGCCGCTCCCTTTGGGGCGTCCCCGACCTCTGCCAGTTCCTGGAGCTTTGGGAGATTTGGGCTTCTTAGGTGGTTTCTGCTCTCGCCGGGAGGGGCTCCCTCTCCCAGTTACCGTGAAGTCAAAATCATTAGGGTCCAGGGAGGTGTCGCCTACCTTTTCGAAGTACGCAATCAACTCCACTTTAGAGCGAAAGGCTTTTCCCTGGGGACTGTGGGAACAAATGGAGAGACACAAAGAACGATCAGAAGCTTCCACAGGAATGTCAGATATGGGGCAGAGCAGAATGTGGTGAACTCTCCGACAGGATGCTCTGCAGCTACGACCTGCCTGATGGTGCTATTGAGCGAGAGGCCAGTCACATTAGAGAAGAGCCAAACGAGCTAAAACAGAGGGGCGCGGCCACAGTCAGGTCGCGCTGGGTGGTGGCGGGCCCCTTTAGGGCGTGCTCCAATGACGGAACAGCTCAGTGCTGGCTGCTCTCTGGCTCTTGCCTGGATGCCCCTGAGGATCCGTCTGCCACCAAGGCACCTCCTCTGGCCGCCCCCCAAAGGGGACAGGCCTAGGGACCCTCTTGAGCCACCAGGCTGGGGCCTACCCTGCTGGCTGGTGCCTGGGTCCAGTCAGTAAGTAGAGCACTCCTCTGTCTGAACCTGGACATGCCGCTTAGCCTCTCTGGGATCAGTTTCCTCATCTGTCAATAGGATAATGCTTTGCTCACCCTTCTCAGAGTTGTTGGAATCAAACGAGGTTGTCTGCAAATGTCCTTCAAAGTCTGTTAACCTTTTCTGGATCGTCTAAGGGCCAGAACTGAAATGCACTACTCATTCAGTCTTCCTCTGAAGCTCTGGCTTGGAAGTTACTCTGTTTCAATAGAAAATGCCCAACGACCAGCCCGAAGCTGGACAAATGCACAAAGGACAGCTGGAAAGGCACAAGGTGCTCACTTGTGTCTCTCCCCGGAGGCCCTGTCAGAGAGCTCACCTTTCCCAATGTGATCCACAGAGTGGACCAAGCCCCGTCAACTCCAACCCTCGCTGTGGCCCTGGGCAGGCCCTACTGCCATGCCGTCTTCAGACAAGACCCAAGGGCTGGTGGGGTAAAGTCAAGCCCTGCTACCCTGTGCATGTCTCACTCAGGGCAGTGATCTCTGCACACGGTCATTCCAAACCTACCTGGTTGGGCCCGCAAGTGGTATTCATTAAGGAAGTCCCCCACCGGACCCAAGATAGGTTGATGCACACACATTTTCCTGATGGACAAGCAACGAAGAGCTGCCGCTCTTAAGGGATCCCCATTAGTTTCTTAGCACCTGCCCCCCACCTCCTGCCTACCCAGCCTTCCCTGCTCTGCAGACGACACGAGTTGCCCTTACTTACTTGATCAAATACACATCATACTTCCCAGCGGAGCGGCCAGATTTCCTTTGCTTCAGCTTTCGGGTCCAGCCTTCAGGCAGAGTGGGATCGTCATACATGGGTCCCCGGTCACGAATGATGGAGCGCCGCTGTTTAGGGGAGGCAGAAGCTTCCGGGACGGCTGGGGCTGTGCCTGACCCTTCTGAGGTCTCCGCTTTGCCTGCCTCTGCTGGTTCAGCAGAGTGGTGGGCGGGTGGCTGCAGGGGCTCATGCTTGCCCTCTTTGTCTTCTTTCTTATCCTTCTTCACCTTTTTGAACTTCAGAGGTTTGTCCTTGAGGCCCTGGAGATCCTGGTCTTCTGACTTTTCTTCCCTGAAGTATTAAATAAGTATGTAAGCATCACAGGGAACACAACAGCAGTCTGTAGAAAACGTCAGCATCGGCAGGCCTGGAGCACGCCGGCGTGGGCGGGGCTCTGAGAGACAGGGCCGCCCCCCACCCCCGCCAGCCGAAGCTCATCGGATCTTGACGCCTTTTCCCTTCAGGAGGTCTTTGGGGGCTTTGGGCTTTGCCCCCCTGCTGTGACCACTGTGAGGCCTTCTGCCCCAAGCCCACCCCTAGCATGCAGGACAGTAAACAGCTTGTACAGGTGGCATTCTTCCGGATAGCAACACCATGTGGCTTCTTAGTACACTGCCTTGGAAGAGGCCAATTTACAAGCCGTGCCCAGGGGCCTCTGGGCTTCCTGGCTAACAAGAGGCCCTTGGCTGCCGGAGAGGGAGCTGCCCACCCAAAACGTGGGCAGGGCTACTCTTCATGAAGGCCTGGCTTGGGTGTTACTATGGCCTCTGTATTTTAGATTTTCTCCCATGCGTGCTTGACCAAAAGCAGTTGTGGGGCACAGGACGACTCGCTGATGGTGACACAGCCTAGCGCTACCCCCCGGGGAGGTGGCACACAGCACAGTGCTGTGGTAAGAACACGCAGGTTTGGAGCCAGCCAAGCTGAGCTCAAATCCTGACTTGGCAATTTCTAAACATGGACCTGAGCAAGTGACCTCAACATCCCATACTTCAGTTTCCTCATCTCGACAATAGGTACCAACATCCCAGAGGCACTATATAAAGACTGGCCAACTCGGGCAATCGGAAACGGTTGACATTCCCTTCTAACACAGGACCGCCTCGGCCTCGACCAATGACCACCCAACGACCACCGGAACGGAGGGGCAAAGACCAAGGCACAGAGGAGCACCCTCCCCGCTCCTCCTCAACTGGCAGAGCTCCTTCCCCATACTTCGGATCCACCTGGTAGGGTCCCTTCCTTGGGTATGTCAGAAATGATCACCATGAGGCCCTGGGCCCTGGAATCAGAGCCTGGCCACGATGTTCTCAGGCAGGGCTTAGAGGGCTGGAACATGACCCGGGGCCGGGGAAGCTTGGGAGGAATTGTGGGCTCGGGATCGGCTGTCTGCTGGTCTCTCAGCAATTCATTCTAGAAAAGAATCAGACTATTCCTGTCCTCAGTATCTTAGCCCTAGAGCTGTCCGGTCCCATATGGCTTGTGTCAGCATTGGTCACTGCCTCACGGCCGGTCTGCCCCAAGCAACTTCCCCCTTGTTCACACTGGGGAGACTCCAATGAAGGCACTGTGGTGTGCAATGCAAACCCGATTCAAATGATGTGGGTAAGTTGCCAAAGGCACGTTAGTATCAGGACTTGGCACCATTAGGACATGCCTTTTTTGAACAGCTCAAGTCAGGGGTAGGGAGACAGGCTCACCCCTGGGATTCTCCGCATCCTGGGTCCTCCTCTAGCAGTTCAGGGCTCTGAGCCTGGCTCTCACGGTCACCCTGATTCAGTCCAAGGCCCATAGGAGACTTTTTCTTGCTGAAAAGTGAGGGTCCCTAGCCTGTTACAGCACAGAGCTTAGTTTTCCATTTTCACAGTCTTAGCTTCCCAGTAGGAAATGAAGAAGGATCCTGGGAAGCTGGGCGTGGCCTGCAACCCACCATCACAGAGGGGAGAAAGGGAGCTTGTCAGCATCAGAGTGGTGGATGGACTGGAACAGTCACTTTCACACAGTCTACAGGGGCGCTGCTGAAGGCCAGGGCTGCTCCCTGGAAGCTGGACAGTCCTGGAGTCAGAGAACAACACTGCACCCGTGGGAAAGGTCTGGCTTCTTCAAAATGCTCACTTATATTCCCCAAATAGTTTAACCACTGTAAGGTCAAGTACAAACCACACGTCCCAGGAACTCCTCTTAGATACAATCAAGGGTGCCGATGCCATCAATGGCAATCCCTTCTAGAACTCTATCCTCAAGAGACACTCCCAGAAATGCAAAACACAATAGGTGTAGGAGGTTATTTGTAACGGCATTATTTTTCGTGGCCCGATACTGCAGACAACTCAAGACAGCTGCCAGCAAGGATGTGAGGAATGGGCAACATCATGGCCACAGCGTGGAGAGCCATGCAGCTGGAGAGGGTGGAGCCCCTGCAGATCGCCTACAGATCAATGGATCATAGGCCGCCTTTCGCCTTTCGCCTTTTGCGTGATCAACGAGGTAAGAAGCGCTTCCTAGTCCTGGGTGGGTGCGAATGAGGGAAGGTACAGGCACAAGGTGTCTTGGAATCACGTACGAGCTTACATCATAACCAAAATGAAAATGAAGATAAGAGGTGACAAAACCATACTATATTGAATACAAACACAAACAAATGAATTGAACTGTGTATCAAACTGACAACATACCGCAGAGAAAAGATTTATTTCAATATCTCTGACCACGGTGCTCTGCACATCCTTGGTGGGATATATCTAAGACCCAGTATGACACGTCAGGGGCAGGGAATGCACCCCGTGTCCATGGAGGGAACCAGGCCAGCCCCTGGAAGAAGTGGGTGGTTGTGGTTCTGAGGTGGCCTGTGGGGATGGAAAGGCAGGGGAGTGCTTAGAAGGAGAAAGGGAAAGTCAAAGGACACAGGGGCTGGCTGGAAGGGCTCCTTGCACTAGATGACACTGTGTCAAGGGGAGTATCCAAAAGGACACACTGACTGGAACACAATGAGGCACAAAAGAGAGAAAAGCCTACAGGAGGCAAGGGGGCAAGCCATATGGTTATGTGCCAGAAGGTTCTGGGCAGCAGAGAGGCCTCAAGAGAGATGTGGAGGACTTTGTCAGGTTGCTACTGGGGCGCCTTGGGTGGGGGGTGAGACAAGGGCTCTTATCTTCAAAGGATCACTCTACTTTTGGATCAGAGCAGACTGTGGGGAGGCCAGAGAGGAAAGCAGGGAGGACCTGTGAGAAGCCTGTCTTTTTAAATGTTTATTTATTTTTGAGAGACAGAGCGCGAGCAGGGGAGGGGCAGAGAGAGGGAGATGCAGAATCCGAAGCACATTCTAGGCTCTGAGCTGTCAGCAGAGCCCAACATGGTGCTCGAACCCATGAACTACGTGATCATGACCTGAGCCGAAGTTGGCCGCTCAACCAACTGAGCCCCCCAGGCGCCCTGAGAAGCCTGCTCTTGCAGTGGTCTCCTTGTGGCCCAGGGTGCGGACAGCGGACGGTCTGGGACGTGATGAGGGGTGGAGCGACAGAGCTGATAGGCAGGCTGGTGTGGGTGAGGGGAGGGGATGAACTGAGGACCATGGCCAATGCCTAGGAGGATGGTGGTGCCACTGACTGAGGACAGGAAATCCTGGGCCAGGAACAGGGGCTGGTTATAGCCACCTTGACAGAGGTTCAAGGAGAGGAGAACATAGCTCTTTGATACTAGTCACAGAAGGGAGACCCAGCTGTGCCCAGACTCTGACTTGGGCCCAAGTGAACTGTTCGGGTTTTTTAAAAAAGCTTTTTATTGTGATAAAACAGTTATAACATAAAATTTACCTTTAAACCCTATCTAAGTGCATAATAAACAAACTTTTTTTTTTAAAGTAGGTTTCACGCCCAGCGTGGACACCAATGCAGGGCTTGAACTCATGACCCTGAGATCAAGACCTGAGTTGAGATCAAGAGTTGGACGCTTAACTGACTGAGCCACGAGGTGCCCCATAAACGAACTTCTAATAGCACCAAAGATGAGGAATAAAAGGGCCTTTAACTCTGTGATATTTTGGTTATTTTTTTTTTTTTTTTAATTTTTTTTTCAACGTTTTTTATTTATTTTTGGGACAGAGAGAGACAGAGCATGAACGGGGGAGGGGCAGAGAGAGAGGGAGACACAGAATCGGAAACAGGCTCCAGGCTCCGAGCCATCAGCCCAGAGCCTGACGCGGGGCTCGAACTCACGGACCGCGAGATCGTGACCTGGCTGAAGTCGGACGCTTAACCGACTGCGCCACCCAGGTGCCCCTTGGTTCTTTTATTTTTAAAAAATGTTTATTTTTGAGAGAGTGAGTGAGAGAGCGAGTGCGTGTGCGCCTGCAAGCAGGGGAGGGGCAGAGAGTGAGGGAGACACAGGATCTGAAGCAGGATCAGTGCTGGCAGCAGAGAACCCGAAGCAGGGCTCGAACTCACAAACCGTGAGATCATGACCTGAGCCGAACTCGGACACTTAATCGAATGAGCCACCCAGGTGCCCATATTTTAGTCCTTTTAAGTTAAAATTCTGTGAGGCAGCTATGACAATATGGTGATTTTCAATTCTGTGCACTCAGGTGCACACAGGTGTTGGCTACTTTGACAGCTACTTCTCTACAAAAACAAATGACAAAAGCCCACAAAGAAGCCTGGAGGCCATTCCACTGGGCGTGGACTGGAGGTAAAAATGCAAAACAGGTAATCCACCTGCTCAATCCTAGGGTGCCCCAACTCCCTAAGGCCTCCCCACCAGGGGTTTATGGAGTTTGCTGAAACACATACTTTTTCAGACACCAAACAGCCCTCTTTATCATCCCTTGAGTCAGACCACTTATATATGCATGCACACACACAATCTTGAGATGAGAACGGAGTGAGCACCTAGTTCCCAAGTTCATATATTCTGGAGTTGAGAGTGCCCTCAGAAAAGCCACCCACCCAACTCTTCAGTGTTACAGATGCAAAGGAAGTCCAACCACACAAGACAACTCATCTGAGGTCACAGTTGAGTTGATGTGTTCATCAACCACCCTTGCCTTGAGCCGGACTCTGCCAGGGGCTGGGACGTCAGAGCAGAATTAACATCATTCTTTGGTCTTCAAGAGCCCTCAGTTTAGTCAGGGGGACAACGAAGTAACAAAAAAACAGTGGCAGCCTTCCCTGCTCCAGGCACAGGGGAAGCCCAGAGATGGGGATTCCCCGGAGGAGGAAGGCCTGAGCTGGGTTTTGGGGCTGATGGAGCTCCACCGGCTGGCAAGAAGGGCTCAGGACAGGCCAGCGATATCAACAGCCCCATCCCTAGGAGGAGGAGCGACTAACGACGCCTATCCTGTGTAAGCAATGTCTCTGGACTGGCCCCTCTCTCTTCTTCTGGGTTCAGTTAAGATGGCACTTCTGAGAAGCCTTCCCTGCTCCTGCCCCACCCCCCAATCCCATGAGCAAGAACGCCCTACGCACCCCAGTGTACTTAGAATACACCACTATGTAGGTCAATGCCCCCTAGACGGCGTGTGCCTTCTTAACCGTCATCTCTCCACTCGATGCACAGGGCCAGGCACAGGAGTGCCAAGTGGCCATCACAACCCAGATGCTCTACTACCTATGCTTCTTTTGATGGCTGTATTCCTTTGACTAACAGCTTTGACGAGCACGGGCTAGCTTAACACCCAAGCAGGCACGCTCTGAGTAAGCGAATAAATGATGAGTTTGGGTGCTACTGTAGCCTGCCGAGCGCTGGCGGGTTGGGGCTGGCAGGGGATGAGGCTGGGGCGGTCACAGTGAGGGCCTGGGAGCACAGGCAGTGACAGTCTATGGTGACAGGGAGGGTGGGGTCACGGGGGCAGCAGTATGGAGGATGGCTACACTGGGAGGATGGGCTCTAGGCTTCCAAGGATCAGCATCAGGTCTGTAGACGCTCCTCCTGTGCAAACTACGTAAAATGCTAAACCGAACGTCTTCCAGAAGACACTGGAGAAGACACTTTAAAAAGTTTTACCTGCACTTGCAAGCTGGTGAAAAAGCAAGGAATACACGGTTTAAAGAGTAAGGGAAGGAAGGTAGGGGATCCTGTTGTACGGAGAAATCTGGCAGGCGCCCCCCTTAACAGGTGATCAAACTGAGCACCACTGACCATGGCAGAAGTGCCATGCAGGAGGACCATCAACACTGTCCCATCCTGCAAGAAGAGGTAACTAAGGTCATAAGGAAACAACTGGAAGAGTCCAAAGAGAGGGGGGCATTCCACCCAACTGTGGAACTGGACCCTTCAAAACCATCTGCAGCCTGGAAGAAAAAGTTCGGGAGCTGCTCCCAATTAAAGAGGACAGCACGAGGCAACAAGCGATCCGGTACCAGCCCCTGGTTTGAAGGCACTAAATGGGTAGTAATGGGGCATGCGGGGAACATGAAGATGGTCCCATGTTAGCACGGAGCCAAACTCCTGAGGGCCAAAATGCACCGGATGCTCTTAGGAGTGTGACGCAGTGGCCGTGACTCAGGGAAACGCGTGGTACTGACATGGCAGCACGGCTGAAAAGGGGTGTGTGGAAGACATCCATGTCACCGAAGCTGTGCTGGTTGACAGCAATATTCTGAAGCAGTTTCGGGCAAGCTTTCTAACAATTAAAGGGAACACCTTCACATTACACGAATACATTAAGAGGGACAGCTGGAATCCCTGTGGAAGTGCCTTTGTTTAGTGGCTCAAAGGCCCACGATGTTTTCCACAGTGTTATGCTCTATATGGTGAAGCTGTGAGCGTGAATGAAGGGAAGGTGTCAAGATATTTTCCGGTGTTTTAAAAAAAAAAATCCTTGCTGAAGGCAGCCCTGCCTAGGACCCGACTTTAAATGTCAAAAGAACTGTGCGGTAGAATCTGTGTCTCATGTGCAAAGAAGCACAAATCTGGGGGTCACGGCGAAAACGGTCGGCTGACGGCAATGCTGGGCACAAATGCCAGCGGGGACCTCAGTGTGCCCTGGTGTTCTGTGTTTCAATGAAAATTTTAGCCAGAATCATCTCTGGTGTCGTTAGCTAGCCCTGGTTACCAAATCACATAGGTTTGGCGTGGTGTACCCCACCCATTTTTCCCCATAACAACTCTTTTTATTGTGTCATTTGTAGAACACGGGATTTTTTTTTCCAGAAATGCACATATCACATTGGAACAGAAAGGCCTTCACTAACCTTAAGTATCTACAAAGCATGAAAAGCTCTTGAGTAATAAAACATCATCTAGTAATTGTGCTGCTAGAACGCAAACATTAGATCCAATCTTTTCTTTGATCTGGTGAAGGAAAATCAGAGTTGCAGGAATCTTGTTTTCGAGCCAAATCACTGTATCCCAAGGGGTTTGATGGGAGAGCACTGCCTGTACTTTGATAACGGAAGGAACCTACAGTAACCCTGCAGAAGACCGCTCTGGGAAGCTGCACCCGGCACTAGTTTGGCCCCAGACTCCTGTACATTACAGGGGTGCAGGCAACCAATGGTTGGCAGGTGCGGCTGGCCCAACAACTGAGACTGAGGAGGGACTATTCAGTCCCCAAGGCTTTCGGATTACAAAAGAAAAAGGCTACAAAGCCAGGTGAAAGCAGCGGCTGAAAGGTGTTTTTCACCTGAATTGGCATCCAGCTCCCTCCAAAGTGAGCTCCAGGGAACCTTCCAGAGGCACAGCAATATCCCGGTCCAATCTCAGTCATGTTCGCATGGGGCCAATGTCAGGATATAGCATTTCTCAGCACCTTTCATTTCTAGTCACCCATTCCCCTGAGTTGCAGAAGGAGCCCAAGTATCACAGTGGGGCCGCGACCCATGAGGGCAAGGTGGTGGCTACTTCCTCAGGCGAAAGGCCAGGGAGCAGAGGAGACAGAAATGGCCTTCTGGCAGGGGCTGCTTCCACCCTGCAGCGTCATTCACTCGGTGCTTCCAATCCTTCCTACCCTCGGTCTGAGCCGCAGAATCTCAGAATCGAGGCGGCTTCTCTGCATGAATCAATAAAGGCAGCAGCACTCTGAGATGCCAGCTTCAGCCCCTTTAGAGATCTGAGAGAAATCAAACTGGCACTGGAAGAGAGTCTCAGTGGTGTCTGGGGAGCAAAAGAGCAAATGGGGTTCCGCTCAAAGGCTATAGCCGTAGAACCTGAAGTTCAGTGGCTCTGAATTCAGTGTATTTTTTTAATACCCCAGTTTTCAGAAGATGCAAGAGAAACTGCCTATGTTTTCAAAAACTAAATAAAATACAGCTCTTGACAGTCAAAGGGAGAATCTTCCCCAAGTGATGGCCCCTGGTGCCACACACTAGCTCTCCTCTTCACAGCACGAGGCCGTCACACGTGGGCAAAGACGAGCAGGGCCCCACCAACACTGCTGCTGTGGAGAACAGGCAGGCGGCAGCTCCTGAAAAGGTCCAACATGGAGTTCCCACATGACCCAGCAAGTCCGCTCTAGGTGTAGACCCAAGAGAACTGAAAACAGAGACCCGAAGAGATATTTATACACCTGTATTCACAGCAGCACGATTCACAGCAGCCAAAAGGTAGAAGCAACGCCTGTGTCTGCTGACGGACGAGTGGACCAGCAAAATGTGGTCTAACCATACACTGGAATGTTGTTTGGCCTTAAAAAAGAAGGACATTCTGACCCAGGCTACAACATGGATGAACCTTGGGGACCCTGTGCTGAGTGAAATAAGCCAGCCATGAAAAGACAAATACTATACGATTCCATGCATAGGAAATGTTTAGAACAGGCAAATCCACAGAGACAGAAAGTAAATCAGTCATTACCAGGGGCTGGGAATAGTGGGAAACAGGGAGGGACTTCTCGAGTACAGAGTTCTTTAGGGGTTGATAAAAATGTTCTGGGACCAGGCAGAGGTGATGGCCGCACAACACCGTGAACGTACTAAATGCCGATGAACTGTACACGTTAAAGGGTAAATTTCACGGTACGTGAATTAGATCCCGATTTTTGTAACATCCCGCTAAAATGACAGCTGACTTTGTCTATTGCCCTAAATCATAAAGGTAGGTTTTATGATGCCCCAGTGGACTCAGAGCCCGCAGCTGTCTCCAAGCAACCCTGGCTGGCTGGCCGCAGGAGGAGCCCAGGCAAGTGGCCATGCCGTCTGTCTGAGGAAAAGAGGCCAGCGTGGAACCAAGGGTGATACATGCCAGTAGACTGGACCAAGCTGACCTGAATGCCATCTCTGAAGCCCAGAACATGGTAACCATGACAGCTGGAAAGAATTTAGTTCAAGAAGCTTAATGACAAAAAAAGAAAAAAAAGTTCAATGACTAGGCATTTAGCCGAGTTGAAGGTTGTTGGCTAAATATTGAGGGTGTTTGATCCATCTTTTTTTTTTTTTTTTTTTTTTACTGTGGTAAAACACACATAAAATTTACCATTAGCGGCACTTAGTACATTCACAGCGTTGTGCAACCATCACCACTATCTAGTCCGGAACATCTCATCACCCCTCGGGGAAACCCCACACCCATTAAGCAGTCATTCCCCCAGGCCCCCCTACTTCCGGCACTCGGCAACTACTAATCTTTCTGTCTCTATGGATTTTACCTGTTCTGGACATTTCATATACATGGAATCATACGATATATGGCCTTTTGTGACTGCCTCCTTCCACTCAGCATGTTTTCTAGGTTCATTCATGCTGTAGTGTGTATCAGAACTTAATCCCCTTTTACGGCCAACGTTCCATTGTATGAGGACACCACACTTTTTTATCCCGTACGTCCGCTGATGAACACCCGGGTTGTTTCCCCCTTTTAGATGCTATCACATCTGTGTACGAGTTTCTGCATGGGTGTGTGTTTTCAATTCTCTCGGGTCTGTACCTAGAGTGGAAATACTGGGTCCTATGCGAATTCTATGTTTAACCTTCTGAGGAACTGCCGGGCTGCTGTCCACAGGGTTTCCTTTGGAGTTGATGAAAATGGTCTGGAACTAGACAGGAGTAACAGAGGGCAGCAGAAACTGCTTCCACTCTGGAGTGCTTAGCGGGTAGGGGCAAACTTTAAACAGAAGTGATCACAGCGAGGCCGCTGGGAGTGGCGCGAAGGAACGTTTCATCTCCCCGACTCACTCATCCAGTAGCTGACATCCTTCAAGCACCTTCGAGGTACGGCAGATGAGCTGTGCCAGGGCCGGGGGCGCTACAGCAAAGAGACAAGCTTTCTACCAGCACCCACTTCTCTTTCTGCTGGTGCTGACCATCTTCTAAAGCAGACAGTACTGAAATCGGCAGTTGTGAGGAGTGTTGTGAAAGGGGAGACCCCGGAAGGGAGGGGAAGAACTCCAGAATATGGATGAGATGGCAACACTGTGACCCGAGGATGTGAGGCTGCTGGCAGCGGGAGGAGGGGAGGGTCCAAGATGGTAGAGCTGGTGAGGTTGTGGATCACGACGGCAACCCAAGCAGGGTGGCTTCACCCGCGGCTGTCTCCATGAAGGCAACTGTGCGGGGAGCTGGCCAGAGGAGAGGAGAACGGGAGGAAACCAAGAACCCAATCCTCATTCCTGATGTTTCTGCTATTTCGTCTCTTCCCCTGGAAAGCCCATGTTGTTTGACCTTGCTCTCCATTCTCCACCTTCCACAGCCAGCAACTTCTCTTCCATCACGTTCCCCGGTGCCTTTGCTCCTACATGCCTCAGGGTGCTCATGGAGATCCTCTGCGCGAGTGCCCGGACCCTGGGCCTCCAGTGTCCTCATGACAAATATCCAGTCTTTTAAAAAACATTTTTTTTTTTTTACCATTTATTTATTTTTGAGAGAGAGACTGACAGAGCGGGAGCAGGGGAGGGGCAGAGAGAGAGAGGGAGACACAGAATCCCAAGCGGGCTCCAGGCTCCGAGCCGTCAGCACAGAGACCGACGCGGGGCTTGAACCCACGAACCGCGAGATCAGGACCCGAGCCGAAGTCTGATGCTCAACCGCCTGAGCCACGCAGGTGCCCCGACAAATATCCAGTCTTCAACATCCCAGCAGCCAGTTTCCACGTGCACTCACATATTTGCCTTTTTGGTCCCTGGCAGTACATTCCCACAGCTACCTCTTCCCCCACTTTTCTGTTGGTGCTGTTTTCTTCTTACCTTGGTATACTTTAAGTTTTACAGACTTTTATCAGAACGTTGGCTGCTTTTGTTGAAGAACAGAATATCTGCCAAAATAAATTTTCAATGGAAACAATATGTGTTTGGGGGAAAAAAGGGGCAGAAAGGAGATCTCCAGTAACAGATGAGAGAACTCTGCAGAAGAGCCAGCTCACTTTGTTTTCCTTACTGTGTCTCCCCCTATAGTGTAGGTCACCTCCTATCTGCACGCCCGACAAGCTTCTTTTTCCCAGTGATGACGTCTGAGCCCGCTGAAACGGCCAACAAAATAGAAAAAAGAAGGGAAATCTCTATCGGTGCTGGCAAATAAGGGTGCCAGCGACGGCTGAGGTACTCCGAGAGACTGCTGTAGATACGGCGCCATCAGGCTCCGTGTGAGTCCCGTACTGGTCGCACCGCTCTACCCTGCTCAGATACGAGAGTGCAGGAGGGACCCGTCAGCGAGGTCTGCACACAGGACTCCCCAACAGCCCTAGGAAATCTTCAAGGGCACAACGACAGGACCTCGGAGCCAGGCTGGCCCGAGGGCAGTTTGCTGGTGGCAAATGGAAGGGCCTGGAATACCACTAGTGCCCTCCACGGAAAGGCCAGTTAATAGGCTGGGGGGTTTCCCTGGGGAACTGCTGAGAAGGGGGAGAGCAGAGAAGGGCCGCAGTGCCCCAGGGAGCCTGCACTGCTGGAACACCCAGAAAGAGACACACAGGTACGGATGGAGGTTCCACCTGTCCCAGCAACCTCCCCAGCAGCAGCCTGCACCCCCGCCCTACACTGACCCTGGCTTTGGATGACAGGGGTTCAAAGTCATGGGGAAGCAGTGGGCAAGCAGCAGGGACTAAAACCTCCACCCCATAGATAACTCTGGGGACTGGCTAAAAAAGTAACACACCTGGTGACAAGAAAAAAAAATCAGCACATTCAGTCACTTCCCTGTGTCAAAACACTAACCAGGGAGAAAATACAATGGGAAGATTGAATACTGTTCTTGCAGCCCAGAGCCCACTGGAACTCCCTTCTCAGAGCCTGGCATTTACCTGGAATGAGCACGTGTGAACTGCCAGAGCAAGTATGGGGGACGGGGCTGTGACTTGCTTCCTATGACCACTTCCATTGCATCACATACCACACAATAGGATCAATTCCACATGGGTTAGAGAATTAGCTTCAAATGGCTGGTTACAACCTCCCACGGACTTGCTCCCTCCCAATCTCTAATAAAACCTAGAAACAAACAAAGGTGGGAAGACGTGTGAGGGGAAGACTCTGTCAAACAAAGGAAAGGGACATAAAACCTGCTCAGCAGCCTAGTGGAGTTCCTGCCCCACCCCCAGAAGCCATGCTGGGGAGCCAAAAATACCCAGAGACCTCAGCCAATAAGCTGGAGAGAAGCAACTGGGTGGAAGTCTGTCATTTTTCCTTTTAGACCCAGGGACTACAGAACCTCCTGCTGGGAGGTACTCAGCAAAGTGGGTGGGTGGGGGCCCGACTGCTCCGGAGTAGAACACAGACCCAGGGAACTGCCCAGAGCCTAGGGTGCACCCTTCGTGCATCCCTACAGGAACGGTATAGATGTCCCTCAAGCAGTTGGAATGAACCTTGGTATAAGACATTTTTTAAAAATTTATCTATTTTGAGAAACAGAGACAGAGAGTGCATCTGCACGGGCGAGGTGGGGGGAAAGGGGGCAGAGAGAGGCAGAGAGAAAATCCCAAGCAGGCTCCACACTGTCAGCACAGAGCCCAACACAGGGCTCAATCTCACAACTGTGAGATCATGACCTGAGCTGAAACTAAGAGTTGTATGCTTAATCGACTGAGCCACCCAGGTGCCCTGCTATAAGACATTTAACACAATTCTTAGGAAAGAGAGAAGAATCCAGAATACTGCTAACGACTACCCCAGGGCGCGGCTCTCCCAGTGTGCAACTTCTTGCTGACCACACAATATTGGGCCCATGAGAGCCCAGAAGAGAAAGCGGTGAGAAAGGATGCCAAGAGACCAGGAAGAAAAAGCCAGGAACTCCCCCACTGTACCAAAGCAAACAGAATACCTGAAAATAGCATGGTAACTCTGCAAACATATTATGGCCAAAAGAGGGGGGAAAAAAAGGAATAGGGAGGGAGATGGCTCAGGAAAGGCCAAGTCTCCCACCAAGAAGAGAACACACTGCAAGGAAGAGAAGGGAATTCCTCACAACTTTGTAAGAACATGTTCTCAATAAGAAGGCAAAGATGAGATGATAAAACACAGTAAGATGAAAGGGACAAATTCGCAACCTAGACAAACTTCACACTAAAACACACCATTTCAGGGGCGCCTGGGTGGCGCAGTCGGTTAAGCGTCCGACTTCAGCCAGGTCAGGATCTCGCGGTCCGTGAGTTCGAGCCCCGCGTCAGGCTCTGGGCTGATGGCTCGGAGCCTGGAGCCTGTTTCTGATTCTGTGTCTCCCTCTCTCTCTGCCCCTCCCCCGTTCATGCTCTGTCTCTCTCTGTCCCAAAAATAAAAAAAAAAAAAAAAAAAAACGTTGAAAAAAAAAAAATTTAAAAAAAAAAAAATAAAATAAAACACACCATTTCAGAGCTAATAAATACATTCACAAACAGCCAGAAACAGAACATATATAGCTGAAAATCAAATCAGCCAAACAGTGAATGCAGATGGAAAAAACAAGAGCTAAAGCAATTAGAGCAAAGCTAACAGCACTGGAAGAGAGACAAAGACAATCCAACATAAGGATAATTTGTGTCCCTATAGTAGGGAACCCAAAAAATGGAACAGAAGAAGCTACCAAAAATGTAAGAGAACAGACCTGAAACAAAGATGAGCTACATTTGCATCTTGAAAGAACACAATGTGTTCCTAGGAAAACGTGATAAGGAACACTTCAGTGAGACACACTCTGCTCGACCTCCTCCACTTCAAGGATAAAAGAAAGAATGCTTAGCCCAAATGTCCATCTATGGGTGAATGGATAAAGAAGATGTGGTATATATACACAATGGAGTATTACTTGGCCATCAAAAAAGAACGAAATCTTGCTTTGCTATTCGCAACTACATGGATGGAACTGGAGGGTATTACGCTAAGTGAAATGAGTCAGTCGGAGAAAGACAAATATCATATGACTTCACTCATAGGAGGACTTTAAGGCACAAAACAGATGAACATAAGGGAAGGGAAGCAAAAATAATATAAAAGCAGGGAGGGGGACAAAACATAAGAGACTCTTAAATATGGAGAATAAACAGAGGGTTGCCTGAGGGGCTGTGGGGAGGGGGGCTAAATGGGTAAGGGGCATTAAGGAATCTACTCCTGAAATCATTGTTGCACTCTATGCTAACTAACTTACATGTAAATTTAAAAAACAAATTAAATAAACATTAAAAAAGAAACAAAGAAAGAATGCTTCTGGTATCCTGAGGGAAAAAGAAAAAGCAAGCGACTTCCAAGGGGCAGACATCAGCAGACCAGGAGCTCTAACCATCTATATGGTCCCAAGGCAGCTCAGTGCAGTGGTGGGAGCACAGGCTTGGGGGCCAGCCTGCAATGAGCTCAAATCCTAGCACGGTCATCTGTGCTGTGTCCATGCGTGTGCAACACACACCGAGCAGAGGTCAGAGGTGAGGTCAGGGAGATGGGCAGGGGCCTGATCCCTGGGGGAGGCCTCTCTGAGAGGAGTCTGAACCCAGACCTGAAGGAAGTGAGGGATGAGGGAGTGGGTCATATAAAGTGGGGCCCAGATATAAGGAGCAGAAAGAGCCAAGGCCCCGACCTAGGAACAATCTGGCATGTTCTAGGAAAAGCAAGAGCAATGGGCTGGAGCCAAGTGAACAAGGAGGAGAAAATGAACTAAAAATGAGGCAGGCTGGCCCATGTAATTTGTAGGGCCTAGTGCAAAATGAAAACTCAGGACCTCTTGTTCAAAAATGGACGAGGGGGCGCCTGGGTGGCTCACTCAGTTGAGCGTCCGACTTTGGCTCAGCTCATGATCTCGCTGTCCGTGAGTTCGAGGCCAGTGTTGGGCCCTGCACTGACAGCTCGGAGCCTGGAGCCTGCTTTGGATTCTGGGTCTCCCTCTCCCTCAGTCCCTCCCCTGTTCAAACTTTCTCTCTCTTAAAAATAAACAAACGTTAAAAAAAATTAAAAAATGGAGAATTTTGAGATGGCTACAGTAAGACATTAAACCAAGCCTGGTTAGGGGCACCTGGGTGGCTCAGTCGGCTGAACGTCTGAGTTCGGCTCAGGTCATGATCTCACAGTTTGTGGGTTTGAGCTCCACGTCGGGCTCTGTGCTGACAGCTCGGGGCCTGGAGCCTGCTTCGGATTCTGTGTCTCCCTGTCCTGCTCGTGCTCTGTCTCTCAAAAATAAATAAACGTTAAATTTTTTTTAATAAATAAAATATATAAATAAACCAAGCCTGGTTCTTCTAGGCCCCAGACATTGTAGAGGCTACATGCCCAGGAAGCTGGCTTTGCTTCCAGGCAATGGATCCTGGATTTCATTCTGAGAGATAAGAGGCCCCCAGAGGAGTGACATGACCGAATAAAGTTTTAAAAAATCATTCTAACGATGTGGAAGATAGAGAGTGTTAAGAGGGGTGAAGGGACAGTGAGACACAAGATGTTACATGGTGAGCTCACAGTTGGGGTAGTAAATGTTTACTAGGGATGGACATCTGTGAAAAAAGGGGGCAGGAAGTGGACCTGAGAAGAGGAAGAAGCTGAAGTGTACCACAGGCCCAACAAAGTGCCTGAGCACCTTGGATAGAGATGGCGGGGTGGGACGTCGTAACCCCACCTCAGTCACCTCAGTGCTGCCCTGAAAGCGGCGACATGACCTCGGCAAGGAGGATTCTGCAGCTGGAGCCCAGCAGAGCCCGAAGGAGTTGGAGGCCGCCTGCGGACCGCACTCCCTGCAGTGACCTCTGCGCTGCAAAGGGGCCAATGCAGGGTGTAGGCACTGGCAGTAGAGGGCGTGTGTGCGCTGGGGGCAGGGGGAGCACAGATCAAGGGTTCTGACCTCCAAATTTGATGTTTTCAACACTGAGGCATTTCACCTTCTAAAGATCTAAAGGGCAGCTGGACACGTGAGTCCGCAGTTTGCGGGAGAGGTCTGGGCTAGAGACAAACATCTGGGGGTGCTCAGCACAGAGGTCTGAAGAGGCAGGTTGGGGCACCTTGGACGCCAAATGTGGACAACCCTCTCCCCACTATCTGTAGTTGTGATGAGGAGTCAGCAAAGGAAGTAGAGGAAGAGAACCAAGGCGGAGGAAGCACGGTTAGGTGTATCTGCCCAGATTATTGGTGGCAAGAGACAGAGACCAACTCTGGCTGACTCATGCAGACAAGGACTTGATCAATAGGCTACTGGAAGATAGAAGGTGGTGACATTTCCATGACAAGAATGTACTTAATACCACACAACTGTACGCTTAAAGATGATTCAAATGGTAAGTTTTGTTATGTGTATTTTACCACAATAACAAAAATTAAAGAGAAAAGGCTCCTTGGTGGCCAGACTATCCTTAGAAGGCTGGAGGCAGAGGTTTGAGTCTAGCTGGCCAGGAACAACATTCCAAATCTCACTGCTGTCAGGCAGGTGCAGGGCAGCTAGCGCTGCCTCTGCCACCCTGCAGGGGGCAGCGCTGACCACTGGTACCACGGCCAACGCGTGGCCCAGGAACTTGTCCTTTCTGCAGCCCAGACGCTGAGCAAAGGCTCCTCTCCTGGCCCTGATCCCCGCTGAGGACGGGTCTGACCAGCATACGGGGCACACACCCATACGCTTGTGCATAGCTCAGGCCATTCTCTCTGTAAAGAACCAGACAGTAAATACTTTCTGTTTCGTAGACCACATGATCTCTGTCACCAACACTCAACTTGCCTGGTATACTGGGAGAGCAGCTACAGACAATGCATTAAGGAAGGGTGGGGCTGGGATGCAATAAAACTTTATTTATAAAACCAGGCAGTGGGCCAGATTTGACCTTGGGATATAGTCTGCCGACTGCTGCCCTGGCTGAAAGGGAAACTAAAAAGGAAAGCATCTGGCATTTTAGTGACTACAGTCAGGTCACCTGGCCTCCCATCAAATTCATAAGGTGGAGGGAGAGTTCCCCCAAACAAAGAAGGGGGCTCAGATGTGAAATGAGGTGTCTAAAAAATAAAACTAAGCCAGTGATGCTGCACCAGAAAGGGTGGGGTCTCCAAAGAGACACACAAGGAAGGAAGGGTTTCCAAGAGGGGACAACCACGTCAAGAGGAAGACTCGCCACTGGCCGTGGCAACATGGACTCCCATGGGGGGACATCCACAGGGGGCTAACAAGACTGCTCCGTGGACTGTGGGGGAAGGAAAACTTCCACGGACTGGGCTGAGCAGAGTGGCAAGTGAGGAGGGGGAAGGCGAGGAGTCAAGTCTTGAAGAGCTTGGCCAAAGGGCTAACAGAAAACTGCGTGGGAGCTGAGGAGGGAGTGCACAGTGAAGACGGGAGATTCTACAACATGTTTGTATGGCGATGGGCATGAGTCACGAGAGAGGAAACTGACAGGGTCCCGGGGAGAGTGGAATCAGTGAGCTAGGAGCACAGGAAGTCTGTGTCACCAGTGGAGCTATTAGAGCTCTGTGGGTAGAGCAGTTTCCAGTGATGACAAAGTCCAGGCTGTGATGATGGCAGTGGGTGGCAGAAGTCACTGCAACAGAGGAGGTTAAGGGCCATCTTATATGCACACTTAAGTCACCTCTGGAATGGAAAGGACTGGGACACAGGAACAAAGACTGTGGGCCTGGCACCAAATCCTCGGCAGAGGGGGACCGTCTGGGGCAGTGAACAAGCCTCCGACAGGGAGTGTGTGAGCTTGCAAAGCAGAGTGGCATGAGTGTCACAGTGTGCTTTTTATGAGCATGGGTCCTGAATACAGAGGACACAGCTTCTCCTTCTCCCTGGGGTCTATGGGCTGTGTGACCCACGTGACCCCAATGTGCAGTCAACAGTCTGTTCTCTCGGCATGAGGTACTGGCAGGGAGCCAGGACTGCAAGAGAAGGCTATAACCCAAATAAGGCCTGGGGGCTTAGTAAGGGCTCTCTTCAGGAAGAGATACCTGAACTGAGTCTTCAAGAGTAAGTGGGCGGGGCGCCTGGGTGGCTCAATGGGTCGAGCGTCAGACTCTTGATTTTGGCTCAGGTCATGATCTCACAGTCCGTGAGATCGAGCCCGCGTCGGGCTCTGTGCTGACAGTGTGGTGCCTGCTTGGGATTCTCCCTCTGCCCCTCCCCTGCTCTCTCTGTCTCTAAATAAACAAATAAGCTTTAAAAAATAAGCAAGAGGGGTAAATGTGGCAAGGGAACCATGGACATAGCCAGGAGTATGAGGGCAGGCAGCTGAGGGGTACATGTATGAGAAAAAGAACAGCAACAAAAGAGGACAGAAAGAGGCAGGGGTCGTGTCAGGAGCCCCAATGCCATTTGAAGACAGTGGTGCTGTTCTTGGGTTTAAAGCAGGGGAGTGAGAGCTGACTCTGGGGACGTCGTGGAGGAGAGTTGGCAAGTTACTGCAGGAGTCCTGGGAGACGAGGGCTTGCACCAGGTTGGTGGAGGACGGGATGTAGAAGACAGAGGTGGCAGAAATAAAGGAACAGGCAAGGGTGGGCTGGCTCCCCGGATGTGGACAGCGAAGGGTGGGGCCGGGTCCCAGTTTGCATGCCTGCTGCTGCTATCAACTGTGACAGAGACCAGAGGATATGGGGTTTGGCTGTCTGGTCTTCAGATCTATCCACTTTACTTTGGGGGAGGTGGTAGGGCAGGTAGTGGGTTGAGGAGAAAAGGAGGGAGAAAAAAGAGCGAAAAAACTTCAAATGCCTTGGGTGGTAAAATCTGACTAATGTGCACATAACCCCACGTGCCTTTTCTCACATGAAGCAAAACAAGTTTTATTTCCTTCCAACTTCTTTTTAAGTGCCCTCTGTCGCCACCTAATGGGATGTCAGCTGAAACCCAGAGACTTACCTGTGGACTGCCCAGTGGGCAGTGGGAGGCTCCTGAAGCGGGGCCAGGGAAGGGGCAGCATTTGGGTGGAAAAGGGCCTTCCCAGCTAACTTGACATGTGTGACACCATCTCTAGGGGCCATGGGACCCCCGACTGGAAGATCAGAGCTTCCTGGAGCTCACAGAGCTACTCACTCATTAGAAGTACCTTCTTCAACCTATGATCGTTTTCCAGACATGCTCTGACCTTGATTTCTCTGCGCTCCCAGGACCAACTATCAAATTGAAGTGTACTGAGGAAACCACTGTGTGGTCATCCATGAAACTCTTACTTGGTGGACAAAAATTCTGGGGCACTTGAGTTTAGCTGAGCTCAGTTTTGGGTTCTAGTGTTTCTTTTTTTTTTTTTTATTTATTTTTGGGACAGAGAGAGACAGAGCATGAACGGGGGAGGGGCAGAGAGAGAGGGAGACACAGAATCGGAAACAGGCTCCAGGCTCCGAGCCATCAGCCCAGAGCCTGACGCGGGGCTCGAACTCACGGACCGCGAGATCGTGACCTGGCTGAAGTCGGACGCTTAACCGACTGCGCCACCCAGGCGCCCCAGGGTTCTAGTGTTTCATGTGCCACCTTTAGGTTTAGGTTTATAAATCTGGGAATGCAAAAACCAAACTCCTAATGAAAAGTCTTAGCTCTGGGGACAAAATAAGGAGCTACAGCCCTTGCTGCGTATTCATATGGTAGAAGGGCAGGAGTGAGCTATTAATTCCATCATGGGGCCCAGCCCTCACGTCCTCTTCTAACCCTAATTACCCCCGTAAGGCCACCCGTCTTCAAATACTATCACATTAGGAGTTAGGGAGGGAACATATGAATCCTAGGGGGAGGGGACAAACACTTTAGTCCATAACAATGGAGATATTTTCTACTGTTAAATGAAAAATGAAAAGACAGTGTATGGCACTATGTACACTGTGTGACACCAATTAAAACTCAATCTGAGAGATGGTAGTACAACAATGCGAATGTATTTAATGTCACTGAATTGTACGCTTAAAAATGATTAAGACAGGGAGAGCCTGGGCGGCTCAGTCGGTTGAGCTGACTTCGGCTCAGGTCATGATCTCGCGGTTTGTGAGTTCGAGCCTCGCATTGGGTTTACTGCTGTCAGCCTGTCAGTGCAGAGCCCGCTTCGGGTCCTCTCTCCCCCTCTCTCTGCCCCCCACCCCCACTTGCGCTCTCCTCCAAATAAATTAATATTTTAAAAAAATGGTTAAGATGGTAAAGATTATATGTATCTTACCACAATAAAAAAAAAAGCCTCAGTCCAAGAGAAGGCAAGAAAGAAAAAAATAAAGAACAGAAAATGTGGAAAAATCGGAATGTACAAAATGGCATAAACAAAACTACATTACTAATTAAATAGATGTTAACTAATGAAACAGATTTATAAAAATCCAGCCATCTGCCATCTTTCAAGAACTACATCTGGGGCACCTGGGTGGCTCAGTCGGTTGGGCGTCCGACTTCGGCTCAGGTCATGATCTCACGGCTCGGGAGTTCGAGCCCCACGTCGGGCTCTGCGCTGACAGCTCAGGGCCTGGAGCCTGCTTTGGATTCTGTGTCTCCCTCTCTCCCTGCTCCTCCCCTGCTCACACTCTCTCTCTCTCAAAAGTAAATAAAGATTAAAAAAAAATTTCTTTAAGTGCTACATCTAACCCACAAAGACACAGAAGTGAAGAAAATGAAAAGTGGTAGTGCTGACGGAAAACACAGGTGATGCAGTGCTACTACCACCAGATGAAGTCACATTCAAGCCAGAAGCACTCTTAATTATAAAGACAGTCACTTGATAATGTCAAAGGGTTCAATTCACCCAGAAGACAGAACCATTTCCCTCAAAATAAGTAACAGAGCCCAAATCAACAAAGCCTATGAAAACACTGATGTGTCTGCCAGCACAGAAGACTGAGACACGTCCCCCAGCAGTGGGCAAATCAAGCAGACAAAATGACAGTAAGAAGAGAGGATACTTTCATAAACCCAGTGAATGAGACTGGGGAGGTGAGCTCACAGGGGCCCCCGCACTCCCACCTGAGAGCCCGACATTCCGCTCAGGCAGCCACGTACTTGTCAGCAAACTGCAAGGGCAGATACCACAGACAATGTTCTCAGACCATGGTGCAGTTTAGCTAGAAACTTGGTTTTTTACAACGGCAACTAGAAAACAATCCATAAAACCACATGCTTGGAAATGAAAAAAAGAAAAACCCCCCACATTTCTAAATAGTTTTTCCGGGGGCACCTGGGTGGCTCAGTTACTTAGGCGTCCAACTCTTGATTTCAGCTCAGGTCATGATCTCACAGGTTCATGAGACCGAGCTGCTGCATCTGGCTCTGCGCTGACAGTATGGAAACTGCTTGGGATTCTCTGTCCCTTCCTCTCTCTGCCCCTCCCCTGCTTGTGTGTGCTCGCTCGCTCTCTCAAATAAATGCACGTTAAAAATTTTTTTTATTTAAAAATTTTAACGTCTGTTTATTTTTGAGAGAGGCAGGGAGAGTGCGTGCGCACACGTGCACACGAGCAGGGGACGGACAGAGAGGGAGACACAGAATCCGAAGCAGGCTCCAGGCTCCGAGGTGTCAGCACAGAGCCCGACGTGGGGCTTGAACTCACTGACTGCAAGATCATGACCAGAGCCGAAGCGACTGAGCCACCCAGGCACCCCTAAAATTTTTTAAAAATAATTTGGGGGAGTCAAATAAAGGATCATAAAGGGAATTACAAAACCCTTTCAGCTGACTTTAAGTGATGATCGTACACATCAAAACTTGATGCATACATGTGAAATAGTTTGCAGGTCAGCTTTATGTGTTTATATTTGGAAAGAAGGAAATCAATGGGTTAAGTCTATAATTTGAGAAGCAAGAAAAAGAAAACCAGAGAATGTACTCCAAGAAGGTAGAAGATATACAGAGATAAAAGCAGAATGTAATGAACTGTAGACACACACAGCAATACAGGACAAAAATGCCCCAAGTTTGCTCTTTGAAAAAGTAATAAAACCAACAAAATTCCACAAGACAAGGAAAACAGAGGAGGAACAAGTAAACAATACTAGAACAAAAAAGGGGACATAAATACAGATGCTACAGAAGTTTATAAAAGTTAGGCACAACTTCATGCTAGTAAACTTAGCAACAGAAAAAATGGACAAAAATATACCTTAGCCACACTGACCCAAGCAGGTGCAGGGAAAATAAAATTAGGTTTCAAATTGTGTGTACGTGCACAGAACACCTCACAGGAACTCTATTAGATCCTGGAAGCGGCTGTTCCCTGCAGAGGGGCCAGGGTGGCAGCAGGAACACTCACAGACCAAGGGTCACCCTAGAGTGTGCACTTCGTGAGTTATGAACAATGTGAATAGGTCACCCACTCAACAGTGGATCCAAACACGCCTGTAGACAAGGAAAGGCCTTGTCTGGCTGGATGTGCAGGCTGATGGGGAGTGAGCTGTGTGGCAGGAGCAAACCCCCAGTATTAGCTGGCACTAGGTGTTCTCACTCCTTCTCACCTTTACAAATTTGGTAGGTAAAAATGGGATCTTTGTTTTCACTTGTGTCTCTGATTATCATTGAGGTAGAATTCTTTTGCTATCTTCACTGGAAAGCTGTACTTCTTTTTTTAAGTTTATTTATTTTGAGAGAGACAGAGAGCATGAGAGAGAGGGAGAGAGAGAGAGTCCCAAGCAGGCTCCGCACCGTCAGTGCAAAGCCCGACGCGTGGCTCGAACCCACGACCTGTGAGATCACGACCTGAGCTGAAATCAGGACTCAAGACGCTTAGTCCGCTGAGCCACCCAGAAGCCCCCTGTGCCTCTTCTTTTATAAATTTCCTGTTCATGCTGTTTGTTTGTTAGCGGTTGACTAGTTATAAGTTTGCAGTAAGAGCTGCTGCATTCAAGTCTAGACTGGAAAGGAAATTTAAAATTCTCCCCAAGTGCACTCACAACAAGCAACTGTGGAATAGCCCAAGATCATTGTTCCCAGTGTCCAGCTGGAAGCATTAAGCCTAGAATGATTCACTGGATGGTGGTGATCTGCAACTGAACTATTCCGACACTTCAGACTCACCCAAATCCCATAAAATTGCACCCAAACATACAGACATGCGTGCATTCATTCACCAAATAGCCTCTGTTTGTCAAGCACTGTGCTCTGAAGGAGGCCAGGGTCATTCAAAGCGGGCACCAGTGGTGCTTCCTATCCTTCCTCACCTGCTTTCCAGAAGGGCCCTCTGACCTGCTGTCAGTACTCTTAAGTTACCAGGCCATTACCCAGACAATATATAGTCAACCAAACAGCTCAGACCAGGACGGTTTCCCCAATACTCTCACAATCATCACTTGACCATCTCACTGAATGCTCGGCAACACAGCAAAGCAATGTTGTCAAGGGCAACACAGGCTCAAGGAGGGAGAAGTGACCTGACAGGTAGTAGGTGAGAACTGGGATTTAATCCTAAGGTGACATGGCTCAAGAACCTATGCTTGTCTACTATACTTAAGATAAAATTGTGAAAGTAGCATGTTTTTACCTTCCCTAGACCCCATGTATTACATCAAGGTCCCGTGCTGCAAGCAACAGAAACTGACGCTAGTTAACTTCAATCACAAAGGAATTCTTCGGCAGATCTGGAAATGGAGAAAAGACTAGAGAACCAAGCCCAGAAAAGCAACTGCTCAACTGAAAACACAGCCACAGTTATACCACCGGGGTCATCCGGGTGGACACCCAACCCTGGGCACCACCACCATCATCACCTCGTCACTGGATCAGCCCCTACTGCTGGCTTCCTGATGCATGTGCCACCACCATGACTTCTCTCTCACTGTCCCTCAAGAGTCGAGGTGCCTGAGGACAGTATGGGTTTGGCCAAGCCTACGTCTCACGACCATCCCCTAGCTTCCAGGGAGCAAGGAGAGGGAACATCAGTCCCCTGTAGCAGGCGCTGCCAGCCACCCGTCCACACCCAGGTTCGCCGTCAGCCATCCTCACAGGACCCTGTGCTCGGAAAAGACATTTTCCAGCTTCCCAGCAGAGCTGGGATGACACACTGGCCCACGAGACAGTGGCAGAGTGCACTGCCCGTCCTATTCTTCATGCCTGCTCTTGCCCCGTGAACTGTGGGCGGAGCATACCTCCCTGCACTGGCCCTGCACTTGCTCACAGGTCTGGCTTCCACTGATGAGCCTGAGGAGGAAGAGACTTTAAATGGCTTCTGTGTCCCTCCTCCTTCCTTTTGGGGATGACATCTGCTTAAGAAGAGACTGTCCCCGGCAGTTGTTTCTCCCTCCCGGGTCCTGGAACGACAGGCCCGGGAACGGATCTGAACCCTAGCTGGCAGCTGACCTGGGCCTGTGAGTGAGAAAGAAACGACTGCTGTTCTAGGCACCGCCTGTCCCTCAGTGCAAAATGAGAGATGTGGAGCTAGAGACGGAAGTTACTGAGCGGGCCCGGAGGGTGAGCCAGCAGCTGCTCTTCCGCCCTTCCTCTATGCCTCTTCCTTCCCGCTCGGAGAGGGGGGCGGCGCAACGGCTAGAACCGCAGCTGCCCCGCTGTGAGCACGGGCAGCCCTGAGGACAGAAGTCACTTGGTTAGGGCGATGGAGGAAAGAGACTGAGGGATCCCAGATACTTATGGAGCCACTGCAGGGGCCCTGGGCAACCTGCCTCCAGACTGCAGGGCATAGGAGAGAAGACAATCCCTTTCTTGAGTAGAAGCTAAGGTCTACCCAAGATCCACAAAAAGGGGAATTTAACACCAAAAAAGGTATCAAGGTGCTTACAAAACCCATGACAACATGTTCAAAATAAGCTATATGTGAGGTTTACTCATTACATGGCTTTTTCACTGAAATTAACACAATCACTATTAATTCAAGCTACCGAAAACTGACAAATTCTGAGATTCTTCCTATTTCTGTTGGCTAAAAATGCAGCCTTTGATTTGTTTATAAGTGAATTCGAGGGACAAAAACAAACCCAGATAATTCAGAATGTACCGAGGACCACACATATGTCTTCTATGTGATAAGCTCTCAGTATTATTTATTCAAAAAAACCTGTTTCATTGCAAAAAATGTAAAAAACCTAAAAGTAAAACAGTTAATGACAAAACACACTACCACCTACAACACCAGATTCCTTTCCTTGCCTTCACAGTAATGGGTGTCAGAACCTGTCCAGAAGGGAAAGAAAACGAGACTCCGAAAGTTCAATTAGCCAGATCATTCTGCTCTCCCAAACTGTAGCCACTGAGCAGGAAAAGGAGCAACCCAAGCCTGCTGAGGGAGCCTGGACATCAGATCCAGGTAGCAGGCACACACACACACACATGTGCCTGGACGCCGCGTGGTGAGCCGGAAACTCTGCCCCTTACCGCTCCTGGGAGACTCCAAGTGACCCCGCCAGCTACTCATGCCAGGCACTGTACTACACAGGGGAGGGTCCCGAGGAGTCCCATGGGGTCTCTGCTCTGGAAGCTCATAAGGGAAAGGCCACTAGGGAAAGAGCAATGTGCCAGAAAACCACTGTCCCTTTTAGCTATGTGGGCTGCACCGGATGTCTGTAGGGGTCACTAAGGGCCCAAGGAGGGGAGCGGTCAGGCTCCTGAGGCCTGGGAGCTGGGGTGGGGGGTGTCAGCCTCTTCTCAGGAATCAGTTCCTGAGTTCCATCTGGTCAGGCAGAAAACCATAAAGGCCATTCTCATGGGTACTTTAAGCAGCACATCTGTTGGGAAAACACAAATGTTGTTACACAAATACGAAGCCACGGGTTGCAAAGATACCTGACAGCCTTTAAACTTCATTTCTCCTCTTTTGCAAAGCTGCATTGGAAAACCATGCTATTAAATTATACACTCCTCGAAGATGTATGTTTAAAAAGTGGGGGAACTGTGTGGGTGTTTTGTAGACTTTTCATCAATTTGTTCCATGTTTTCAGATAACTGCAAACCCCCCAAAAGTAACTCAAACTAATCACTCCACATATCTGCCCTTTATGTGTACCTTCTGACTCGACTGCAGGTTTGATTAACCCATAAACAAAATCGTTCCTCTTGGCCACAGAGAAGCTAATGAGTCAACAGTAGAGCAGTCTGCATTCTATTCTGTCCCTCTCAGCAGAAGACAAAATCTTAGGGCAAGGTCCCACTACAGAATTCATCCATTCATCCACCCATGCAAGAAGTATGCACCATTCTAGGCACTGGAGATACAGCAAGGAAAGAGGTAAAAAAAAAAAAAAATTCCTGCCCTCCTGGGGCTTAGATGCTAGTGGGAGAGACCGAACACAAATAAAACCAATGGGTAAAAGAGCATACAGAAGATGGTGACAAGCGCTAGGCTAGGCAGGGAAAACTGGTGGGGTAGAGGCAGGCTTCAACTTTCAGGGAGGGCCACGCTGGGAAGGCGACACTTGAGCAGACTTGAAGGAGACCAAAAAGGGACCCATGTGATACCTGGGGGAAGATTGTCTCCAAGACAGGGAAGGGCAGAGGTATAACCCGAGGGTCCAGGCAGGGAGGTTAGGAAGGCCACAGTGGATGACTGACAGGAGAGGTGATCACACTGTAAGAACTTTGGCTCTAATTCTGAGAGGGGAGCCCAGGGCAGGGTACTGAACAGGAGAGGGCCACACTCTGGCCTGCACGTTGCAGGACTGAACAGAGATGCGGGTGGCAAGCAGGAAGGCTGGGAGCCTGAACCAGGATGGGACCGGCAAAGATGGGGAGAACTCGTCAGGGAGAACGAACAGGGCCTGTGAACGAAGGGGACCTAATGTGAAAGCACTGTGGGTAACTAGCACCAGGTTTCTGGCCTAAGGAACAAGAAGATGGGAGTTGCTGTATATTGGGAAGGGAAAGAACAGGGAAAGAGAACGCATCCGTGGGGGGGGGGGGTGTCGAAGCCCAGGCTTGAACAGGGACAGACAGAGAAACCTGTTAGAAGACGAACAGATATTAAGGTGGCACTGGGAGCATGGGTTTGGAGCTCAGGGGATCTGGTCAGCCTGGAGATATAAATTTGGTAGCCAGAAGTTTGCAAATGGATAGAGAACCCCAAGGGTGGACAGGATCAGCTCAGGAATGAAGGTGGAGAAGTATGAGCCTGAGGCCCTCCAGTATCACGTGGGGTGCAGGGAAGAGCCAGCACACACTCACCAAGGACCTCTTGAGGACTACTAATGAACACAGTGGGCAATCTTGCCCTGCAGAGTTCTGCCCCAGCAGGGATGACAGACAAATACGGTCGGTCACCTATTCTGTTAGAAAGGGACCAAAGCTGTGGTTTGGGAAAAAACCAGGGTGGTCAGAGTAGGCCCCACTGGGAAGACACACATTGGTGCAAAGCGTCAAGGGAGGGAAGGGACCGAGTCATGTGGATAACTGGGCATCAGGAAAGAGAAGTAATAACTGGCTCCTGGATTTAACAACACAAAGGCCATCATTCGTGTCAGGAAAGGGCCGACTAGAGAGAGCTCAAGAGAGTATGTAGAGAGAAAAAGTGGAGTCCCGCTGGTAAAAAGGAAGCAAACCTGGAAGGATGGCCGGGTCAAGGGCCACTCTGGTCCAAGTTAGAGAGGTAGCAGTAAGCTTCAAGGGGGCTGGGAAGGATGCGGCATCGGGGAAAGAATCTCTGGCACAGGAGAGGGCGGCAGAGATGGCCCGGAGCAGGAGCAAGGGCCCAGGAGAGGAGGGCATGGGGTGGGGGTAGGTGCTGGCGAGGAGCCTCAGGGCCTGCTGATGTTCTCTCTGGATCACTTCCCTGCTCTCCAGGAACTAGGAAATGAGGTATCAGCTTCGAGATGGTGAGACAGCTGATGAGGGTGGGTGGGAGAGGCAGGGAGAGAGACTGGGGATCTGCGGTACGCTGGCCGGAGAAGGCAGGGGGTTCTATTCAGCTGCGTGGCAGAACAGGTGTGGGGCAAGCGATGACTACATTTCACCAGGGTTCAGGCTTCGACGACAGACTACAACAAAGCATGAAAGTGGTGAGCCTGTGGAGGTGGTATGCCAGAGAATTAAGACAACTGCCCATGCCGTTCACACTGGGAAGGAAAGGAGCGAGGATTCGAGGGAAGCCTGGGCCAGAGAGCAGATGGAGCCTTCACTGGTGTCTGAGTGCTTGCAAAGACAAAGGCTTATGGGAGCTGGGTACAGAGGCAGTCAGCTGGACACATAGAAGGATCTCTTTTTGCAGATGATGGAAATGATTAGGGCTACATTTTTTGGCACCAGTGGCTACTGGAAAAGCTGTGTGACTTTGAGAAAGAAGAAAAAGGTGTGGCTATCCTTCAGAGCACGTGCATCTTTAAAAGGTCATATAGGGGTGCCTAGGTTAAGCGTCAGACTCCTGATTTCGGCTCAGCTCATGATCTCACGGTTTGAGATTGAGCCCCATGTCACCGCGGAGCCCGCTTGGGATTCTCTCTTTCCCTCTCTCTCTACCCCTTCTCCGTGCACACACACAGTCTTTCTCTCTTCCTCTCTCTCAAAAGAAACTTTAAAAAAAAAGTCATTTTGAAGAGCACAATTGTAAGCACTTCCACTTTTTTTTTTTTTTTTTTTAAAAGGAGGCATTACACCCACTGTGGGGCTTAAACTCATGACCCTGAGATCAAGAGTCACATGCTCTACCAACTGAGCCAGCCAGGTGTCCCAGCACTTTCATTTTTCTTTAATTTTTTAATGTTTATTTATTTTTGAGAGAGAGAGAGAGAGAGAGAGAGGATGAGCACGGGAGGGGTAGAAAGACACAGAATCCAAAGCAGGCTCCAGGCTCTGAGCTGTCAGCACAGAACCCGACGTGGGGCTCGAACTCACAAACTGTGAAATCATGACCTGAGCCAAAGTCAGATACTTAACCGACTGAGCCACCCAGGCGCCCCATACTCTCCTCACTCTTACCAAAGAGTAAGTTCCCACCCAAAGCCCACCCTCCAATGGCCGCTCTCCGTGCAAGGACTCTGCTCTTCCAGGGCTCTGTCTCCTCCTCTTCATGCAAACAAGCTCTCATAGCCATCCACCTGAAAAAGACCCTCTGCAACCCCATCACCCTCAACCCCACTCCCATTTCTATGGTCCTCATCATAGCCCAACTTCTCAAGAAGAGTTGTCTATATCGGGGCGCCTGGGTGGCTCAGTCGGTTGAGCGTCCAACTTCAGCTCAGGTCATGATCTCACGGTCTGTGAGTTCGAGCCCCGCATCGGGCTCTGTGCTGACAGCTCAGAGCCTGGAGCCTGCTTCGGATTCTGTGTCTCCCTCTCTCTCTCTGCCCCTCCCCTGCTCGTGCTCTGTCTCAAAAATAAATAAAAATATTAAAAAAAAAAAAAAAAAGGAAGAGTTGTCTATACCTGCTCTCTACTGCCTCACCTCCCACTCACTCCAACCTGGCTTCTGTCTCCATCGCCTCTGATGAAGTTCACCATATTACAGCTAGGTCCCTGCTTAAAAATCCTTCGCTCCTAGAGGATAAGCAACTATATACATGCACTTGTTACCTAGCCCTTCAAACCTTGAAGAAACAAAGTATAGATGTATGAAGAGAAAAAACCTCCAACAGAGAGGATAGCAGGAGGCGACTTCTGAACAGATATGGTTCACAAATTTCTCAATGCTGGAAGTAGGAGGAATGTATTGACTAATGGAACAGAACAGAATGTACTACAAAGAAGATGGGAGCCCAGGTGCCAGTCAGAAGCCCAAAGAGGCTCTCAGAGCAGAGGAGACCAGGGACAAGCAGCCCCTCAAACTCTCATACACATGAACCACTTAGGGGGCTTGTTGAGCATCAGACTGTGATCCAGAAGGTTAGGGCAGGGCACTTCCAGAAAGCTCCCAGTGAGGCTAATGATACTGGGGCCGGTCAGTGGAGCACACTTTGAGTAGCAAGGTGTCCCTTTCTCCCGTGGGCAAGAAACCAAGGGTCTTTTCTAAATCTGTGGCTTGAACCTTCCCTTCCTCCCGGCAAGGCTCCTGGTATGGCAGGCAGCAGCCCGGGTGAAGCCCGCCTCTATCTGGCCTCTGAGAGTCCATGGCATGAGGGTGACTCCTATCTGCTTACCCTGCAAAGCCAACTGCTGGTTAACCTGCCCTACCTGCCCTCCATAGAACTCCTACTCCAAATCCTCTTTGGGGGAGAGACCCCACAGGAAGTGGGGGACTCCACCAGAGCAGAGGCAGCATGCCAGCTACCCAGGCCTCTTGTCCCCAACCTGAATAGCTTTCCAGGGCCAGGGGAAGAGATCCAGCGACATGGAAGAGAGACCAATTCTGTCCCTAGAGGAAATATAATATTCTGGGAGAAATTCTAGAAGACAACATAGCCCTAAAACCAGAGCAGAAGTGTCCACAAACAACAAAGAAACAGACGATAAAAGAGTTCAGAGATTAAAAACGGATTAGCTACAAATACAAAACAACAGTGTGGCATTGTTTACAATAGGAAAAGGCTCAAAAGACTCCAAATGTCCATCCACAGGGAGCTGCTCGACTAAAGCATAGTTCATCTATACAACGGAGTCCATGCAGCAGGGACATAAGAATGAGGAAGGGAAAACACCACACTGTCATAAAAAAGGAGGGAATTTACACTGATACGGATTGATCTCCAGGACAGATCAAATGAAAACAAACTGAAAACAAAATGTGAAACAGTATATCCATTGTGCTAACTTTCTGTGTAAGAAAGAAGAAGAAATAAGAATACGTGTCTATAGCTTATCTTCGTAAAAGGAAACATTAGTAGGATGAGCAAAGAACTAATAAAATGATCACCTAGGGGCTCCTGGGTGGATCAGTTGGTTAAGCGTCCTGACTTTGGCTCAGGTCATGATCTCATGGTTCTCGGGTTTGAGCCCTGCGTTGGGCTCTGTGCTGACAGCTCAGAGCCTGAAGCTGGCTTTAGATTGTGTGATTGTGTGTGTGTGTGTGTGTGTGTGTGTGTCTCAAAAATAAATAAACATTAAAAAAATTTTTAATTAAAAGGGGATCAAGGGAATAAAATGGAAATATGACTTACGAGTGTATATTTCTTACATAGGCGGGGCTTTAAAAAAATTAAAGTCTATTGTACTAGATTCAACAGACATCAACTTGCATTTTAATGTTGCTTACATGTATATAAAATGTGTGCATATAAACCCTTAACGTAAAGAATCACTATTACAACCGTTAACTTTTTGTTATTCTACAATCATAACTAAACAAGGTTCATTCAGTAAAGTAGCAATCCCCATAATAAATTAGACTTGACTTCTGAACCATTAAATACTTGACATATTCCAAAAACAGAGAAAAGCGCAACCAACACTGAAAACAAATAAACCTAGCTATATATCAAATAACATAACCACACAGAAAAGAACTATTCCAAGTGACTTCTCCCCAACATATTATAAAGAAAATATTCAAACATACAGAAAAATTGAACAAACTGCACAAATACCCACATACTCATCACCTCGATTCTGCTGCTGTTGACATCAGCCATTTATCCATCAATCCATCTTATTTTTGATGCATTTCAAAGTTCTCACACCAGTACACCCAAACACTTTAGCATGTGTATCATTAACTAGAGTTGAAAACTCATTTTCATTTTTTTAGTAAAACTTACATCCAGTAAAGTGACAAAATCATTTAATGAGTTCTGTCAAGTACATCTATCTGTAGAAGCCAAATCTCTATTAAGATAGAAAACATCACTATGGCCACAGAAAGTTCCCTGGCCCCACTTCTCATTCAGTCATACTCAATATCCCCTTCAACATTTGGTATTGTCAATTTTCAATTTTGGCTATTCTGGGGGTGTGTAGGAGTGTTTCATTGTGGTTATAATTTGCATTTCTCCGATGGGTACTGTTAAGCACTTTCTCGTGGTCATCATTCAGATGCCTTCCTTTGCGAGGTATCTATTAAAACCTTGCCCCTTTTTATTATTTAACTGTAGTTTACATATTCTAGATAGAAGTCCTTTGTCAAATATATGACTTTCTATTTTCTCTCTGACTTGTCTCAACTATTTTCTCAGTGATCTGTCTTTTCATTTTCTTAATGGTATCCTCTGAAGAACAAAAGTTTTAAATTTTAATGTTAAAGTTTCCTAGTACCTAAGAATGTGACCTTATTTGGAAATAAGGTCCTTGCAGATGCAATCACTTAAGACGAGGTCATCCTGGAATAGGGTGGACCCCTAATCCACTATAACTGGTGTCCTTATTAGAAGACAGCTATGCAAAGACACATATTATGAGGAAAACACCATGTGATGAGAAAGACAGACACTGCAGTTATCCAGCTGCAGGTCAAGGAACATCCAAGATTGCCAGCAAACCACCAGAAGCTAGGAAGAGGCAAGGAAAGATTTCTCTACAGGTTTCAGAGGGAGCATGGCTCTGCTGACACCTTGGGTTGTAAGCCACCCAGTTTGTAGTATTTTGTTACAGCAGTTCCGGGAAACTAATATGGATAGGGTCAAGGTTCATTTTTGTCTGGTATAAATGTCATTTGCTATCATTCAGAACCATCTGGTGAAAAGGCTTTCCTTTCTCCCATCGAACTGCTCTGGTGCCTCTGTTAAAATGAAATAATCATAGAACTTTGGTCAATTCTGGGCTTTCTATTCTATTCCACTGAACTACGTGTTTATCCTATGCAAGTACCAAGCAGTCTTGATTATTGTAGGTTTATAGTAAGTCAAAATCAGGTACTGTAAATGTTCCAATTTTGTTCTCTTTCAAGATTGCTCTGAAAATTCTAGGTACTTTGCATTTCCATATACATTTTAGAATTGACTTGTCAATTTCTACCAAAAAAAGCCTTTAGTTATGATCAGAATTATATTTTTTAAACCTTTAATGTTTTTATTTATTTTTGAGAAACAGAAAGAGACCAAGCACGAGTGGGGGAGGGGCAGAGAGAGGGCGACACGGAATCTGAAGCAGGCTCCAGGCTCTGAGCTGTCAGCACAGAGCCTGACGCAGGGCTCGATGCCATGAACCGTGTGATCATGATCTGAGCCAAAGTCGGACGCTTAACTGACTACGCCACCCAGGCGCCCCGACTGGAATTATGTTTAATCTACAGATCAATATGGGGGAACTAACACTGCAAAGATCGATCAGTCTTTCAATCTGTGAACACAGTATATCTTTCTATTTATTTAGGCCATTAATTTCTCTCAGCAAGTTTTTCAGTTTCAGTGTATAGACCATGTACATTTTTCATTAAATTATTCTTAGAGGTACTGCATTATAAATTTCACTTTCCAATTAATTTTTGTATAATTGACCTTGTGTCCTGAGACCTTGTTGAATTCACTTTTTAATTTTAGTAAAGGTTTTTCTTTCTTTCTTTTATAGACTCAAATTTTCTACATTACCTCCAAAAAAGAAACAGTTTTATTTCCTGTTAACATTCATGCTTTTTTTTTTTTTTTTAATATTTTTTTTTTCAACGTTTTTTATTTATTATTTTTGGGACAGAGAGAGACAGAGCATGAACGGGGGAGGGGCAGAGAGAGAGGGAGACACAGAATCGGAAACAGGCTCCAGGCTCCGAGCCATCAGCCCAGAGCCCGACGCGGGGCTCGAACTCACGGACCGCAAGATCGTGACCTGGCTGAAGTCGGACACTTAACCGACTGCGCCATCCAGGCGCCCCAACATTCATGCTTTTTATCTTTTTCTTGCCTTATTATACTGGCCTAAACCTCTAGTACAATATTGAACATAAGTATTAAGGATGGAGATCTTTGCCTTTTTCCTGATTTTAGGGGTAACATGTTCAATATTTTATCATTAAATAGTTTATCTGTAGCTTTCATAAATGCATTGTATCAAATGAGGAAGTTCCCTTCTAATCTGGTGAGTTTCTATTATGAATGGGCACTGAATTTTGTCAATATTTTTTCTATGTTTACTGAGATAACCATATTTTTCTCCTTTATTCTCTTTTTCAAAAAGTTTTTATTTATTTAAGTAATCTCTATACCCAACACTGGGCTTGAACTCACAATCCTAAGATCAAGAGTCATATGCTTTTCAGACTGAGTCAGCCAGGCATCCCTCTCCTTTTTTCTCTTAATATGGTGAATCATAGACTGGTTTTGAATGTTAAATCATATTTGTGTTCCTGGGATAAACCTCACCTGGTTGTGACACATTATCTTTTTATATACTGATGGATTTGATTTGCTAATATTTTATTAAGATTTTTACATTATGTTCATGACGGGTATTGGTCTGAATTTTCTTGTCATGTAATGTCTTCATAAGATTTGGTATCAGGGTTATGCTGGAGTGTTTCTTCTTCCTCCTCTCTCTTCTAAAAGCTAATGTTTATGTTAAGATTGGTGCTATTTCTTGGGGCGCCTGGGTGGCGCAGTCGGTTGAGCGTCCGACTTCAGCCAGGTCACGATCTCGCGGTCCGTGAGTTCGAGCCCCGCGTCGGGCTCTGGGCTGACGGCTCGGAGCCTGGAGCCTGGTTCCGATTCTGTGTCTCCCTCTCTCTCTGCCCCTCCCCCGTTCATGCTCTGTCTCTCTCTCTGTCCCAAAAATAAATAAAAAACGTTGAAAAAAAAAATTAAAAAAAAAAAAAAAAAAAAAAAAGATTGGTGCTATTTCTTAAATGTTTGATAAAATTGACCAGTGAAACCAAACCATCTAGGCCTAGAATATTCTTTTTGGGAAAATGTTTTAATAATGAATTAAATTTTTTTTTTTGTTTTTTTAAGTAGGCTCCACGCCCAATGTAGGGCTTGAACTCACGACCCCAAGATCAAGAGTCACATGCTCTACTGACTGAGCCAGCCAGGTGCCCTGATAATGAATTAAATATTTTCACTAGAGGAAGGACTACTAAATACTTTCTATTTCATATTATATCAGTTTTGATATGTCCTGTTTTTCAAGGAATTTATCCATTTCATCCAATTTGCCAACTTTAGTTGTTTATAACATTCCCTTATAATCCTTTTAATGTCTGAAGAGGCTTCAGTAATATCCCTTTTCTGCCTGATGTAGGTAACCTACATACTTCTCTTTTTTTCTTGATTAGTCTGGCCAGCAGATTATCTGTTGATATATTCAAAGAACCAACTTTTGGCTTTGTTAATTACCTCTAATTTGGCTGTTCATACCTCATATAAATTTCCCTCTAAGTACTCATTTAGCTGAATCCTATAAATCTTAACATGTTTTATTTTCTTTTTTTTTTTTTTTTTTAATTTTTTTTTCAACATTTTTTATTTTTTATTTTTGGGACAGAGAGAGACAGAGCATGAACGGGGGAGGGGCAGAGAGAGAGGGAGACACAGAATCGGAAACAGGCTCCAGGCTCCGAGCCATCAGCCCAGAGCCTGACGCGGGGCTCGAACTCACGGACCGCGAGATCGTGACCTGGCTGAAGTCGGACGCTTAACCGACTGCGCCACCCAGGCGCCCAACATGTTTTATTTTCATTATAATTTGTTACTGCTTGAAATTTTTCCTAATTTTTCTTTTGACTTCTATTTCTATTCAGAAATGTATTAATTTTTAAATAGTAGGGGTTTTTCTTCTAGATCTTATTGTTATGATATTTTAATCCTGTTCTGATCAAAGAACATAATCTATAGGATTTCAAACTTCTGAAATGTCTTGAGACTTGTTCATCGTCCAGTATATGTTACACTGTTGAACTATATTATGTACTTTTGAAAAGACTGTGTGTTCTGCAGTTGTTGAGTGTGTTACTCTATAAATATCGATTAGGGCAATGAGGCTGGTAATGTTCAGATCTGTATCCTAATTCTTTTGTCTAGTTCTAACAATTATTGAAAGAAGAGTATTAAAATTGCCAAGTATGATTATGAAATTTGTCTTTTTCTCTTTAATTTTGCCAATTTTTCTTCATGTATTTTGCAGCTTTATATTTAGGCACATACACATTCATGACTGGTAATGTATTCCTGATGAGCCGACCCTTTGCTCATTATGAAGTGTGTGTCTCTTTATCTCTGGTAATATCCTTTGTTTTAAAGTCTCTTTTTTTGATATTAGTATTGCTACTCCAGTTTTCCTACGCTTACTGTTTGTTTGCACAGTATACCTTTTTCCATCCTTTTATTTTAATCTAGTTGTGTCTAGCATTAAAACTGCTTCTCTTACAGGGATGCCTGGGTGACTCAGTCAGTTAAGTGTTCAACTCTTGATTTTGGCTCAGGGCATGATCTCATGGTTCATGGGATCAAGCCCCTCATTGGGCTCTGTGCTGACAGCTCAGAGCCTGCTTAGAATATTCATTCTCTTTCTCTCCCCCCCCCCCCGCCCCATGTGCACGTGCACACACGCTCTCTCTCAAAATAAATAAACTTTAAAAAACTGCTTCTCTTATAGACAACAAAAGTTGGGCCTTGCTTTTTAATCCAGCCTACAGTTTCTGCCATTTAACTAAAATGTCTAATCCACTTTTCATTTACTGTAATTATTGATATGAGTGGATTTAAGATTACTGATTTGTCCTTTCATTACAAGTGTATTTTCTTTTACATTCTTGAGCACAGTTTACAACAGTTGCTTTAAGATCCTTCTCTGCTAGGGGTACCTGGGCGGGGGGTGCTCAGCTGGTTAAGCATCCAATTCTTGGTTTTGGCTCAGATCTTGATCTCAAGGGTCGTTGAGATAGAGCCTTGCATCAGGCTCTGCACTGACAGTGAGGAGCCTGCTTGGGATTCTCTCTCTCCCTCTCTCTCTGTCCTTCCCCACATCGCATGCACTCACTCTCTCAAAAATAAATAAAATAAAATCCTGTTAATTCCAACATTTGGGTCGTCTTGGGGTAGGTTGCCATTGATTGCCTTTCTTTCTTTTTTTTTTTTTAACTTTTTAAAAGTTTATTTATTATTGAGAGACAGAGCATGAGCATGGGAAGGGCAGAGACAGGGGAGACACAGAATCTGAAGCAGGCTCCAGGCTCTGAGCTGTCAGCACAGAGCCAGACGCAGGGCTCGAACTCGCAAACCACGAGATCATGACCTGAACCGAAGTCGACGTTTAACCGACTGAGCCACCCAGGTGCCCTTGATTGCCTCTCTCTTGAACAGGGGTGGGCAAACTATGACCTGCAGGCCCAATATGACTCGCTGACTATCTCTGGAAACACAATTTTATTGGAATGTAGTCAGGCCTATTCATTTATATACTGTCTATGGCTGCTTTCACACTACAACAGCAGAGTTGTGTAGCTGTAACAGAGACTATACGGCTGGCAAAGACTAAAATAGTTACTATGTACAGAAAATAATCTGCTTACCCCTGCTCCTGAGTAAGGGTCACATTTTCCTATTTTTTCAAACGTCTAGACATTGTGAATGATACACTGTCAGACTTTGGATTCGGCTATATTGCAATAAAGAGTACGGATTTAACAGGAAGTCAACTCAGTAGAATTCAAACTCCAAACTGTGTTCCCTATGGTGGGCAGCATCTGAAATCTCTGTTCATTTCTTTTGCCTTCGCTGGAATTTAGCAGAGTTATATGAAGAATTTGGGCCCCCTGCTTGTGGCTATCTACTTTCCGGGGTTTCTGCTCTTGGTTTTCAGATGGTGTGGTTGCTGTGAACTCTGTCCTGTGATTCTTCAGCCCTTGAGACTGCAGGTTAGTAGTAATATTGGTATTGTAATTTTGTAACTACTTTATATATTACTAGATAAAGCAAATAAGTAGGTTAATTAGGAATCAATATTTTCAGTTGATATATAAGGATAAAATAAAAGTTAAAGACAAACCCTCAAATGTTAAATTTCCACCAAAGACATCATTATGTATTCATGAGTCTAAAAATTATCTTTTCAGCGTTTTTAGCTTTGTCCATTGAGAGAACCTAGACAGAATGTCACCCCAGTAAGAATGAGCACATCTAGCACCCAAAGCTTGGCTCCTAAATACCATTTTCCACTAAAAGGAATCAGAGCTCTTGGAACCAGTTCTGGGTCAGGAAAAGCACACATGGAATGTTTTGTGCCAGAAAGCAAAGAATCACTCAAAGACTAATTAATGAGAGTATGCCAAGAGGACACAGGTGCCAGTATGAAGGGACTCCCACTGATCAAATTTGGAATAATTTTATTAAAAAGATAGTGACTGTAGCTGAATTGCAAAACATTCAATAAATAAAAATCCATGAGTCCATATTGATATAAAAGAGAAGAGAAAACACAACAGCAAAGGGTTTGCCACCACCTGGAGGTGACTATTACACCAACTCCTTGCTCTGGAATTTAGTAATTAATTTAGTAATTAAAGGCAAAGATTTAGCGCTTATGCTATCTTTTTAGGAGGAAATATAGTTCCTCCTTACTTGATAAGGGAAAGTTCTTTACAGAAGAATGCCAATACTACATATAGAAGAGAGGACAGAAGTAGAAAATCCAGGGGCGCCTGGGTGGCGCAGTCGGTTAAGCGTCCGACTTCAGCCAGGTCACGATCTCGCGGTCCGTGAGTTCGAGCCCCGCGTCGGGCTCTGGGCTGATGGCTCGGAGCCTGGAGCCTGTTTCCGATTCTGTGTCTACCTCTCTCTCTGCCCCTCCCCCGTTCATGCTCTGTCTCTCTCTGTCCCAAAAATTAAAAAAAAAAAAAAAAAAAAAACAAGTAGAAAATCCATCATTTTGTAACTGCCAATGAAGTAATCGATTGAGGCAAGGATCATCGATGAATGCTAAGTCATTAGGTGAACTGCTGGGCAACAGGATCTTTGTATGGTGCCAAAGCATACCACATATTACTTATCAATTACAGCGAAAACTGTACATCTGCAATGGAGAGATCTGGTAGTCATCTGCTTCTTCAACCAAGTGGTAAAACACAGCATCAGGAGCCACAAGAGAACTAACCAGAACGTGCCTCCTGATTTGATACTAATACAAAATACTCTTGCCCAAAATGTTTGCCTAAGTAAACCCTAAAATCTAACGTCTCATTTACAATTAATATAAAAGATAAACAGGAAAAGAGACACATCTAGAATGTGGGTCTTCTGTAAAGCAAGTGGGCTAGTTGCTTCATAAAGCTAATGTCACAGGTGGACTGGAGGTGGGGAGGCTGTTCTTGTCAAAAGAGAAAAAGGAGGGGCACCTGGGTGGCTCAGTCAGTTAAGCAGCCGACTTCGGCTCAGGTCACGATCTCACCCTCTGTGAGTTCAAGCCCCGCGTCGGGCTCTGTGCTGACAGCTCGGAGCCTGGAGCCTGTTTCCGATTCTGTGTCTCCCTCTCTCTCTGCCCCTCCCCCGTTCATGCTCTGTCTCTCTCTGTCCCAAAAATAAATAAAAAAAAAAAAAAAGAGAAAAAGGAAACATACTCAAATATAACGAATAAATCTTAATTGCTCTCTAGCTCCCCTCTTCCCAAACAGCTGTAAGAGACATTTGGGAGAAATCAGAATTTAGAATGGCTGTCTGATGATAACATTAGAGAACTGTTTATGTTTTTAGGTATGCTCAGGGCATTGTGTTGTATTGGAGAATGTCCTTAATTTTAGGAGATGTATGCTGAAGTACTTAGGGAGGAAATGTCATGATGTCTGTGAATTCCTTTCATATGGTCAGCATAAAGATATAACAATGCACATTTTTTTTAAGTTAATTTATTATGAGAGCACACCTACACATGAGCAGGTGAGGGGCAGAGAGAGAGAATCCCAAGCAGGCTCCGCACTGCCAGCGCAGAGCCCAACACAGGGCTCGATCCCACGAACCGTGAGATCATGACCTGAGCTGAAATCAAGAGTCAGACACTTACCCGACTGAGCCACCCAGGTGCCCCTAAAAATGCACACATCTAAACAGACCAAGCAAATATGTCAAAATGTTAACAATTGTTGAATCTAGGCAGTAGGCACACAGGCTTCACAGTAAGTAGAAAAAAAGATTTGGCTGAAATAAAGAATTTAACAGAAGGGATGGAAATAGAGTCTAGGAGACATTCCAAAATTCAGAGTGAAAGAAAACAAAAGGAAAATATGAGAGAAGATTGAGACAGAGGACCAATATAAGAAGTCCAAAATTAAGCTAAGAGGAATCTCCATAAAAAAGAGAAAATGGAAAAATGAAACATTTTTTAGAAAAGAGTTGACAATAGACAAAAGTATTCTGACTGAATGACCCCAGCACAATGAATGAAAAAGACACAACTCCAGACACATTCTCATGAAATTCCAAGACACTAAAGAAAAAGAAAAAAAATGCTAAAAATTTTCCAAGGAAGAAAAGAAAAGAAAGACACCTACAAAAGAACCCCAATCAGACTGACATCAGGTGTTTCTTCCATTGGTGACTTTGAATGCTAGAAGACAATGGAAGCAATGCCTTCAAAATTAGGAGGGAAAATGATTTTCAACTTGGAATTCTATGCTCAGTCAATTGAGGAGAAGAGCAGAAGAAGGGCATTTCAGACATGCAGTGACTCGGAAGACTTGTCTGTTACAATGCTTTTGGCTGCAAGTAACAGAAAAGCCAACTCAAACTGGCTTACACAGTAAGAAAATGTATTCTCTCCTACAACTGGAAGCCCAGAGCAGGGGCAGGCCCCAGGCTCCTCCTGTCCATCTGCCCCCCGAACCTTGATGAGGAAGTGCTGTCCTCAGGCTTGATGCCTCAGTCTGAGGTTACACCAAAGCCGCCAACAGCATCTTCCTTATTTATACCCAGTGAGGGTCGGTTTACCCTGAACATGCCATCAAAGCCCTTCCCTTCATTCTGAGTGGACTGAGAACATAGGTCTAACCTGGATCAGTAACAGTTGCCAGGGGCACGCAGGTGGCCCACTTGGTTGAGTGTCCGATTCTTGGTTTTGGCTTGAATCATGATTCTAGGGATCGTGGGATCGAGCCCTGCATTGGGCCTCGTGCTGGGCTCCACACTGAGCACGGGGCCTGCTTGATTCTCTCTCTCTCCCTCCCTCCTTCCGCCCCCTCCCCCGCTCACACTCACTCTCTCTCTAAAAAAATTAAAACACAGTATCAGTTGCCAAGGGAATGCAATGTGTGGAATGTCTTAAGGATCCCTGCTGGTGGCGGCAGCAAGGTAGAAAGGTAGATGACACCAAGGCCCTGTTAGGAACGGGGAAAGAGGGAATGGATGTGGTGAGGAACAACCGTGTCCATTACAGTTTACTACCCACACACCCTATCCCAGTATCCAGGAAATGAGGAATAAACCATGTAAAAGACATGGCTTCTGAGAAACAGTGGCTCCAACCCAAGAGCTCAGCGAAGGGAAGACCCGGGTGGCAGCTGTGTACCACCTCAGAGAGCAAGTAATCCAGATTGCAGGAGGGGGGCAGAGAGCTCTCTGTCCCCCTCCGGGAGGGGGCAGGAGAGAGGACGATGCAGAACTACAGGAAAGAAACAGCACGGCTGGAAAGATTTTACAAAACCAGGAAATACTATTAAGGAAGAGCAAATGGCCATCAGAAACAGTGGGAAAAACAAAGATCTGTACAAGAAAGCCAAGGTCCAAACATGAAGCACGTTAAATTCTGGCAAAGATTGTAAGCAGGTGATGGGAGTGTAAGAAAGGAGAATCCATTTTACCTTGCTTGGTCATTCTCCTTTGAGTGGTCTAGCGACTGTGACTCCAGACCTATAAAGAAGGGAATGTAATCCTAGCACTTGTGACTTGGCCTCAGGGTAACAATATTTACGTACGTGTAATGGTGTCAAGGATGTTGACAGGTGTTCGTTCAACTTTAGAATTAACCTACGGCCATGTGGATGTAGTTGGAGGGCAGAGCACAAATGTTAGTAATTGTAAGAATGAATATGATCAAGTATAGCTTTTATTTTTTATTTTTTTAAATATTTTATTTTTACATAATCTCTACACCAATATGGGGCTCAAACTCACAACCCCGAGATTGAGAGTTGCATGCTCCACCGACTGAGCCAGCCAGGTGCCCAGGTCAAGTATAGCTTTTAGGTCAAGGTGGGGGGGAAGAGCAGGGTCACTAGTATCCTCATCTTAACAGAGGGGAAGTGCCGCACGGCCGCAAGCTGACAGAAGAGGAAGCACCGTCCGGAGTCAGAGAGAAAATGTGAGTTTGAGTCTCAACATGGGAGGTGATGGAAGCTAAGCCATCCTCTTCCATTTCAGGGAGTTAATTCTGCAAAGCTGGTAAACCAAGAGAGATGGATAAGCAGATGATTTAATTTTGAAGGTAACCATCAAAGAAACTGAAAGTAGAAACAGTTAAAAGCTGTCCTATCTGGGTTGTGGAACAGGAAGGGGAAGGGGTAGGCTGTTGTTTTCACCATAACCTCTTTTGAGGAGTTATATTGTTATTGAGTGGCCGTAATATTTTGATAAAAACTCAAACGCCAAATAACCTAACTCTTCAGTAGTTTTCTATTGCTCTGAGATTAACATAAAAAATCCTGCACCTAGCCTGTCAACCTCTCTCTGCCTGCATCACCGCCACCTGCCCCGCCCCAACTCTGCTCCAGCCACACAGGGCTTTGTAAGTGCCTTAGAGGGCTAAGCTCCTGCCAGGCCCTCGGCCTTCACACATGCCCTTTCCAGTTGGGAAAGCCCTCCTCCACTCTGTGTCCTGCCCACTTCTGTTCACCCTTCAAGTCTTGGCTTCAGCACTGCCTGCTTAGCACAGGTTTCCTTATCCCTCCCAAGGCTTCACTGTTCCCCCATTACTCATGAGCATGGTGAGTAACCACCCCTCCCCCCACCACCGCAACTTGGCCTTCAGAGCACTTCACCTGCTGTAATTACATAATTACTTGTGAATTATTTAAGTCTGTTTCTCTCGCCAAACTTAAGTTCCACAAGGAAAGGTACCAAGCTGTCTCCACCTGCCTACTACAGCGCCTGAGGTACTGGAGACACCTAACTCCATCGTGGGATGAATGGCTGGAGGACAGCCTGATGAACTGCAGATCCTTCAGCATGGAGCAGCAAGGAATTCAGTATTTAAACTGAACTGTATCAGCCAGATGAAAAAGTTACTAAATATGGAACAGTCCTGTCACTCAGAATTGAGTGTCAGTATAACAAATAGTCCTATGAAATGTGTGGTGTTTCATGAGTGTCAGCGAGGAAGCTGTTCGATGTCACCCAAAGTCCTGCTGCATCCATTCAGAGGTGACTTGGGGCTTGGACTGAGGCCTTAGCATTAGAGGTGGTGAGACGCGGCTGGCTGTGAGGTCCATTTTGAACACGGATCCCCACATGAGTCGCTGGTAAGGGAAAGAACAGAAGGCAAAGGACAACTCCTGGAATTCTGCATTGGTAACTGGATGGATACTGATGCTATTTACTGGGATAGAAAAGACAGGAGGAGGGGTGCCTGAGTGGCTCCGTGGGTTAAGTGTCCGACTTCGGGTCAGGTCATGATCTCATGGTCCATGGGTTTGAGCCCCAAGTCGGGCTCCGTGCTGACAGCTCAGAGCCTTGGAGCCTGCTCCGGATTCTGGGTCTCCTTCTCTCTCTCTGCCCCTCCCCTGCTCATGCTCTGTCTCTCTCTCTCAAAAATAAACATCAAAAAAAATTAGAAAAGACAGGAGAAAAAGCAGATTTGAGGGGAGAAAAAAAAGCAAGGGAACTATTTGGGACTTGTTAAGTTTGAAATGTCTGAGGAACTCAAGTGGAAATACTGAAGAGGCCATCCAATGTGGGGTTCAAGAGGGAGGCTAGATATGCACGCACAGAGTGGAATCATCAGCACACAGCTGAACCCAGCAAAGCAATGGAAACACATAAACAATGGATATGCCCCAAATTAAATCGAGGCATAGTCATCAATGAAATGTCATGTGATCATCAAAAATGACGGTGTGAAGACATTACCCAGATGTTATCTGTAGATGCCAGATTTATGGGCAATTCTTACTTTTCCTCTTTATTTTCTAAAAAAAATTTCCATTGAACAGATATTATTTTTATAATTAGTAAATACAAGTTATTTTCATCTTAGAGAAAGGTGGTGTTATCAATCTACTTTTACTGACACAGATATCTACAACCCATCACTGAGGAAAAAAGGCAAGTTACAACAGTACATTTATAATATCATCCCATTTATTTAAAACAGTATGTACGTATGCACAGGGTGCATAAGGAAGACTCTAGAAGAATTTTAATTTTTAATGGTTATTTTTGAGGGAGAGACAGTGCAAGTGGGGGAGGGGCAGAGAGAGAGGGAGACACAGAATCCGAAGCAGGCCCCAGGCTCTGAGCTATCAGCACAGAGCCTGATGTGGGGCTTGAACTCACAAACCGTGAGATCGTGACCTGAGTGCCGAAGTCAGACGCTTAACCGACTGAGCCACGCAGGGGCCCCAAGAAGAATGTTTAAAATGCCAACAGCAAAGGTAACTTTAAGACTATTATTTATCAAGAAATTTATGTGGTATTAAGCATTCTTAAACAGTTTTAGTTGCATTACACTTTGCATGGATTTTGCAAAAACACTAAATGGGTTCATAAAAATATTTGACAGAATAGTTTGAAGTAAGCTTTAAATGCCATTTTATCTCCCTTCCTGGCACTTGTGCTCTAGGGCTTTCTTTACTCTTTTCCCCACATACTGACTACTCAAGGGCTGGCAGTTCCGATGTCCGCAGTCGCACGGCGTAACATACACACTGGGTGTTCTTAACCTTCTTCTGCCGCGGGCCCTTCTGGCTCTCCACAACCCTTCTCAGAAGAATGTTTTGAAATGCATAAAATTAAATGCATAGAAACTGATGAATTATGCACATCGAGATGGTGCTGGAGTATTATGTGCTTCTTTGGGAAGCCATTAAACACCTAGGTCTAATAACTACCCTAAGTTTGAAGTATGATAAGGACAAATGATGTTTCCAAAATATCTGTAACTGTAATGTGGTACGAAAGCATCTTTCACCTCTACTGGTGACAAAGTCACAGGTACTCCTAACACTACCATGGTCTGTGGCCTACGTTTGTCATTGAAGGAAAACTGAATTTTCAGTGAGAGGTTAGTGAAAATCAAGATGAAGTATTTTTCCCATCCAAGGTTACGGAACCCGTGCATTTTCAACCATGAGTCAGAACTGTTGGTCTAAGAACATACAGACCAAATAGTAACGGCAGTTTTCTCCGCGTGGTGGAATTTCCACAGTCATTTCCATATGCGTTTTCCACAATGATAAAATTACTTGTGGAATTAAAAAATAAAGAGCTTAATAAATACTACATTTTTGTCTTAAACAACTTAGAAGAATGGCTAAGCAATTTTAGACAGCTGCATACAAGCTACATTAACATTTTTTATAGGGTGACCACTTAAAGACTTTTCAACTTTCCCTAACTCCTTAAGTATTATGACGACTTTAATCATTCCTATGTTCTTACCAGCCTAGAAAAAAAATCACTAGAATTATTTATTCTGGAGTTAAGTGGAACAAAAAGACAAACTGTCACAACTGCAGACGTTTGTGTTTTTTTGCCAAGTACAATTCCAAAAACAGCTGAAAATATTAGAGCAAATTAGCACTAATATGGACCGATACCTTCTGCTGTTTACAAAAACACAAAAACCAGAAACACACAAATTTATACTTTAAAACTGTATTATTGAATATGTATAGACAAAATTAAAATATAACTTATCAAAGTACTATCAAAACTTGAGTACCACTAGAGGCCCCAAAGAAATCAAAATACTTTAATATTTAAGAAGAATCCATATGTAGAGGTCAGCTCATGCTTTAAAGTGCTCACGTCTGTGTTTTAGCAGCAGTGTGGAATGCTGCAAAGATGGGAACAAAGGGAAACGTGCGTATCTCAGAAGCCTGCTTTGCTTTCTTTCAAATCTAAAAATAAAACCTTCGGACTGCCCTATTAATAAATCTAGAAAATGGATGCCTTTTTTTGTGTGGAAAGCTTTCACAAACAAAGAAATAAAAATATCTTCTTGGTTAATAGGACCAAAGGATGTAAACATAAACCAGATGTCAATCCCCATTTCTCTAAATTCCATTCTCCCTCTGGGCTCTGGTGGGGCTTCTGTTGTAAAGATGTTTCTACAGCACAAGGAGACATGTTGAATGAAGGTCTGTACAGAGCAACACGGACCAAACTCAAAAGCCAAGTACCGAGTGAAAAGAGCGAGTTGCAGAATGTTACATCCAGTAGGACACCCTCCCGCAAGCCTGTAAAAACAGTTTTGAACGTTATACATTCTCACGTGTAACGCAGCATAAAGCCTGCATGGAGAGCATCCCCATCACCTGCAGAGGACAGGCCACCTCAGGCCTGTGTAACCGTGCCCGGGACTTCACGGGAGCCGTCACATGGAGCTCCATAAAGGAGGCTGATGTGAACAGGGCAAACTGCTAACGTTTCTGAGGTCCAAGTGGAAAGCACCGGAGTAGCTAATGCTTGAGCAGAGTGCAGAGGCTGGGGAGGAAGAGGGCCAGGAGGACTGCAGGAAGGCAAGACCTCAAAGACGGGAGGGTCAGGATGGCCTAAGGGAGGGCCAAGGAGTAGCCACACAGAGAAGAGGTAAAGAGGGCTCTGATCCAACCTCCTGAGCCCAGGCTTGTGGGAATCGCAGCAGTGCCATCCGTGGTGGCTCATCAGGGTGGACCTGGCCCTTGACAAGACAGAGTGAGCTTGATTATGCACTGCTTTCTTCACCATGAAAGTCTTGGTAAAAAGTAATAATAAATAAAAATCAGAAGAACTAAGCAGTGAGTTTGGCACCAGAGTGGACGGTCACGCCACACAAGCTCCCGCCCTCCTCTCGGCATGGAGTATCACAGGAGGAGGTGTGCTGGAGAATGGGAAGCCCTCTCCTCATGGGTCTCCTGGGGCAGAAGTGGAGGGAAGGAAGGTTCCATAAAGAGACCTGGAGGGAGAGCCCCGGGGCCCTGATGGGTGGGTGGCAAGCCAGCTCAGGGCAGATGGCCTCCAGAGCCATGGGGATGGCAAGGGGACAGGATGGATGGCCAGAGCTCCTTACACTGCCTTCTGGGGCGTGGGAACATCTCAGAATGGGGTGTGACTTAGAAGGAAAGCAGAGCCTGCTTAGCACAGCTGGTGTGGTGTGTCTGATTTCCTACCAGCACACTCTGCAAACTGCTCCCAGCCCTTAGGCCTGGCTTGCCGCACCTGTCTCATCTCCATTCTCCAAACTCCTCAGGCCCAGCCCAACAGTTCTCTCTTGTCTGAGCCTCTGTGCATGCTGGTCTCTCCCCCACTCCTATGTTCCACCTTCTCCTGGACTAGCTAATGTTGGCTTATGGTTCAGGTCGTGGAGGTCACTTTTCAAAGAAGTCTCCTCCCCAATCTCACTTTCAAGTCTAGGTGGGACCTCTCTAACGTTGATGTGTTCCCTCAGTGGTCAGTACTCCTCCATCGTAGCATTTGCCCCCTTGTAAATAACGTCTGTTTGCCGATCTGTATCTTCTTTTAGATCAGAGGATCACTGAGGATAGTGGAAGTCTGTACCGTCTAGTACAGTAAATGACAGAATAGACACTTGATTGGTATAGGGTAAATTAATGAAGTATTGCTCTATAAAGTATCAAAGAGAATGACGCAACAGCACTCTGGTCCTGAATACTTCCAGTATATTCCTTATGCATATTACAATACAAATGAGACAGAAGGTCCAGCAGCTTCAGGAGACCCTGTAACTCTGAGTCCCAAGGAGCCACTGCAACTTAGTAGCAAAATAAAAATGCTCCATTTTCTTCAATATTCACAAATGAGAACTGGCTGAAGTTTCCCTTGTCAAGTAAAGGGTCTTGCCTCACAGGCTCTGCTCACATGAGGTCACATCTGATGAAATGGAAGCTTCCGAAGTTTTGCTTTCTAGTGCTAACTGCTAAAAATTATTTCTTCCTAGCCTAATTAACAGCTCTCTAGTCTCTACAAATAGCACTGCAGACATAAATTCGTGTGCTCATCTCCTCATATGTAGTCTTTTCTTTAAAACTATGCAATTAAAAGGTCACCCTTGACTTGGCAATATCTCTCCAAGTTTAAAATGCACATACCCCTTGACCCAGCAAGCCCCATCTCTAGGAATTTCTTCTATACTAGTAAAGCAACCCTTAAAAAGAATGATACAGCTCTATAGAAACTGATAGCAAACAATCTCCAAGATACATTCACTAAAAAGAGCAAATTTTGGAAATGTGCATGGCATTTCACTGTTTGTGTAAACACACACATACACACCCTTGTTTGTGTGCATATGCCCACAAAATATATAAACGTGATTATAAAATATAATATAATATGAGGTACCTAGAATAATCAATCTCATAGAAACAAAAAGGAGAAGGGTAGCTGCCAGGGGCTGGGGAAGGGGGAATAGGGAGTTACAGTTTAATGGAGATGGTTTTGGTTTTGCAAGATGAAAAGGGTCCTGGAGATGCATAATGGGGATGGCTGCACAAGAACGTACTCCGTGTCACAGAAGTGTCCACTTAAAAATGGCTAAAATGGTAAATCTTCTGTTACGTATATTTTACCAGAATTTAAAAACTGCACACACACACACACACACACACACACACACACACATACATACATGCATACACACAGAGATTAACAAAAAAACAACTGGTAACGATGGCTGCCTCCAGGGAGAGAAATGGATATCTGGGGACAGGGTGGCAAGGAGCTCTTTAACCATATAACCTTTTATACAACCTTTCTCATTCTGTATCATATACTTATTTTTAAAATTCATGAAAAAAGCAGCCTCATACAAGAAGCTTTTTCCTTAATCATAAGTTGTTCATATCCCTTCTCTAAGTAAAAAAATACTTCTCATTCCAAACCAGGATTCCACTTCAGTTTTAAGGTTATTTATTAGATTTAAATGATGCAAGCTGCAAAAAATTACACTTTTCCCCCTAAGAATATATTCACCAAAAGCCTGACTTTATTTTTATCAGCTATTACAGAAATGCTTCAAAATCATAGAAGAAAATTACCATTTTTATCAGTACACAACTTTTATTCCATCACAACCGAGATAGCCGAATATAGAACTGTTTCAACAGCAAAAAGCACTCATCATAATTCAAGACAAAAATCAGCCCGCAATTACATGAGACAGAAAACAAACTATGCTTATGTTTCAGTCTACCCTAAGCTCTAACTTCTGTGTCAGAATTTTAAACACACACACATGCACACACCCTCTGGATTCCTCCTCGTTGATCCAAAACCTACTTTGTGAAGATCCACTATTTTCTTGAGTCTTCTGGAATGAGCGCTGCGGCCACTGGCACTGCAGCCTCTAGAGCCCTGCCCCAAGTCAAGGAGAAGGCAGCACTTGCAGGGCCCAACACTGCCCCTGCCTGGAATATTTGTTGGGTGAATGAATAAATGATTATCTGCTGACAGGCTTGCCATCAAGTCTCACAAAGAAAAACTTCAGAAAGAGAAAAGTAAGAGACGTTTGTTTACTTGAAGTCGACATATGATAAAGGTGAAGACCAGATGACTGACTGAATCCCCATGCGGCTATGACACGACTGGCTAAGTGGGCTCTCGATCCCATCCTTACCCGATGTTCAATACAAAACCAGGCATTTTTATAACCATACGAAAAACAAAGGACAACTTACCTAGAAGATTCTTTTGTATATATCAATACAGTACATCACGTTTTTTTAGGAAGAAAAAATATATAGACGAATATTCACACGTTCTTTAAGTGGGAAAGGACGTTCTAAGTACAAAATCAAAAGAAGAAATCATAACAGAAATTGGATACGGCAACATGACAAGCAGAGAATCAAAAGATATATGACAAAGTAGGAAAACATCTGCACGACGACAAAGACTATCCTTAATACAAGTTCTTACAAATCAACGTAAAAAGAAACATCCTGATGGAAGAATAAACGCAGAACACGAATAGGCAATTCACAAAAACCAAATACAAATGGCTGATGATTACTGAGGTTCAGCCTCAGTAATAACCCAAGAAGCACAAATTTAAAAGATGGGCATCCAATTCAGGGAGGGTATAGGAAGCAGTACTTTCTCAGACTGTCAGGAGAACTGAGACAGCCATTTTGGAAGGCAATGTGGTGGCACTCATCAGCAATTCCAAGCCTAGGTAGCCGTTCTTCAAAGAGTGGCACACAAGGAAGTTCAATCCAGTAGTATGTTTAATAGCAAACCAGTGGGAAAACCAACAGGAGGACAATGCAGGACAGTAAGTCAGCACCAGATCACACTGCTACTTAACAGAAGTGAGGCAGAAAGAAACGTATCACATGGATTTGGATAGATGCGGAATATGTATGATATTATCCTCATTTTGTTAAAAACACAAGAGTGCATATTTGTAGAGCCTGAGAAGACTCAGAAGGATCTACATAGTGGTTACTCTGGGTAATGAGCACAGAGACTAACAGGGAGCTTTCATCTTTTTACACAGTAGGCTTTAAAATGGTTTGTTTTCCATAAAAGCATGCATTATTTTTATAATTTCTTAAAAAAGGAAAAGAGGGAAAATAACAAGATATCAAACACTTATCTACTAAACACAGGTTCTATCCTTGGAGAATTCCTTTCAAAGTTTCTTGCAGCTTAAGTGGCTGTGTCTTTCCCACTCATAAGTACTAAGAGATATTTTTTACATTTCTTAGAAGGAACTAGATAGAGTGACCACTGCCTGTTTTATAAAATCCATTCATAATCTGAGAAAAAGACTATTAAAAACATAAACCATCCCCCGGGCCTAACATCTACCAGAAGAAACCCATTCACTGCCCATATGACATTTAGTCCACGCAATTTCTGAGACAATGCACAAAGCGCCAGCCACACAACTCCCACCAGCATAAATACGTGGTGCACAAAGAACGTCCTGTCAGCAGGGCCCAGAGTACACCCCGCAGCAATCAAGGAGAAATGACAATCTGAGTCACAGGATCAGAAGTGGAACCAAATTTGGGACTTGCAGGCAGTGCCAGGCTCTTCACTCCTTCACACCTTCTATTCTCCTCCACCCAAATCCCAGCCCTTTACATAGTCCCCAAACAGGCTGTGTCACGGATGTCCATAAAGCTTTAGACTGAGGCGTCCGAAACTACCAGAGAGACACAACAAAGTGCTACTGGGGGGGGTCTCAGCTGGAATCATAATGGCAGCATATGTGTAAACTCACATTTTTTCTTAAGGAAAAGAACGGAAAAATTCAATTAGTATGTTCTGCCTTACCACATGGAATGTTTCAAATCCAGGTGTCAAAACATCAAACGGGGAGTGACCACTGATTTTAAAAAAGCTGGAGATAATGAGCCTGACAGTTGAGAAATTAAGGAACCACTAATTTTTACAAAATTAAAGTCCACACGATGGTACCAACGTAGCCCAAAGTGTGGCTGAGAGAGCACCTGAGTGTCAGACCTTGTCTGGCTTAGATCCTCAGCTTTTCAAAAGACATTCATTCTGCTCTAGAGTCTCAAGAGCCAGACCCGTGTCTGGGTGCTCTCTTCAGTTCCCGTGCACACCTTATTAGCCACGGGCTCTGCTGCTCTGGGACAGCTTTCAGGAGGCCGTCCTTCTAGGGGACCACTCACCAGTCCCCATAACTGAACATGTTTTCCCACTGAGCACTAACACTGACCAGGAAGTCATTTACCCAAGACCAAAGCACACAAAGCACCATGCTGAAGACCGCTAGGCGACAGCAGCAGTGGCAGGTGAAGAGCTCAGTCAAAGGGCTCTCAGCTCAGCTGACCTGCTTCAAGGTGAACTGAAGTTGCAGATCACCAGTTCCGGCTCTAATCTGACGCCCGCCCCCAGATCACGCTGTGGCTACCAAGTAACCCTACCCAAACTGACCTTTCAGGGCTCAGGGAAGTGACTTTTTTTTATTATATGGCACAGTTTGGCACAGTTATATCTTTAGTCTTTGGGGTACTTTTATACTGTCCAAGAGTAGTACATCTTGTTTTTTTTTTCCTTTTTTTTTTTTTTTTTAAAAACAGATGGCCAAACCAGGACATATACTAAAAAAAAAAAAAGGAAGGTTACTTACCTGAGCCCTAACATTCCAGCTACCATGGAATCCTGTTGGAGCTGGTCTACAGAAGCAAGATGTATTCTGGGGAGTCACATGTCACATCAAAGCAGGAACTGGTGAGTCTGTATTTTTATGGAGCCTAAAACAAAGAAAATCGTAAGTTGAAAGCCCCCATTGTGCTGCACGACCTTTTTCCCAGGGCTATTTGGGACATTCTGAAGATAAACATATAGACAAAGTACTATACTATTTCCCAGCTTACCTACTAGAAACAAAGGATAAACCGATTACTAGAACATAACACACATTACTAAAATAAAGATTCTTGTGTGTTAAAATCAACACTATCACAAGCCTTGTCACCTCTGAGGGACATTTCGACACTTTTATACAGCAGACCATTAGTGATGATCCCTGGTAAGTATTTCTTGCGCTATGTCATGCAGAAATACTCAGGGAGAGAACACATGTTCAACAGAACATGCAACATCAAAATGTCATCCCAAAAAGAACATGCAAAATCCAGAGGCAAAGTGTCCCTTTTTTTTTTCTTCAAGCAGCTGAATTTGAAATGAGCTGCTGTAACATCGCTTAAAGGAGCTTTAACCCCGAGAGAGAGAGAGAGAGAGAGAGAGAGAGAAAGAGAGAGAGAGAGAGAGAGAGAGAGAGAGAAAGCAGCACCAACAGAAACCAAGCACCCTGGGAGATCCAAAGCCCTCCTCCAAAATACGCACGTGTGCTTCAGAGCGATCACTGTTAAGCCTCTCAGATCAGTAAATCGTGATGTTCAACAAACTAAGTTATTAATTCGATAGTTTCTGTTTTGCTTTTGAACATGTTCAAAAGACTTTTGTCATTACATTTTTTTCATCAATATAACCATCATTTCCTTGTTAAAACCTAAACCGCCCCACATTAGCTAATCTCTGGTACCCTTACTGGCCCAAGAGCAGCACTTTTATCTTTAGACTAAAAAAGCCTAGAGCACACGACTTCGAGACTATTCACACAAGCAATTACTCATGTAATTAAACCCAGAGGAAGGGCAACACCAACTAAGTCTTTACCACTGGTCTATAACTACCAGGATACCACTTAGAATTATCTGTTGAGATGCAGTGAGGCCTTACAATTCCCTTAGATAAGTCATAGAATGCTTTGAAATCCAGAAGTCAAGGTAACAGTACTACTCAGCTATATCATAAAAATCAAACTGGTACCCTGGCTGGGAGGTCCTGGCAAAGCCACAACTTCTCACAGCCACAATCTGTTTTTTACTTGTAAACTGAGGGAGCTGGACTAAGGTGCCTTCCAGCTCTGAAATTTTTAAGATCTTTGATTAACTCACGATTTCATGGAAAAAAAGAGCCAGCAAATGAAAGCAGGTAGACAAACACCCAATAAAGCAGTAATTTGTAGGTCTCTATATATGATGCTCCCAGCTCCTAGGCAAGGAAGACAAGTGAACCCTTCCTAAGGCTTGCTCCTGAGAGTTCAGACATCTGGAGTAACTGCAAAACAGCCACGGTGAGGACACCTTCATATGCCAGCAGACCCAACATAAGTGTGCCTTGAAGAAATTATAAAGGCCAAGGCTTTGTTCATGAGAATGACCACCCCTCTTTTGCTATGGGAGTGGGGATACCCTGCCTGCTGCCAAATTCCCATTCAGTTCCCCCGAACACCATTACCTACCATCAAAAATGGTAGAGCCAAGTACTTAGTAACGGCATGCGAATCAAGATTTCAAAAGGAAAAAGGTCCTTGCAAGAGAAAGGCAGAAGAGAACAGATAAAGGCATAAGAGCGTAACTTTTGTGTAAGTGAGCCCAAGGAAGAAGAAACCATTTACATCTGTCCTGTTGGAAACAAGGTAAGGCACAGTGGTGACAATGGCAATTTGACTGGAGAAGGCTGGTATAGAAAAATTGAGGACAAGGTCCTTCTGTTGGAACAGCAATAATGCTCTACGGAAGAAAACAGGTTGTGTCTGCATGCACGTCACCAAAGCAGAGGGTGGTGAAAACAAGCAGGTGTCCTGCTGTGCTCCCTGGAACTCACCACCAGTCTAGGACTGTGTTTCCCCCACCCATCCAATCCTGTGCACTTAAAGCACTACAGACACTACAGTTGATCCCTGAATAACACAGGTTTGAACTATGCGGGTCCACTTATATGCAGATTTTTTTTCAGTACAGTCCTGTAAATGTATTCTCTCCTCCCCATGATTCTCTTAATAACGTCTTCTTTACTATCTATATCGTAAGAATACAGCATATAACACCCATAACATACAAAATACATTAATCAACTGTTTATGTTAATGGTGAGACTTCCGGTCAACAGTAGGCTATTAGTAGTTAAATTTGGGGGGAGTCAAAAGTTATATGTGGATTGTCACCTGCATTGGGGGTGCGGGTCAGGGCCCCTAATCCCTGCATCATTCAAAAGTCAACTGTAGTTACTACAAACGTGAAACATTTTCTGTGATTCTCTCCTGGTGACCACCACAGAGGTAGGTATTCTCATAGATAACTCAAGTGGCCTAGGACACACTGCTCCTAACCAATTAAAAGACGTCCACTGATATTTGCCTTTTGAAAAGATTACAGGTTCCAGGACACACATTTATCATGCAAATAGTCCCAGGCAGATACATCAGCAGTGGAAACGGGACTGGAGTAAGGAACTAACAATTTTACCTCTGCTCTTCTCATTCTATGTCCACATGGGAGAAGCAGTATTCGGGTAGGGGTGACATCATATTGGACTTATCTAGCCAAACTCCACAGGGTGCCTCCCCACCATCTACATTTGGCTACATAGAAACAGAGCAAAGAAGAAACAATGACTCTAACTGGAGATTGCATATAGAATGCAAAATTGTATTCTAACCCTCCCAATAGGGAAACAGCACAAAAGGGGGAGTAGGGTTTGAGCACATCATGCTCTATCAGGTGAAATAAAGACTTGCTACTCTAGGTTTCAAGCATCCCAGGCACATTTGTAACAAGAAATAGGACGGTGTGATAGGCCCCTAATAGCAAAAAAGCCATAGAGTCAAGCTGTCGGAATACAGAGTTCAGATGCCACCAGGCACTTTTCGAAGAAACTATACTCTGGAAGCAGCCTGTGCTGTTTAGAAGGCTGGGGGTATGACAGACAGCTAACTGGAGGGGCACCCGAGGAGGCAAGCGCATTGCCAATGATGCAAAACAAAGCAGAGTCCTCATCCTGTCACATCAGAGGCTCAGATGCACAAACCTTGGAATCTTTGTGTGTCTGTGGATAGGAATGTCCCTCAGTGTTCAGCCATGAAGCTGACATGCCACAAATCGGTGTCTGTGGCAACTTATTTAACCGACTGTACTCTACTAGATTGGCTGTGCCCCTTACGGTTCTTCTGTGTCCGGGTAAGAAAATAAAAGTAAGTGTTTCCTAGGCTTCTCGACTGGAGTTTGAAATAGAAGTTCTAAAAAAACCCATAAATAAGCCTATTCCCTAAATCCTTGGTGGAAATTCCTAAAAGACCTAAAAAAAAACCCAGACACCGTTTTTGTTTTCATAAGGATCTAGCATATTTCAAAATACCCAAGAGGTCAGCTTAATCTTGTTAACTGAAATCGCTGAGATCCAAATGAAAATTCTGGCCACGAACCCCAAATTTCTCCGCAATAACTGCCTGTTAACAACAGTGAATTTTACTACCATGGCACCAATAAGCTTCATTTTTCTAGTATAACAAAACACCTGAAACTTGTGAGAGTCTTCCAAAGTCTAAGCCACTCGGCATCACGCGCTGCTAGATTTGCTTCCACCATCACCAACCACCCCCCTGAATTCGAGCCTACCATCTCACAATTTGGGGTACTGATCCCACACAACAGAGACACAACGTGTGAATGGCTCTGCAGAGTCCATTCCTGTTCCTGGAAAAAAAACCAAAAGCACACATCTGCCTGACCATGAGTCAGGAATATCACTTTTGTGGTGGAGCCCATTTCTGCTGTGACCAATCCACAACGAACACACTCACGACACAGGCGACCACCACAGAGGTAGGTATTCCAGAGCAAGCTTTCCCAGGCTCGGGTCCACTTAGCAAGGTCATCAACGGTCTTCTCGGTGAAAGCAATTTTTTTTAGACTCTTTACGATGACATTAAGTCTTAAGGGCAAAACCCACAGAAACAATGCCACACCACGTAAAAGTCACCTGAGTTTCAGTCTGGGTGATTCAGTTATAACCAAACTAAAAAGGAAATAAACTTTCAGGGGCAATTGACAGGAACCACAGCGATGCGATGAACTTGCCCCCATCGTAATGATGATCTTGAGCAGGGCGCGCTCCAGGACCATAGGAGCCGGTTACATACTATGTCCCACTCCACTTATGTAACTGGAAGATCTCCGGCGAAGGGGGGCGGGGAGGATGGGAGGGCGCTCATATTCTGAGGCCACGGAACCCCCCAAAGACCCTGGGGGCGCACTCCCACCGAAGAGCCTCTGGTGCTCCCTGACACGCAGTCCCCTACCTACGGCTCCTGATGGGAACTATAACCGCCTCTTTATGATGAGTTGTGGGACCAGGAACACAATGTCTAGTCCCTTTGGTGGGTGGGCAATAATTCCCACCTACTTGCTCCTGCTAGAAAGAAAAGGAGATGGTGGACCGACTCGCTCGCAGTGGGGGCAGAAAGTCATGGAATGGGCGAGAAGGAGGGGGAGGCAAAGCCTGGAGATGGGGGTGAGAGCGCAGGAGCCCTTGTGGCGCACTCTCCCGACGGGAGGCGGACTGCGCACGCGCGCCGGTGGGGGGGCCGAGTAACGGCAGAGGGGGCGCGCGAGGGAGGGAGAGGGGAGAGCGCGATCCAGGGAGAGGCCGGGGCGGCGGGCGCGCGACGACGCCGCGGGCCCGAAGCCCCGAGAAGGGCACGACGCGCGCGCAGCCCCGACAGGCAAAACCCCGGCGACAGGGGCGCCCGCGGGCCCGGGGGCCGGGATGCGCGCCGGAGGCGGGAGGGAGGGGGGCGCCAAGCGAAGGCTGCCCTGGGAGACCGCGCCGAGGACGGTCACCGCGAGTGCGGGTGACGGGCCGAGGGGGGAGCCGTCACCGGTGGCGGCGGGAGGGGGAGGGTAGAGAGGAGGGACGCCATCCGCCAGCCGTGTCGCCCGACCCCGCGGGCCCCTCCCGCGCCACGTCCCGCCCCTACCCTCCGCCCCCCGGCAAGGGTCCCCGCCCGCGGCCACGGCGGTCCCACTCACAGTCTCTCCTCCTCGCCTCCTCCTCCTCCTCCGCTCGGCGCGGCAGCGGCGGCGGCGGCCATTTTCCGGACGGCTTTTACCACAGCCCTCTCTCTGAGAGGAGGGAGCGCGCGCGCCGCCGACGCCGGGACCCCGCACGGCCGACGTCGCGCCCCGCCCTCCCGGCCGGCCTGCGCGCTGCTGCACCTGCGCGCCCGCGCCCCGCCCCCGGCGCCGCCGCGAGCCCGCCCGCCATTGGGTGCGGCGGCCAGGGTGGGGCGGGGCCTCGGCGACGACGCTACCAATTGGTTGGGGTTTGTGTCCATTCCGGCCAGGGAAAAGGGGGTGGAAACCGTGTCAAGCTCCCGATTGGTTGCCATCGACCGTCATTTGGGGAAAAGAGGCGGCTTGGGCGCGGAGGGGCAGGTTTAGTGGGAGGAATTTGAATATTAAGGATTAATAGGCCCTTGCGGATGCTGGGGCAAGTAAAGGCCTAGGCTTCGCACGTCTTTTTGCGTGGCCCTTCCGGGCCGTTGACCCTCTGTACACAAACGCACAAACTGCGCTGCCATAAGAGTTTCACCGCACCCGCATTTTCTCAATATCGTCACCTTCAGTAGAAGCAGCAAAGTTGCCTGCCCTGGAGCCTGACGTTGTTCCAGACGAGGGACCTTCGAGGGACCTTCGTTTCAGGGGCCTACCCATTGCATTCTTTCATCTGAGCCTGCCTCTCATAGGATCAAGGAATAAATAACAAATCACAGCCCTGGCCTTCCTGAAACTCTGGTCGGAGGAGACGGTGCATGCCAGGACTGCACCGAGACCTGTCATTTTATCAGATGGTTTGCTGGAGGTGTGGCGAAGGGGCATTGGGAGCACAAAGGAAGCAGCACTTAGCTCTGCCAGGAGGGGAGAGGGAAGACTTCCTAGAGGAGCTGATTTGGGAGCTAAGATCCAGCAATTCTGTGTCAGAAAAAAATATTTAAGACTATGAGAAAAGTTTTATCTAATGGGGTGTTCAGGACAGGACTATTTCTCAAGGCAACCTTACTCGGATTCCAGCCATCATCCAATCAATCCAATGCTCCTTGTACTAGTTCTGTGCTTAACAAGGAATCTTCTAGTTCTGCTTCTTCCCCCTGCCCCCACTTCATTTATTAGATACCTGCTATATGCCAGGTTCTGGACTCACGGTACTGAACAAGACTGTAAACTAACATTCTTGTGGCAAAGATTTATACTAAACATATAATACAATAAATAAGTACATATAATATAATGTTACATAATGATAAGGGCTTTGAGACAGATAAAACAAGGGTGAAGGAGGAGCTATCTAGATATCTGTAGGCTTTTGCCCTCATTTTATTCCCTCATATGGATATCTGAGGAGAGATATCTATTTGGCAAGTTGAAAGGCCCTGCGGAGATACTATGCCTGGAATATTGGGGAGAAAGCTTATGTGGCTAGAGAATGGTAGGGTGCACAGTTGAAGAGGCAGCTAGAGCCACCATGGGAACTGGGATCTTCTGAGATGAGAAGCCTTGGGAGGATTTTGAAGTGAGTGTTAACATCATCAGATCTATGTTGTACGTGCGGTGCGGAGAACTTCCATGGAGGGACAAAACTAGGAGGAAAAGCCCAGTCAGGATGCCCTGACAACAGTCTAGGACAGGTGATCGTGGCAGTAACTAGGGTGGTGGCAGGGGAGGTTCTGCAAAGTTGTGAGAGTCAAGCTATATATTTAAAATTGGGCAGAAAAGATTGGATATGGAGTATAGAGAAAGAGAGGAAACAGGGATGATTCCTGAATTTTTCACTGAGCAACTGAATGAACCGGTGCCTTTCACTATGATGGGAAAAACTGTAGGAAAAACACATTTTTGGAGGTATAGACCAAGAGTCCTGTTTTGGCCGTGTTAAGCTTGGAGCGCCCATTAGATGTGCAAGGGGAGATGTTGAGTAGGCGTTTGGGTTAATAACAAGTTCAGCATCCAACTCAAGAAGCTATCAAAGAAACAGAGTAAACCTGGAGAAAATAGAAGGAAGAAAAATAAGGATGAGTAGAAATCCATGAAACAGAAAGAAATGATAGGATTGAGAACACCAGAAGCTGATTCTTTGAAAAGCTGGGGGAAAGAGCCAACCCTTTAACAGTCTAGGTATAAAGAGAGAAAAGTCAAATTATATTAGAAATGAAAAAGAGACGTAACCACAAATACAACAGCTTATACAACAGATAATAGATAAAACATACATTTTTAAAAGGATATTATGAACAACTGTATGTCGGAAAATTGGAAAGCATAAACAAAATGAATAAATTCCTGGAAAAGCACAGATTACCAAAACTGACTCTAGAAACATAACACCTGGATAGACCCTCTATAACCACAAAGAAATTGACTATATACCATATTGTAAAAATCTACCCCCTGCCAAAAAAAAAGAAAAAGAAAAACAATGAGCTCAGAGAGCTTTACAGATGAATTCTACCAAATTGTTAATGAATGGGTAATTCCAACCATACACTAAGGAAAAAAACCTCGAAACTTATTTTATGAGACTAATATAACTACTATAACGAGCCAATGAAAGTGTGCCACAGGATGTGTAAGTACATGTAAAAATTCTAGCCAAATAAACAGAATCCAGTGGAATATAATGATATAACCAAGTTGAGATTTATCCTAAGAATGCAAGGATGGTTTAAAATTAGAAAATCAACCTTAAGAGATTTAAGGGGAACAAATTATATGATTATTTCAATAGATACAGGAAAAGTGTTCAGTACAAGTGTAAAATATGACTACTTACGAGAAAAACAACAACAACCTAGACAGCTCTGAATAGAAGGCAGCTTCCTCAATCTGATCAAAGGTATCTATTAAAAAACTTAGCGTAAACATCATATTTAATGGTGTTAAGTGGGAAAAAAGCAAGAAACAGAACAGGAGCTATGGTGCAACATCATTCATGTAAAATAAAACACATGTATCCTCCTCTGATTCTCTTTTAAACCCCATCCTTTGTGTTTCACTGTGAGGAGAAAGAGCCATTAGACCTCGTAGAGAAAGACCTCAGCAAGTAATAAAAATCTGGAAAATGTGGGGTGCCCAGGGGGCTCAGTTGGTTAAGTATCCGACTCTTGATTTTGGCTCATGTCATGACCTCAAGGTTCGTGAGGTCGAGCTCCACATCAGGCTCTGCTCTGACAGTGCGGAGCCTGCTTGGAATTCTCTCTCTCTCCCTCTCTCCCCCCCCCCCCCCCCACTCATGCTCTCTCTCTCTCTCTCTCACTCACTCAAAACAAATATTTTGGAAAAGCTGGAAAATGTAATTAAAGATTCAACTCACTCTGGCTACAAAAATTATAAAACAGCTGGGAATGAACTTAAGAAATGCCAAAAACCTATATTTATTTATTTTTTTTCAATATATGAAATTTATTGTCAAATTGGTTTCCATACAACACCCAGTGCTCATCCCAAAAGGTGCCCTCCTCAATCCCCATCACCCACCCTCCCCTCCCTCCCACCCCCCATCAACCCTCAGTTTGTTCTCAGTTTTTAAGAGTCTCTTATGCTTTGGCTCTCTCCCCCTCTAACCTCTTTTTTTTTTCCTTCCCCCCACCATGGGTTTCTGTAAAGTTTCTCAGGATCCACATAAGAGTGAGACCATATGGTATCTGTCTTTCTCTGTATGGCTTATTTCACTTAGCATCACACTCTCCAGTTTCATCCACCTTGCTACAAAAGGCCATATTTCGTTCTTTCTCATTGCCACATAGTATTCCATTGTGTGTATAAACCACAATTTCTTTATCCATTCATCAGTTGATGGACATTTAGGCTCTTTCCATAATTTGGCTATTGTTGAGAGTGCTGCTATAAACATTGGGGTACAAGTGCCCCTATGCATCAGTACTCCTGTATCCCTTGGGTAAATTCCTAGCAGTGCTATTGCTGGGTCATAGGGCAGGTCTATTTTTAATTTTCTGAGGAACCTCCACACTGCTTTCCAGAGCGGCTGCACCAATTTGCATTCCCACCAACAGTGCAAGAGGGTTCCCGTCTCTCCACATCCTCTCCAGCATCTATACTCTCCTGATTTGTTCATTTTGGCCACTCTGACTGGCGTGAGGTGGTATCTGAGTGTGGTTTTGATTTGTATTTCCCTGATAAGGAGCGACGTTGAACATCTTTTCATGTGCCTGTTGGTCATCCGGATGTCTTCTTTAGAGAAGTGTCTATTCATGTTTTCTCAAAAACCTATATTTAAAAGCTATAACACTTTACCGAAAAACATAAAAGAAGACCTGAAAAAAAACAAAAAGAAAGAAACTATCATACTCCTAGAAGGAGGTCGACATAATAAAGATGTCAATTTTGTTGAACCATTCATTTATGCATTTTTATCTGGTGATGTTTATAACAGTACCCTAAACCTAATTTGAGAGACACCGGATGTCATTAGTTTATTATAAAAGAGAGCCATGAAAATTATCTACCTGATGAAAGATTTCACAAATTCACTGGAATGGGCAGCTTCACTTGATGCCATTTCGATAATTACGTATTTCAGTCTCCATTCTTGCCAAGACTGTCTCCATCTCTAAATAAGAACCACTTGGGTGCCTTCACATTCTGGGAGAACTTGATCTCCAACTTTCATACCAACCGCTTGAATCTCTCCGCCCTTTCCTTCAGAGCCCTAGCCAACGACCGTTGCTTGCAAGACTTTTCCTTGAGATTTTTCTGGAAGCACAATGCCTCCTTTAGTAATAGTTTTGGCTGCACTCCTTTCAACCAAAAGCCGGTCAAAGAGGGGAAGAAACTCTCTAAACGCCTGTCCTGCTTTGACTCCAGCCGCCACAGCGCGAACTCTGCTTTGGAGCTGCCGCCGCCAGAAGGTGTCAATTCTTCAGGAATTAATCTGGAAATTTTTTCCCCAAGTCAAAATCAAGGAGTTTTTGTGGACTGGAGCAAGTTCACTCAAGATTGGGAAGAGTAAGTGTACAAGACTAGAAGTCAAGACATTTTTTAAAGAGAAAACCAATGAAGAGGGTCTTGCTAAATACCTTAGTTTCAATAAATGAGGCTTAAATAATCCAAATGCACTTTTACCATTGAAAAGTAGAAAAATATACTAGAGTTTTCAGTATACACTTGTGGGGGGGTGGCGCCTGGGTGGCTCAGTTGGCTACACGCCCGACTCCTGATTTCAGCTCAGGTCGCGATCTCACAGTTTGTGGGTTCCAGCCCTGTGTCGGGCTCTGCGCTGGCAATGCGGAGCCTGCTTGGGATTCTCTCCCCCTCTCTCTCTGCCCCTTCCCATCTCTCACGTGTGTGTGTGTGCTTGCGTGCTCTCTCTCTCTCTCTCTCTCTCTCTCAAAATAAATAAACAAACTTAAAAAAAATAAAATATTCACTGGTAGAACTAAAAATGTGTCATTTAAAACATTGGGTTAGACTATTTTTTAAATGGGTGCCCTCAAAATTCAGACTGTACAAGATAAAAACTAGGAAAACACAGTATGAATAGCAGTTGACAGAAAAACAGCAACCAGAAGGATTTTATCGATAAAACAGACAGAGCACCAACTTCTACTCAATCTGTCTAAAAATCCCTTGAACTGATAAGATTGTATTTTTTTTCAACGTTTTTTATTTATTTTTGGGACAGAGAGAGACAGAGCATGAACGGGGGAGGGGCAGAGAGAGAGGGAGACACAGAATCGGAAACAGGCTCCAGGCTCCGAGCCATCAGCCCAGAGCCTGACGCGGGGCTCGAACTCACGGACCGCGAGATCGTGACCTGGCTGAAGTCGGACGCTTAACCGACTGCGCCACCCAGGTGCCCCTGTATATATTTTTTAAAAAGGAAATGCAAAATGACACTGGAAAATAAGAAGGGTAAAAACAGACGGTCCAGAGGTTTAGAGCTAGCATCTCAGATGATACCACAAAAAAATGAAAACATAAATTTGTTTCAAGTACTATGGGACATTTCTCAAAGTTACTTATGAATTAGACTCCTCAAACCAAAAGTCTCAGTCAATTTCAAACTATAGAAAGCGTGCAGTCCAGTCTCTGGCAACAATAGAATAAAATGAAAACTTAGAAACAAAAGAATGGGCAAAAGTAAAACAAAACAAAACGAAATGAAAAACCACTCTCTGCTTGGAAGTGTTAAGACAGACTTCAAAATAGCTCTCTGGTTAAAGGGGAAACAGAAACCAAAATGATAAGTTCTTCAGAAACGACCAACTGTGACAGTTCCACGTATTAAAACCTAAGCCGTGTGGCCAAAATGGTCATCTAGAAGAAGTTAATAACCTTAACTACCTGTACTAGAAAATAGGAAAATAGGCCAGAAATGAATAGACTTCGATACATCATGGTCACTCTCGTGCGTGCCCACACGCAGTTTTTCCTTCTTGACCCAAAGAAACTCGCTATAAGAACAGTATTGAGGTACAGAAAGAAATAAACCCATCAAAGTGAAGAGAGTGTGGCGAAGACGGGAGGTTCTCCCCAATGGGCAGATTTCAAGTTTTTGGGAAAGCAGGTAGGAATTAGTTGAAAGAAATAGGCGGGAAAAAATCGAGCCTAGCATATGTGATAAGGGAGCTACAGAAGACGTGGGACCGAGTTCGCCCGATGTAAGACCAGAGAGTAGGCTCTGAATCGGCGGGCCTGTGGTACAAGGGCAAAATCAAAATCAATGGGACCAGAGAGTGGGAACGTCCCCTCCTCCTCTCTACGGGATAGCCGGGCTGACAGCAGGCGGAGGCCCGCAGGAAAAATACCCGACAGTTCTCTAAAGAGTTTGAATGAAATGTCTGTAGAGAGCCAGGGCTGCCAGCATGGATGTTGGCAACTCCTGGGCAATTTTCTCCTCATTCTAGCATTTGCAGAATGTGAACACGCTTCTTTGGCTCCCCGTCCTACACAGAAGAGTCGTAGCAGGAAAAACACACCTATTTGCCCTAAAGCAGATTAAATCCAAAATAGCTACCCAGCCCTTCTTTATTAAATTTAAATCAACCATGAAGGATCATCAGAAATTTTAAGGTCTTCAACATTAAAAATAACCAAGTATAAGGGCACCTGGGTGGCCCAGTCGGCTGAGCATCCAACTTCAGCTCAGGTCGTGATCTCGCAGTTTGTGAGTTCGAGGCCCACATCGGGGACTGTCAGTGTGGAGCCCACTTCGGAATCTCTGCTCCTCCCCTGTGCGCTCTCTCTCTCTCTCTTCAAAAATAAATAAAATTATTATTTTTTTAAATCAAGTATAATCTGTAGGGAAAAATGAGCTCAGAGGAACCCCAGAAAATGCAGGGAACATATGGAAAAATTTAAATTTAATTAGCATATTCAGAGAACTGAAAGAAACTATTGTATCCACAAAACAAGAATAGAATAGTATGTGAAAGGAGCAGAAAACAAAGGGTGCCTGGATAGCTCAGTCGGTTAAGCGTCCGACTTTGGCTCAGGTCATGATCTCACAGCTCATGGGTTTGAGCCCCACACCGGGCTCTGTGTTGACAACTCAGAGTCCGGAGCCTGCTTCGGGTTCTATGTCTCCCTTTCTCTCTGCCCCACCCCCGCTTGCACTCTGCCTCTCTTTGTCTCTCAAAAATGAATAAACGTTAAAAAAAATTTTTTTAAAGGAGTGGAGAACAAGAAAGAATTATTGGAAATTAAATGTGATTATTGAAGTTCAAGTTCCAGTAGAAATATCAAAAGGCAAAACTGAAGAAATCTCCCAGGAAATAGAACAAAACAACACAGATGAAAAAAATATGAGAGGAAACATAAGGACTTCAAAGAATGATCTAGGAAGTCCAGCAGGCCACTAACAAGAGTTCTTGTAAGATAAAACTGAGAAAAAAAAGAACAGGAATCAGAATAAGTCACATCAGACTTCATTACAACACTGGATGATAAAAGACAATAGGGCAACACATTTTAAAAAGATAATAGGTAATAGGGTGATGCTTTCAAAATTCCAAGAGAAAATGATTTATAATTTAAAATTCCAGCCAAAATATCCATCAAGTGTGACAATGGAATTAAAATATTTTTAGATACGGAAGGCTAAGAAAACTCACCTCCCAAATATACTTTCTTAGGAATCTACTTGAGGATGTTCTCCAGCAACACAAGGGTGGAAGCCAAGAAAAAGGAAAATGTGGGATCCACAAAACAGTGGATCTAATCCAGGACCACAGTGATAGGAAATACTGGAGATGCCAACTGGGCAGAAGGCCTGATTGGCAATCAGCATGGATTGGACTAGGAGAATGGCAGGCCCTGGGAGAGAGGACTCCAAGAATTGAAAAAAGAGCGTGTGTATGTGAACTCAACGTATTAGCTGTTGCGATTGGGAGTTGGAAGAAAATTGAATGTGACGATGGTAATTAGTACAAGAAAATAAGGAAAAACAACTAGACACAGCCCTAGAAACAGGATAAAAAAGAACTTATGAGGAATTTACAATCAAAATAGGAAAGAAAGTAAAACATATTATAAGTTTACCAACCGATGGTGCGTAAGAAGAGACAAATAACTCGATGCTGAAACAAGTCTTTCCTGATGGCCCAGGGCTCACCAAATTTGACTTATACAAGGGAAATGGAATCCTAGCATGTCTCTTCTTCAGCTGGCATCAAAATATATTTCTGGGAATGCCAGCTGGTGCAGCCACTCTGGAAAACAGTATGGAGGTTCCTCAAAAAATTAAAAATAGAACTACCCTATGACCCAGCAATGGCACTAGGCATTTATCCACGGGATATGGGTGTGCTGTTTCGAAGGGATACAGGCACCCCCATGTTTATGCATCACTATCAGCAATAGCCCAAGTATGGAAAAAGCCCAAATGTCCCTCGATGGATGGATGGAGAAAGAAGATATGGTCTATATAGACAATGGGGTACGACTCGGCCATCAAAAAGAATGAAATCTTGCCATTTGCAACTATGTGGATGGAACTGGAGGCTATTATGCTAAGTGAAATTAGTCAGTCAGAGAAAGACAAGTATCATATGACTTCACTCATAGGAGGACTTTAAGAGACAAAACAGATGAACATGAGGGAAGGGAAACAAAAATCATATAAAAACAGGGAGGGGGACAACACAGAAGAGACTCACAAATACGGAGAACAAACTGAGGGTTACTGGAGGGGGTGTGGGAGGGGGGATGGGCTAAATGGGGAAGGGGCACTAAGGAACCTACTCCTGAAATCATTGTTGCACTAGATGCTAATTGGGATGTACATTTTAAAAAATAAAAAATTAAATTAAAATATATATATTTACATAAACATCATAACATGCATTTGTGTCTTTGGTTTTCACCTGGTAGAGTCAGCCTATGCACAAAACGCAGAACGACAGGCTTGTGTGGCAGGATGGGACACGGCCCCCTTCTCCTTATGTGTAGCGTGAAGGGTTGACTCAGCAGGCCCGTGTGCTCCTGAGAGAGGCCTTGGGGAACCCCTGCCGCATCAGATTTGATAGTCATACTGCTCTCTTTAGTTGTTTGTAAGTATAAATAATACACTCGAACCTCCTGTGCTGTTAACTTTCAATAGAAATGTATCTTTGACCACTCGACAGCAGCTTCGCTTTACCTTTGCGCTGTCGGAGCTAACATTTACGTGTCATCCCGATACAGGTGAAAAGATAATCTCCGAGAAGTAAGAGAGTGGAGGGAAGGGGAACAGAAACATTGGGCTCTGAAGGGGTCCGAGAAGTGATGCCCATTGTTTCCCTGAGTGTCATGGAACGTGACGATACGATTCTAGGGCTCATTGGAGTAACTCTGCAAGATGGGCCACAGAAACGGTGACTCAACGCGTTGATGAGACAGCACAGCTCTGCTACTGAAAGAGGCAAGTGATCAGTGGGACTGAGAGCTGCCCTGAAGAGACCCAGACACCCTCGGGACAAATGCCCCTTTCCCCCTGTTTGTAGAGCCCTGCTTAGATTCTGGCTTCCGCTCTTGTGTGCCTTGGGAAGAAACCCTGCTGTGGGAAACTGTGGTGGCCACTGAGCTGGCTCCGGCCCGTGGTAAGTTCCGGGAAGTCCTCTGGGGCCTTCTGGGAAGCCACAGCCCCTCTGCTCCTCCTGGGCTGGGTTGGGTCCGGAGGTGACTTCTGAAGCAGTGGCGATAGCTCACTGAGGCGTCAAGGATGTCTTTAGGAGAACTTTCTCTGTGGTTAAGGGTTCCCCTGTGGTTAAGGGTTCTGTTGCCTACATCACAAGTTGTTTGTGACCCTGGGGGGCTTATGGCCCTTCTGTGAGGTCTTGGAGGGATTAGAGACTTCCTCGGTATCTGTTATTTCCCAGTTTGGGCTTTTAATTTTGTTTTCTTTTTTTTTAATTAAAAAAATGTTAATATTTATTCATTTTTGAGAGAGAGAGAGAGAGAGAGAGAGACAGACAGACAGACAGCACGAGCGGGGGAGGGCAGAGAGAGAGGGAGACACAGAATCCGAAGCAGGCTCCGGGCTCCAGGCTCAGAGCTATCAGCACAGAGCCCGACGTGGGGCCCAAACTCTCGAACCCTTGAGATCATGACCTGAGCCGAAATCCAGAGGTGGAGGCTTAACCGACTGAGCCACCCAGGCTCCCCTAATTTTGTTTTCTTTTGTATTTTTTTTTTTACCCCTTATGTAGGTTGGCTACTGTTTTATCTTTTTGTCTTGTTTTTGGGTTCTCAAAGAACCAGTTTTGAGATTATCAGTTCTCTGGTTTCTCTGTGTACCAGCTCAGTACTTTCTGTTCTCATCATTCCTGTTTTCTAGGCATTTGGCAAGTTTTCTTTGACTTTTTTTAACGAAAGATTTTTTTTTAAGGGAGTTAAAAAAATTTTTTTTAATGTTTATTCATTCTTTGAGAGACATAGAGAAAGCGTGGGTGGGGGAGGGGCACAGAATCGGAAGCAGGTTCCAGGCTCTGAGCTGTCAGCACAGAGCCCAACGCGGGGCTCAAACCCATGAACCGTGAGATCATGACCTGAGCCGAAGTCAGACGCTCAACTGAGCCACTCAGGCACCCCTTAAAGGGAGCTTTAAATTCTAAAGGTAGGCTTCTGTTTTGTTTTCCATTTTAGTTGCTAACATTCTATTCCAACAATGTGTTCATATTCTTTTCTGTTTTTTGAAATGTCTTCAGGACCCTTTCTGGCTTAGTATGCGGTCAGTGGTTCGTCTCTCCCTACCCTCTGCCAAGATGCCCAGCATGGGCTTTTCCTTATTGTGGTCTCAAACTGGCTATTTTAGGCATTAAGGTCCTCCCAGGAAAACAGAAACCACTTCAAGTGAGGGCATTGAATGCCAGGAAAGGGTCACCTAGGACTACTGGGAGGTTAATGTGCAGGCAGCTTAGAGATCCACCTGGGTAGGAGGTCACTGCCATTCCTAGGGTGGAATCAAGGAGGGCTCCTGGTGAGAGCTGCAGCTGCCGCCCCTGAGACAAAGAGGAAGACCGTCCCCTTCCTCCTCCTCTCTAGTCTTGCTCATGCCTTCCATGATCAATCCCTGCCAGAAACCGGCTAAGCCCCAAGCCTGGGAAGGGCCGGCAGCAAGGTCCCTCCCCACAGGGTGAGGGAGAGGTGAGCAGCGGATCTCAGGACAAACAGGCCCATGGGTGAACTTTAAAAGCCTAGGAAGTGGGGGCGCCTGGGTGGCTCAGCCGGTTAGGCAACCAACTCTTGGTTTCAGCTCAGGTCACGATCTCATGGCTCATGGGTTCGAGCCCCGCATCGGACTTACACTGACAGCATGGAGCCTGCTTGGGATTCTGTCTCCCTCTCTCTCTACACCCACCCCCGCACACACACGCTTTCTCTCTCTCTCTCTCTCTCTCTCTCTCTCTCAATAAATAAATAAATGAAAGTCTAGGAAGTAAGTACACTTTTCCCTCCTCCTTCTCTGCCTGCTTCTCTGGCGAACTTTGTGTTTACGGTATTGCTTTCAGATTTTCTAGTGGTTTTATTTATGCCTTTAAATAATCCAGTCAAACCTTTACTACGCGACTGATCAACATTGAACGATATCTACTGACAAGGGCAACTTTTGTCGAGAGCTCAGGGCATCGGGGAATCTTTCTCTCACCTCTCCTCCCTCCATGCTTGCTTCTGTTCTCTGACTTCTCATTTCTGTACCCTCGCGGCTCTGTGTCTCGCGGTTCTCGGTCTTCACGGACAAATGTCCCGGCTCATTTGAACAGCCCGTGCACCGGCTGAACTCCTCAGAGACCGGTCTGCTCTCAGCTGCCTCTTTTTGAATCAATGGAAACAGCAACATTAGCGTCTGACAGAGGGGAATTCAGAGAATATTCAGTGGCACCCACACAGTCTCCATGTATGTCAATAAAGGGAGCACGTTGCCATCAAGAAGCCACTGTAATGAATGCTTACGGACAGAGTAGGATTTCACTGAAGCAGAGCTTGCACAATTTACTGGAAGTCCCTAAAGAAATGGGCGGAAGTAGGACAGTCCTATTCTTGGGGCAAAACAAAGAGAAGGACGTAAGTTAGCATTTTGTATTCTTTTATGGGATGACGAGTCAGGTGGTCAGGAGGCAGACGACAGGAGTGAGGGGACGGTTTAGGCCAGAGACTTTACCGGGGCTTCCGCGAGGACGGCAAGGCGGGACAGGCCTAAGAGTCTAGAATTGACTGATTTGAATAGTCTCAGTAGGCCCTGGGCTATGGGGGGTGTCTCTAGTTGCCCGACACCCGACCCTGGGATGATTAAGGCAGAGGAACAGAGCCTGCTGTGCTGTAGGGGCCAGCTAGAGGCTGACCTGACCCGGATCAGCTAGTTTGCATACCACAGACACGCTCCTGGCTCGAGCTGAAGAACTGGCCGGCCATGGGAAGGGCAGTCTCTCCCCGGCCAGAAAGGGGTTTTTTTGTCTGTCTGTTTTCGGATGTCAAAACATCATAATACACAGAAAATTTAAAAATCTTTCCAATATAGCTGGCTAACACTATAAATTTTTTTTAACGTTTATTTACTATTGAGAGACACAGACTGTGGGCAGCGGAGGGGGCGGAGAGAAGGGGAGACACAGAATCCGAAACAGGCTCCAGGCCCTGAGCTTTCAGCACAGAGCCCAACGCGGGCTCGGACTCACAAACTGCAAGATCATGACCTGAGCCGAAGTCGGTCACCTAACCAACGGGGCCACCCAGGCGCCCCTACTGGCTAACACTATAATCTGTGACACTAGTTGTCTACGTAGCAAACTACGCGTCCTGCGTAAAATAGCGGCAGTGCTGGCCCGCACTATGCCTTGGCTCTCCTTCCCTTCCGGGAACCTATCCCCCCCCAGTGTTATAGAGTCTGGACGCGTGTTAGCTTTCGTCCCCTGCACCGAAAAGTGAACGCCATGAGGACAGGGCTGCGCCTTGTCCTCTGCTCTCTCTGGGACCAGAAAAGTGCCTGGACCACAGTCAGCGCTCAAATGTCAGGTGCCCTAACAGATACATTCCCCAAACACACTTGCGTCCCTAATGCCTTTGTTGTCAGTGTCAAGAAGGAACTAGTAGCTTCATCAGACTTCTTCACTCTGCTAGCTCGGGCCTAGAAGGATGCACGGAGGGAGGGTTGCAAGTCTGGACAGGGTGACAGGGAAGGCTCACTTGGTAGAAAGGCACGAGAAGGTTGATGAATATAAAAGCTGAGTGATAAATAAGGAGAGGGCAACCACATCATTGGAGAGAAGCCAGACAGAGTTTCTGGGCCGGGGTCTGGCCTCACCTTCCCTGGGAGTTCTTTTCTGGGGAAGCCAGTGGGCAAGGTCATGAGTGACCACTGGGAAACAGGGCTCCCCAGATGGGCATCCAGCAGGGCTGGGATGGGGATCAAGGACTGCATATGTCTGTCTTTTTTGTGACACTTTTCCGATCTAGACTGGCCGCCCCAGACCTGGAACCTGTCTTCTGCCTTTAGATATCAGTGATAATTTGGCTACTTTATAGAAGTCCTGGTTGGTAGTGATTTTCCTCCAGCATCTAGAAGGATGCACCTGTTTTCACCCACGTGCTGGGCATTCTGTGGGCCTTCAGTTCTGACAGAGTGGCTACAAGCTCAGTCCCACCCCAGTTCCCCGGAGAAGACACGGCTAACGCCGCACCTGGAGGCCCGGATCTGGGTGCGGAGGAGGGGTCTCCACTCTGAGCACCCAGGCTGGAGACATTCACAGGGTCTCCCTGTTCCAGGTAGAATTTCAGCACCCTCAGCAGGTGCAACAGGGCGGACGTCCTTCAGAGGGATGAACGAGAAGGAAATCGCGCTACACCCATGCAGGGGAATGCTACTCAACGACAACGTCAAAGTAATCATGCTAGCAAAAAGAAGCCAGACACAACAAGGGTCTACACTGCACGATTCCATTTATTATAAAACCCTAGAAAAGACAAAGGAACACGTAGTGACAGAAAGCAGATCGGTGTTGCACGGGGATTGGGCTAAGGGGAGTGGTGAGAGGGGGGATTCACAGACCAGACGGGCACGAAGAAGCTTTTGGGGGGTTCTGGCTATGCTCATTATCCCGATTGTGGTGGTTTTACACGAGTAAACAAGTGTCAAAATGTGCCAAATTGTATACTTTAGACAACACACTTTGATGTATGTAAGTTCCATCCGAATAAAGCTGTTTGAAATACAGTGCATCAAATATACTGCACGGGGGCGCCTGGGTGGCGCAGTCGGTTAAGCGTCCGACTTCAGCCAGGTCACGATCTCGCGGTCCGTGAGTTCGAGCCCCGCGTCAGGCTCTGGGCTGATGGCTCGGAGCCTGGAGCCTGTTTCCGATTCTGTGTCTCCCTCTCTCTCTGCCCCTCCCCCGTTCATGCTCTGTCTCTCTCTGTCCCAAAAATTAAAAAAAAAAAAAAAAAAAAAAAACGTTGAAAAAAATATACTGCACGGTTGAAAGGACAATCCTGAGGTACACAGCCGTGTCGCCACCTCGCAGCTGAATAAATCAACACCGCCAGGTGCCCGTCCACAGCTACCGGCTGTCACTCCGGCCTGCGCTGTTGTGATGTGATAGTCACCGCCTCGTATACATTAGTTCGTGTCTCTTTCCTTTCACTAACCTTTATGTTTATGTTATTAAATATAGCCACAGTTAATGGATTTTCATTCCTGTATGATATCCCTAATTTTTTTACGTTTATTTCTTTTCTTTTTTTTTTTAAATTTTTTTTTCACGTTTTTTATTTATTTTTGGGACAGAGAGAGACAGAGCATGAACGGGGGAGGGGCAGAGAGAGAGGGAGACACAGAATTGGAAACAGGCTCCAGGCTCCGAGCCATCAGCCCAGAGCCCGACGCGGGGCTCGAACTCACGGACCGCGAGATCGTGACCTGGCTGAAGTCGGACGCTTAACCGACGGCGCCACCCAGGCGCCCCCGTTTATTTATTTTCAACAGACAGAGCGGGAGTGGGGCAGAGGCGGGGGGAGGGACACAGAATCCGAAGCAGGCTCCAGGCTCCGAGCTGTCAGCACAGAGCCCGACGCGGGGCTTGAATCCACAAACCGCGAGACCATGACCTGAGCCAAGTCGGAGGCTTAACCGACTAAGCCACCCGGGCGCCCCCTTTTAAAAATTTTTTTTAATGTTTGTTTATTTTCGAAAGGGAGAGAGAGACAGAGTGCAAGCAGGGGAGTAAACTTTAGAATCAGCTTGTTGTATTATGATTTTGATAGATACCGCATCGAATGTGTAATAAATCCACTTGGAGAAAATTGACACCTTTAAAGTATTGACGCTTCCAGTCCGGCCATGTATGTGTCTCATTTACTTAGGTCTTCTTCTTTAACGTCCTTCATTAAAGTTTTATAACTTCTCCCACAAAGGGCTTGCAAATCTTTTATAAGTGTATTCCTAAGTTTTTTTTTTTTTTTAAAGTAGCCTTCATGCCTAGCACAGAGTCCCAATGCAGGGCTTGAACTCACAACCCTGGGATTGGGACCTGAGCTGACATCAAGAGTCAGATGCTCAAACGACTGAGCCACCCAGGCGCCCCTATCTTGTGTTTTTTTTTAATACTATTGCAGGGGCGCCTGGGAGGCTCAGTCGGTTGAGCACCCGACTTCAGCTCAGATCACGATCTCGTGGTTCATGAGTTGGAGCCCCACATCAGGCCGTCTGCCGTCAGCACAGAGCCCGCTTCGGATCCTCTGTCTCCCTCTCTTTCTGCCCTTCCCCCGTTCATTCTCTCTCTCTCTCCACATTGAAAAAATATATAATGCTATTGCAAATGGTGTATTATTTTTTAAAATTTCATTTTTGAACTCTTCGCTCCCGATAGAAATATAAATAATTTTTATATATAGATTTTACATCCAGCGACCTTGTTACACTCTCCTCGTAAGTATAATAATTTATCTCTAGATTCTTTGGTGTATCGTAATACACATCAAATCACCGGTGAATAATGACAGCCTTCCCTCGCCTTTAGCTTTTACTTATTTTTCTTGCCCTGACTGGAACGGACATTACAATGTCAACAAAAGTGGTGATGGTGATGAGCAGCCTTTTCTTACTTCTGATCTCCAGGCAAAGCTTTCATTTTCTACCACTATTTTTATAGGGCTTTTGCGAAGGAAGCTCATTTTAATTCCCAGTTTCCTGAGTTTTCTTTTTAATGAATAGTAGACATGTTATCAAATGCTTTTTTTTTTTTGCACCTAATGTGATGACCATGTAATTTTTCTGCCTTAACCTATTAATGCGGTTGATTACAATAAATTATTCTCTCTTTTTAAGAGGGATTCTTTTTTAATTTTTTTTTTAATTTTTTTTTTAATTTTTTTTTTTTACTTTTGAGAGAGAGAGAGAGAGAGAAAGAGAGAGGTGGGGAGGAGCAGAGGGAGAGAGAGACTCTCAAGCAGGTTCTATGCTCAATGAGGAGCCCGGCTCAGGGCTTGATCCCATGACCCCAGTATTATGACCCGAACTGAAATCAAGAGTCAGATACTCAACTGCCTGAGCCACCCAGGTGCCCCAATAAATTATATTCTCTTGTTAAACCAACTTTGCACTCCACAGATAAATGCAACCTGGTCACCACGTGTTATCATCTTTAGATGTTGCTAATATTTTGCTTGGATTTTTTGCATCTATGCTCACGAGTGAGCTCGGCCAATAATTTTCTTTCTTGTAATGTCTTTGACACATTTTGGAGTCAGAGTTATGTTTGCCTTCTAACAAAATTGTATCCTTTTTTGTTATTTTCTGAGAGAATGTGTATAAAACTAGAACCATTTGTTCTTCAATATTTGACAGATCTTGCTGACAAGGTCATCTGGGCCTGGAGTTTGCTATAGGGGGGATATTTACTGGTAAAAATAATTTTATGATTATATGACTACGTAGGGTTTCTGCCTTTTCTTTGTGTGTGTCCACAGTAAGTTTTATTTTAAAAAAGCAACTGTACATTTTAACATTTAAAACTGAGCATTATCTTTCCTTTTCAGTGAAACAAAAAAAATTTTTTTAAATAAACAGGAACAGGGGCGCCTAGGTGGCTCAGTCAGTTAAGCATCCGACTCCTGATTTCCGATCAGGTCATGATCTCACGGTTTCTGAGTTCGAACCCCGAGTCGGGCTCTGTTCTGACAGTGCAGAGCGTGCTTGGGATTCTCTGTCCCCCCCCCCCCGCCTCTCCCCGTGCGCTCCCTCTGTCTCCTCCAAAATAAATAAATAAACATAAATAAATAGATAAATAAATAAATAAAAGTGTCATCTTCAACTGCAAGGTTATCTGTTAAACATCACAATTAAACATGCCAGAGGAGAAGCCATGTTGTCAAAGTGCCCACTTAACCCACCCAAATATCTCAAACCCACCCTTCGTGGACCTTCTAAAACACTATTCTCTAAGGGTTTTCTTCTTCTTTTTTTTTTTTTTTTTTAAACAAGAGACAACAGACAGATACACGTTGGTAAATGCTAACTGTCCATATTCTCCCAGAGACACAATGTCATCTCTAGCACAATATACAGAGAAAGGAGGGGACAGCTAGGATTATACATACTACTGCACAGGGGCCTCACAGCCTCCTGTTTCTGGCAGAGCTAGGGGACCAGAAGGGTTTTCTTTTCACCCACAGAGCAAGCACAGTGTGTTGATTCCATACACTTTGCGTTGAGACAGGGAGGGGTTAAAAATAAATTTGGAACAGAAAAGCAGGGAGATTCTTTTCCCACGCTGTTCTGCTCCGGGTATTCCCCCCCCCCCCAAATAATTTGAGAACCATGGTATAAAGGGAGAGAAAAGAGACTTCAAAAATCAGCATAAGAGGAGGGAAAAAGTAAAGACAGCAACTTGCCCCCTGGGACTGGAGAACAGTACAAAAGGTCCTTTCTCCCTGTCATGGTCATCTTCCACTCCTTTCCCTCCTTCATCATCCGTATCAGGAACCAAGTAGCGCTGTCAACGCATTTGGCCAAATAGCATCTTTGATGGCCTCTCGTAACTCATCTGCCCTCTGGTCCTTCACGCGGTCTCTCCCCGCTGGCTCTACTCTGTGTTTGACTCGAACGTTTCATCAGATTTCCACTTGATTTTCGTGGACTTGGAAGATGGGTCACCACTCTCCTTCAGATGGAATTCTTTGGCGAGAACTTTATTTTTGAAATAAGGGTTTTCAGCAAAATAGAAATCTATTCTGTCGCCTGACTTAACATCTTCAAATTCTGTCCCCTCAACTCTTGTCAAATAACGCAGCACCCTTCATCCTCCTCCCCAAGCAGCACACACTTATGGGTGGCTGATGAACGTCGTCACCCCCAAACTTGGGATCCGGGCGATCAATTCTGACTGCTTCTGAAAACGTGGTTGGCGGCGTTTGTTACATTTCGATTCTACTTCCAAAACAGGCTCCCTGGCTTCTTCATTAAGTCTGTCTCTTTCATTTTGTACCTCATCAATATGTTCAACTGCTTCTTGTTGTTCCCTTTCTCCCTTCGGCACGTGCTGACAGGTGGACGTCTCCTCCAGCTTGGGGGCGGTAGGTAGTCTTTATTTCTTTCTTCCAGGCGGCGGGAGCGACGACTGGCATTTGGGGGCCGTGCTGCGAGGACAGTCCACAAAACAGGCGCAGACGCATTTGTGGAAGGAGGTCTGATTACTCTCTGTCTTTTCTTGAGTCAATACTGGTCATTGTTTTTTTCTTGGAATTTGTTCATTTCAACAGCGTTTTCAAATGTTATTATGATCCCGAAGCTTCCACCTCCGCCAGGCAGATCTGCTTTGCCCCCTGCTCTACCGATCATGTCACCATTCTGGTGAAAACAGTCTAGATTGGTGTCTGAAGTGGGAATGACACGAAGACCCCAGGTACAGTGGGTAAATTTTATTTAAACTTAAGAAAAAAATGGAATGTCTCCCAACCTAAGCAGGACTTTTTCATGAGAAATAAACTGGACTTTCTTCCACTGTATTTCTTTCTGTCTTTTTTTTTTGGGGGGGGTGCTTTCCTTTCCTTTTTTTTTCTTTTTCTTTCTTTTTTTTTTTTTTCAGAGAGAAAGAGAGCAGGAGGGGGCAGAGAGAGAGAGAGAGAAAGAGACCATCCCACTGAGCGTGGAGCCTATCTTTGGGGCCTGTTTTTGGACTCAATCCCACAGCCCTGAGATCTTGCCCTTGGGAAAGTAACATGCTTTACACCTATGTAAGAAGTTTGTTGGCACGTGCCTCTTCCACTGCAGCCTGTCCCTGAGAGCTGCACCTTAAGGCAGCCTTCTCTAGCCGGCTGCCTCACTGCCCTTTGCTTATACGTCTTTTGTTATTGATGGAATTTGAGGTGGGGTTCACGAGAAAATGGCTAAGAGAGAATTCTTGAAGACACTTTTGTTGCAAAAAAAAAAGGGTGATTTTATTAAAGCACCAGGGACAGGACCCGTGGGCAGAAAGAGCTGCATTGGGCTTGTAAGGAGTGACCGATGATATACTTTTAGGTTGCGGGGGGGGAGGGTAGAGATAAAGTTAGTTTCCATGGAATTTCCGGATGCTGTAGGCAGGGTCTCACAGGACCCTGAAGATCTAGCTATTGTCAGGATAAGGTTGCTTTTAGTTTTTGAGGAAGTGTAACCATTAAGGCAGCTATAAACGTCTAGTGGAGTGTTACACACCGCGGGTGTCTGACGTCTATCAACGGGCTGCGGGCTGTAAGGGAATTTGATTTAAACTACATCTTTCTTGCCTTGGTTTCCCTCATCACATATCATATCTCTGGCCGAGACTGTCACTTTCACAGTTTAGAGGTTTCCCCCACTGTCACTCACCTCACGATAGCTGCCATCAAAGGGGAGCCCTGGCCCTTGCGAAGTCCTGGGGGTGAGGGTCCTCGAGTCTCCAGCCCTCCCTCCGGGAGGGTGGCTACTGACTGGGGAGTTGAGTGTTGCTCGCACTGACTGAGCAGGCTTTTGGGTTCTTGTCCGTCAAAGTCTGGTGGCTACCTGACGTTTCCGGTCTCCTGGTCCGTCCTTGTTAGTTTCTCTGGTGTTTCATGCAGAGACAGTGAGAGTGCTGTTTCTGTGAATTGTGACCGTGTCCCAGGACGCAAAACTGACCGGACCCCTTTAGCGGGTCCGTCTCCCAGTTTAGAAATCACAAGCCTGGGTGAGGTGTCCTTCTCCCAGATTGAAGTGACACGCCAGAGTCTTTGTGCCCCTGCGCTGATGCTTTGTGCCCAGGGCCAGCCTCAGCCCGGTGGCCCCCCCCCCCCCCCCCCCCCCCGTGTGGCCTCGTGGGGGGGGGTCTGTTTACACTTAACCTCCAGCTCTAGCTGCAGAACTGGTTCTGCCTGTTTCCTGTGGTCTCTGCCTGCCTGGAGCTCTGCTCCCTGAAGTCCAGGGGACCGGGGCGCGCTGTGCTGTGCGTCTGTGTTTTTTAAGGAAAGGTACATGCAAGTAGCTGTAGAAATGGGACGGGTTCGCAGGAGAGGTGCCCGCATGCGAATGGGCTTCTGGAAGAGTGTGCTTCCTGGCAGAGTCCAGGGCACCTGTGACATCTGGAGTGTGGCTGTTGCGGCTCTGAGTCTTATACTGGGAGGGAAGCAGTGAGCTCCAGCCAGCTCATGAGCCCACTCTCTACCCAAGCTCCCCGAGGCTGGTTCTGTTTTTCTTTATTTCTCCCCCTCAGAAGAACCGGAGGAATTTCAGGAAAATACACACGTAGGCTAAGGCGGGATGGCAGGGGAAGCTGTGGATGCCAGTCTGATGTGGAACCTTCGCACCGATTCCTAGCCTGCCCGCAGTGCGCTCCGACCAAGTACCAACTTCCCGTGGGGCCCCACGAAGTGTCAGTCTGCACCCAGGAGTTAGCGAGCTTATCACGGAGATGCTGAAACTTGGTACCCAACGAAGATCCCCGATTCAGGCACGGTCGCCATGGTGGGGGCGGGGTGGGGGGGGACCTCTATCCTCCACAGGAGGCCGCCTGGACAGTCTCCAGATTCTTCAGCTGGGTGAAGGCGGGGCATTTTGTCTGTATGCGTATCGGTGGGAGGAGTTTCCTTAAAAGGGACGTTTGCCCACATCCGGAGGAAACGAACAAATGTAAGCCCACACCTCTGACGCTGTGAAAGTGCTGGCTCCTTAAGGTTAGGAAACAAGAAACCACAGGCTGGGTTTGAGCCCAGGCAGGTTTCCTGAGCAAAACTCTCACTGCCAGTCCCCTGACAGCTCGGAGAGCTGTCCCCGGGATCAGGGAGCAGGCACTAGAGGCCCAGGCTACCATCACACCCTGGTCAGGGCTCGAAGGCCTCCTCAAGGAGCCTGACTTCTCTTTGACCTCGAGGGGACGGGGCCACAGGTTGAGGGTGGGTTGTTAGGGTGGTCATGTGAGGCTGCAACGGTCACGGTCACGAGGATGGTCCTGCAGTGGAAGCAGCAGGGATGGCGCTCCCCTGACAGCGACCCAGCAGCCATGAGGAGGGAGATGGGCCACTTCAGCACACACCCCAGGCCACAGCCCAAGGGCTGGTGCCAGAGCAGGGAGCGATTTGTTGTGATTTCTTTTCTCTTGCCAAATAAACAGACGTTTCTGAAACTAACTTTGTATTCTTTTTCCTTTGTTTTCAGTTTGTTTACTTATTTTGAGAGAGAGAGACAGAGGCAGAGAGAGAGGGGGAGGGAGAGAATCCCAAGCAGGCTCCACACTGTCAGCACGGACCCCAAAATGGGGCTTGATCTCGAGAACCGTGAGATGGTGACCTGAGCCGAAATCAAGAGTTGGACGCTTAACCAACTGAGGCACGCAGGTGCCCCCTGTGTTCTTTTTCTTAAAGAAGGACCCCGATTGTGTGAACTTCAGTCCCCGTGCAATGCGGATCTATCCTCCGGTATGCCTGTTCAGATATTTAAATAAATGAAAGATATTGATCTTGCAGGGGGGAAAAATCACGTTGATGAAATTTGAAGTGGGGTTCGTGAGCAAACGGCTAAGAAAGGATTCTTGAGACGTCTGTGGTACACGAGGTGGTTTTATTACAGCACGGGGACAGGACCCATGGGCAGAAGAGCTGCGCTGGGAGTGTGAGGAGAGACTGATGATATACTCTTAAGTTTGTATACTCCCTTACTCTTAAGGGAGGGGAGGGATAGATAACGTGAGTCTCCAAGGAATTTCTGGATGCTGAAAGCAGGGTCTCACAGAACCCTGAAGATTTAGCTAGTGTCAAGATAAGGTTGCTTTTAGTTTTTAAGGGAGTGTAAACGTTAGGGCATTAAGGCAGCCATAAATGTCTAGGGGAGTGTTACTCACTGCAGATGTCTGACATCTACCAACGGGCTGCACGCTGCAGGGGAATTTAATTTAAACTACATCTTTCTTACCTTTGTTTCCCTCGTTAATATCATGGTTTTTTCTATGCACAAAGGCAATCTCCAAGTGCTCAAAAGGGTAAAGAGAAAAATTGATCAATAAAATCATTGAATTTTTGGTTACCGTACTCTAATAAGTGAGGATAAAATATGTATGCTATAACCATATAAACCAACCAAGCTATCAGTAAAAGTCCGAAACAGTAGTCTTGTTTCCACAATACACTGTTTTTCTCTCTCTCAAAAAGGTTTCGAGTAAGAGAAAATGAGAAGTGGGTTTGTTGTGTGTGTGTCTTAATTGCCATGATATCCTGGTTGCTAAGTTAAAGGATAAGGGCCGAGGAAACACACACCGCTATCAGGCCAAACATCAACAGTTGCGAAGAAGCTTCGGGAACCTCTCCTGTATTAAACACTCTTACTGATATTTCAGGGGCTTTAACAACATAAGAGACAAATGGGGAAGTGGCCTCTAGCCTGACAGGAAAGGGAGGGCAGAGAGGTTCACCCCGCCCCACGTGCCTCCATGGGGCCAATGGAGGGGGGCCGCAGGCCCCACCGGTCATGGGATTCTCTGGCCATTCGAGCTGGGGACTGGGTGGCCTTGGGGGGCACGGGCCCTGGTCATTGCATCCATCTCCACATGACGCAACCCCTCATTACTTGTGATTCAAAGTTTCGGACCCTACTTCTGAAGCTGTGGCTTTTGTTCTACTCCACTTGGTAAAATAAAGCCAAGAAAACAATCCAAGCTTCCCGAGTTCCTTCAATATTTCTTTGCAAGGTAAACCCCTGAATAAATTGTTTTATTAATGTTCATTTGAAAGACAGTTATGTCTCCTCCCAAATTTTATTACAGCATAAAATATCATGCAGGGGTGCCTGGGTGGCTCCGTCGGTTAAGCATCCAAATTCAGCTCAGGTCATGATCTCACAGCGGTCCGTGAGTTTGAGCCCCGCATCGGGCTCTGTGCAGACAGCGCAGAGCCAGCCTCGGATCCTCTGTCTCTCTGTCTCTCTGTCTGTCTGTCTCTCTCTCTGCCCTCCCCTGCTCACTCTATCTCAAAAATAAGTAAACATTAAAAACCATATGCAAATGCTACATTTGGGGTTTTGCCAGATTTGAGATGCATTTACTATTAATTTCTTACAAGAAGCTTTATTAAATGGAACTTCCTAAACTTGTCGTACTTATCCTATAGATCAGATATGTTATCATTTCTTACACTAAATATCTATGGTTATGTAAATGTGTACACATGAGTTGAGTGAAATTGAGTTAAAATAATTAATGTCTTTTTTTTAAAATTTTTTTTTTCAACGTTTTTTATTTATTTTTGGGACAGAGAGAGACAGAGCATGAACGGGGGAGGGGCAGAGAGAGAGGGAGACACAGAATCGGAAACAGGCTCCAGGCTCCGAGCCATCAGCCCAGAGCCTGACGCGGGGCTCGAACTCACGGACCGCGAGATCGTGACCTGGCTGAAGTCGGACGCTTAACCGACTGCGCCACCCAGGCGCCCCAAAATAATTAATGTCTTTATTTGAAAAATTGATCCTTTTAAATGTCCAACAATAGCAGTAATTATTTAGTTGTCCAAAGTTACTCCACTTTGTAAACCGGGTTATTTTTTATTCATCAAGTGTGATTATATTGTTCTTCAATGTTAATCTACTATAATTTCTTAATCCATTGACTTTGTGACCTTGGGTGAATAATAAATTGAGGTGGTTAGTACATAATCTCTACCTGGGCAATTTCCAAAGGAATTAAAATTCATACGGACAGAAAATGGAGAACTGCTCACTTTTTACTTACATATTGTTGTCTGCGTATAAACACAATTTGCCCCACATACGGCTCAAACTCAGAAAATCACCATAGTATAAACATTGTTTTGTGCTACACCCAGTTGTTTTAATTATATTTTAAAAACCTAAAGACTTAGGGGCGCCTGGGTGGCTCAGTTGGCTCAGGTCATGATCCCATGGTTTGTGATTTCAAGCCCCGCATCGGGCTCTGTGCTGACAGCTTGGAGCCGGGAGCCTGCTTCGGATTCCGTGTCTCCCTCTCTCTCTGCCCCTCCCCTGCTCATGCTCTGTCTCTCTCTGTCCCTCTCAAAAATAAACAAACATTAAAAATTAAGCAAAAAAAAACCCCTAAAGACTTAAAGTTTTAGATAATATCACCATCTGAACATCTTCACCGTGACTGGACATGAGTGTTCATTTGCATAATACGTATAAAGGTGTATGAAGTCAATAAATGTGTTTTTCTTTTATTTTTTTATTTTGAGAAAGAGATAGAGAGAGAGAAGGGGACGGGCAGCGAGGGGGAGAGAGAGAATCCCTAGCAGACTCTGCACGGTCAGCAGGAGCCCGACACAGGACTCGATCTCGAGAACCGTGAGATCGTGACCTGAGCCGAAACCCAGAGTCAGATGCTTCACCGACTGAGCCCCCCAGGTGCCCCAAGTCAATAGATGTTTTACAAGCTTACGTACAGTAGAGTAGAGAGGCCTGAGTCCTGAAGTAATCGCTAGCCTAGTAGGAACTCACAGCCCAAAACTCTGTCAACGGAGGTGTGTGTCCTTCACAACGGAGGCCAGTTATAAGAAAACAAGCAAACCAAGCGGCCAAGACTCTTTCTTAGAGGAGGAGCTAAAATTCCAACTGGTTATCATGTTTCTTCCTCCTGTGGGTTGTTATCAAATATTGTGACTCTGGTTACACTGGCAAGGCCGTGGGCGTTTCTGGTTCTAGGGCACCTGTGCTCTTACCAAGCAACTGCCCAGACTCCTCTGACAACTCTCTTCGATGCTGCCTTTCTCCGAGATGAGTCCTCACATTAATAACGTCCACGAGAGTGTTCTCCACGCCACTGCCCTCGCTAGAAGGCTGCTCCGTGGCGCCAAGGTCTGCTCCTTTGGCTGGCCCAGGTGACCCATTGTACGCTGCATGTGGATAAAGGGGGGCCGTTGGGAATAATGAGGCAGGATCACGATGCGCCACAGTTATTAAAAGCAGCGGGATGATCAAAGCTCCCCTGTGCATTTATTAAGACGTCATTAATTTAAATATGTTTTGGCCAAGAGGAATAAAGTGCTGACACACTGTAGGCGAATCTCAAAAATAGTATGCACCTCACAAGAGGTCAAAAGGTAGAAACAGTGGAAAAGCGAGTCAACAGGTGAACGGACACACAGAATGCGGTCTGTCCGGGCGACGGCGGCGACTCGGCCGGAACGAGGAATGCGGTTCTGACCCCTGCCACAACAGGACCTGGAGGGCGGGGTGGAGTGAGAGCAGCCGCACACAGAAGCCCGCATGGTGCGTGATTTCACGGACGGGAAATGTCCAGAACGGGCAAATCCGCGGAGGCCGAACGCCGGCGGGTGGGTGCCAGCGGCCGGGGAGGTAGGGGAAGAGGGACTGGGGAGTGACTGCTCATGGGTCCAGGGTTTCTGTTTGGGATGATGAAAAGGTTCTGGAATTAGTGGTGATAGTTGTACCACACTGTGAATGTGCTGAATGCCACTGAACTGTACATCTTAAGATGGTGAATTTCATGTCACATGAATTTCTCTTCAAGGAGAAAACACTCAAACTGTGTTTCGGCAATTGCAAAAGTTCTCAGGGTGAATGTTCAAATGCTCGTGTTTTTATGCAAGAGCAAATACAAGTTCTCTTGGCACGATGGCTTTTATACCTTCTGAAAGATCATATTCCAACGTTTAAAATCCCCTTGTTTATTAATAGCTTCAGTGACACACAGAATGGACAGACTGTCGGGCTCGAGGTGGTTGCAAACAAGCGGCCAGCAGGACGGGGTTGTGGCGCGCAGCCTGGCTTGTCCAGTGGTGACAACGCGGTCGCCAACACTTGGGAAGGGCGGTGCCGCTGTCACGGACCCACAGGCGCCCATACCAGAGACCCCAGTGCCAACTGTTCAACAGCTTCTTCTGGTCCCTTGGCTTTCCTCTCGGGTGTGGGGATGCCAGTGCACTTCTCGCGGGACAGGTGGACACTTTCCGAAGATGGCTGCCTCGGTCGCTCCCGTTCTGCACGTTGTACTTGACCCCTCCCCCTCCTGACTAGAGGTGGGGTCTATTTCCCCATCTCTTGGCCAGGGCCGGCCGGTGACTCGGGTTGACTACAGCGGAATGTGGCAGAAGATGGCACTGGGCGACTTCCGGGCCTAAGCCAGAAGAGGCTTCGAAGTCTATTTGCCCTCTCGGAACCCAGCACTACGGTGGCAGGAAGTTTGGGCCGTCGTGCTCGAGAGGCCGCGAGGACAGAGGCCCTGGAGGACGAGCCGCCTCGCAAAGGAGGATAATACAGCCCAGCTAACAGCCAGCACCGAATGCCAGACGTGAGATGGAGCCTCCTTGGCGGTGCTCCCGGCTGGACGAAGTCACACGAGGGACCCCAACCGACACCATGTGGCACGAAGGACCACCCCCCAGAGCCCAGTCAACACACAAACTCACGACACATGACAAATCATTGCTGTTTTAGGCCACTAAGTATTGGCATGGCTTGTCAGCAGAGACACTTGAGATCCAGACCGAATCGCAGAATATACGTGGAGTCCTGACAACAGCCCCAGAGTTCTCGAACAACACGCCTGAAAAGCTTGTAAAGGACTGAAGCCCAGGACGCCTAGGACCAAGTCCACACCGAAGACTCCTGGCCTACGACCGGGGGAGTCGGGCAGAATTACAGAGGCCTTTCGGGGATCAAGTGAAACTGTTCCTACAATATTTTTGGCATCATCCTCGGTGCCTAGTTTACCTCTAGTTTACCAGGTGACACCGGTGCAGACTGGTCCGGGCGGCCCACAGATAGCGGGATCACAGCACGTTCCCTGGCTGCCACCACGGGAAGGAGACATACTACAATGCAGAAAATGGATACGAAAACCTGAAGACAATGAGAATGGATGGAGGTTCAGACACTTGTGTCTTCGGGTTTTCTTATCCGTTTTCTGCATTGTAGTACTTCTCAAGACAACGAGTACGCCCATGTTTTGAGAGAGAAATTTGTGCTGAGACAGTCACCTTGACTTCTAGTCATTCAAATATGTCTTAGCATTCTGACCCTGCACCGCCAAAATTCATGTCCTTCTCACATGCAAAATATATTCATTCCGTCCCAACAGCCCCAAAGGTCTTCCAGCTCTGACCCAAAGTCCAAGCGCAAAGTCTCATCTATATATTCTAAAAATCAGAAATGAGTAAGACTCAAGGTCTGATTCATGCTGAGGCAGATTCCTCTCCAGCTGTGAATGTTTTTTAATGTTTTATTTACATATTTCGAGAGACAGACGGAGGAGAGGGAGAAAGAGAATCCCGAGCAGACTCTGCGCCGTCAGCACAGAGCCCGACGTGGGGCTCGATCCCATGAACCGTGAGATCACGACCTGAACTGAAATCAAGAGTCAGATGCTCAATCGGCTGAGCCACCCAGGCGCCCCCAGCTGTGAGCCTTTAAAGCGAACAAGTTCAGGGCTTCCAAATTGTGCTGGGAGGATGGGCAGAGGGTAATCACCCCCATTCTAAAGAGGTGCAATTGGAAAGAAAGGGCTGAAAGGTCCCAGGCAAGTACAAAGCCCACCAGGCCCACTGGGGTGGGGGTCCTGCCTTCCAGACACCGTGGGCATCCTTGTCCCCACAGCTCTGCTGGGCACAGCCCCCATGGCAGCTCTCACACACCGGAGTCGCGTGCCCGGAGCCTCTCTATCAGTGCGGGTCCCTGAGCTACAGGTGGCCCCAACCCCACAGTTCTTGCTGGCCCTCACCCTGGCCACGGCCCTCTGCCGGGGTCACATGCCTGCATCTCCAGGGGGCTCCATCCTTGGAAATCCAGGTGGAGGGAGCCCTGCCCCGCCACAGCTCTGCCGGGCAGTAGTCAGTCCTCGTGCTTTGGGCAGCCCCGTCTCTGGGGCTTCGGGAGGCCCCGTCCCCACAGCTTTGGGCGGGCGCATCGGCCTGATGAGACCCAGGTAATGGCCCCCCTTTGACGCCGAGGCGGCAGCACTGACAATCTCTGAAGAGATTTTGGGGTCCTTCCTTTGCCTTGAAGAAGAGCTCTCTGGCCCTGTCCCCAGCCTTCCTGCCTGCCTGCCTGGCTCCTTCCCCTTCGGTGCAAAGTGGCAGCATGCCCGCTGGGATGGCCGATGAGGTCCAGGGTTTCACACCCGCGCTAGACGCCTTCCCAAAGGCTCACCTGGCCACGCCCGTAGCATTCTCTTCCAAATGTGCTCTCGTATTTTGCGACGCGGCTAGGTTGAGGATTTTCCAAATGTTTAAGTTCTGCTTCCCTTTGGACTAACCATTTCATCTTGAAGTCATTCCTTCTCGAAGCTTATCACAAGCATTCAAGAGAAGGCAAGCTGCATCCCTTTGCTGAGAGATTTCCTCAGCCAAGTACCCAATCCTGTCACTCGCCAACTCTGCCTTCCACACAACGCTACGATGCGAGCGCGGTTCCGCCACGCTCTTGGCCGTTTTGCAAGGGTGGCCTTTCCTGCCATCTCCAAAGACATGTCCTCTTGTCCCTCATTTCTACCAACATTCTTCTCATGACCCTTAGGTAGCATCTGAGAAGATGAGGACTTTTTTCCAGCTCTCCTCTTTAATGTCTGGGACCTCATCAGAATCGCCTTCGAAGGTCCCTTCATGGCAACACAGGCTTTCTCCAGCATATGCCTCTGAGCTCCAGCTTCTCCCCATGACCCGGTTCCAAAGCTGCTTCCACACATTTAGGGATCCGTTACAGCAGCGCCCCGATATTTGGTACCAACTTACCGTCTTAGCCTATTTGGGCTGCTATAACAAATACCACCTATTGGTTTGGCTTATAAACAACAGAAAGTAGTTTCTCCCGGTGCTAGAAGCTGGAAGGCAGAGACGGGAGGGCCAGCACCGTTGCGTGACAGCTCTCTTCCGGGTGGCACACTTCTCACTGTGTCCTGCCGTGGGAGAAGGGGAAGGGGTCTTTCTCGGGGCTCTTCGATAAGGGCGTAATCTCACTCAGCCGGGCTCCCCTCTCATGATGCAATCACTTCCCAAAGGCCTCACGTCCTGAGACCAGCACACCGAGCATTATGATTTCAACATAAGAGTTGTAGGGCGGTGGGGGGCGAACACAAACATTCAGGTCATCACAAATTGTGAGACATTTGTAACTAACCTCAGGTGTGTGTGTGGGGGGGGGGCGGTGGTTGTAGCAAGTCAGAGGAGAACTTGACCCTAAGCACTGTAGCCCGGGCAGCATGCTGGGCCTTTCCCCACGGGCTGCTGGGCTTATGAGCAAAGTGGTTATTTGCATCAGCCAATCGGTCACCCCTCTTGCCTTGTAGACTATAAGCGATCACCACCTTACCAGAAATGTCACTTGTAAAGGTAAAGCTTAAGTAATCAGATCGAGACCCCCCCGGCCTTACAGAACAAGGTGTGGAGGGCCCGCCCGGAAAATGGCCTGAGGCCTTCCCTACGGACATAGAGGGTCACAGCACAAGAGGGCATATGTCACACCAGCAGAGAAGGAGGGGGCCCTGCAGTGAGACCCAATGGGGTCAAGCTTTCTGTCCTTGGCTCCCTGACTCAAAGCCAGTAAGAACATTTCTAGAACAATGGAAACAAAGCGTATCTCTTGTTGCACTGTGTAAAAAAGGGAGGACAGATAAAGAACACAGGCAGTAAGAGATAAAGGGAATATACACAATAAAAACAAAGGACCCTGAGCTACAGGAAATAATACTGTTAAAATGGGTTCACCCTGGGCTTTTGTTTGCGATATCTTCCCCAACGGTGGCGGACAGTTAAAGGGAACCATGTCGGACGGGTACATGTTGTTGATAATTTTAATTGCAAGTATATTGTGTAAGCTTTTGTCCGATTCCCACTGTCGGTGGAAACGAAATTAAAAAACCAATTAACCGGACCACAACTTGAATGAACGATCTTAATACAAAAGAAGACAATAAAGACAACGGGAACGTACCAACGCCACTGAATTGCACACCTAGAAATGGTTACGGCGGTAAATGTTCTGCGTACTTTACCGCAATGTAAAAGTCGATTGAAAAAAAAGATCAGAGATTTCTGGGTTCAGGCAGGACTCGGAAGGCAGCAGAAAACCCGGACCCCCTGCCCCCTCCCCGCTTCTAAAAGCACAAAAACACAAGGGGCTCGAGTGACACTGCCCCCGAGCCCCCCCCCTCCCCCCCCGAGCCCCCAGCAATGCCCGTGTTTCTTGAGACCAGGAAGCAAGCAGAGGGATCCGCAGCACCAGAAGCCGCTACGGCGGGCGAGGCCGGACAGCGGGGCGGCACGAAGGGCCCCGGCGGCCCCCAGGGCGCAGCGCGCAGGACGCGCCCCGCGGCCGGGCCCGAGCCCGCAGGCGGACAGCGGCGGACGGACGCCCGGGAGCGGCGAGGCGGGCTGCGCGGGCGGGAGGGAAGACGGTGGAGGCGGCCCCGGGCGGGCGGCACGGCGACGCCGGGAGAGGGCGCGCGAGAGCCGTAGCGCGGCCCCGCGGCGAGCCCTCCCCGTCCGCCAGGCCCCCGCCCGGGAGCCCACAGGGAAACCCGAGCCTTTCCGACGCGGACAGCGAAACGCCTTGCGCGCGGGTACGGAGTCGGGGCCTCGCACGGAAATTCCCGTCGCAGATTTCTTCTGACGCTCGACCTGTCGCCAGGCTGGCCAGGGGGACCGTGCTCCAGCCGGCCCCCGTGTGCTTTTGCCGGTCCCCGCAGTTTCCGGCGCAGAGGACATGCTGCAGGCTCACCTTGTCCTTCTTTGGACAGCGGTAGAGGGAAAGACGGATGCGGTGCGTGGTCTACACTCCCGTATTTAAAACCACAAGCTCAGGGGGCGCCTGGGGGGCTCAGTCGGTTAACCCTCCGACTTCGGCTCAGGTCATGATCTCACGGGTTCGTGAGTTCGAGCCCCGCGTCGGGCACTGTCCCCCCTCTGTCTGCACCTCACCCGCTTGCACTCTCCCTGAAAAAATAAAATAAGCATTACAAATAAAAATAAAAAACGAGCTCGGATCGAATTTGCCACTTAACACGCACTAGCCTGTGGCTCTCCTTTCTCTTACCCTGAAGATCAGGATTTAGAAAGCGAACTTCTAATTTTCTGTGTCCTCGGATATAAAGAAGCCAGCTGGTGCGCGACGATACTGTTGGGGAAAGAAAAGCCTGCTGTGGGGACAGGGGTGCAGCCCGCGGAGCGGGGCCTTCCCCCTCGTGCGCACCATGTCACCCAGGGTGCGGGACACTACAGGCTGCACCCACCAGGTGCAGCCAGAGGCTGGCTGGACAGACCCAGGTAGTGAAGAAGTGACAGGCCCTGGCCCAGTCCAGCTTCAAGCTCAAAGCCAAATGTGCCTGTGGTTGGCCTGTTTGGCCTGGTCACAAGAGGAACACCAATATTTGCAAAGTAGCAGTGCCACTCTTTTTTTTTTTTTTATGTTTATTTATTTTTGAGAGCGGAGAGGAAAGGGGCAGAGAGAGAGAAGGAGACACAGAATCCGAAGCAGGCTCCAGGCTCTGAGCAGTCAGCACGCGACCCTACGCGGGGCTCAAACTCATGACCTAAGTCAAAGTCTGCACTCAACCGACTGAGCCCCCCAGGCGCCCCACGGTGCGGCTCTCATAGACCCTCGTGCCTGTTAGAGCCCTCGGTGTCGACTGTGTAATGACTTCTTGTGTTCCTCTGGAGTGCTCTTACACGTGCAGGTGATGGAGCATTTCTTCCTTGATGTGACACACGGTTTCCAGAGATGACTTTTACCATTTTTCTTGTGCCATGCAGACACGTACAGTCACCACTGGCCGGGCCGTACTTAAAGTAATGGAGAATATATATTTTCTAATTTTAATTGTACTAAAATACGCATCACACAAACCTTACCATTTTAATCATTTCCAAGCGTCCGGGTCAGTAGTGTTCAATTTTGTGCAGCCAAGCTTGAGAACGTTTTCACTGTGCACAACTGAAACTCTGTACCCATTGAACACTAACTGTGCTCCCTTCTACTTTCGGTCTTGATGACTTTGACTACTCTGAGGACCTCATATAAGTGGAATCGTATAGTATTTGTCCTGTTGTGATTGGCTTTGTAGACTATATCTTCTTGAAGGCCCTCTATACCCAAACAAGAAACAGTTTTAAACTGCATCAGAAATTATGAAGTTTAAGGCGTGGCTCTGAACTAGATTGTAACTATGGACCAGATTAGAAATAAAACACTTTTGCTTCAAGTAAAAACAAGAAAAATCGATTGAAAAATACAAGGAAACAATGGAGCGTCTGGGTGGCTCCGTCAGTGAAGCATCCGACTCTTGACTTCGGCTCAGGTCATGATGTCACAGTCGTGGGATCAAGCCCTGCATCCAGCTCTGCACTGACAGCCCAGACCCTGCTCCTTCTCTCTCTGCCCCTCCCCTTCTTTCTTGCACATGCTCTCTCTCTTACAATAAATACATAAACTTAAAAAATGCAAGTAAAAAGAAACGAAGAAGAAAAAAAAAGCAACAGAAACCCAATAGGTTTTTCTGGAGTAAAACTTCATATCATAAATGAACAAAACTCGTGTTTCTCCTCAGTGGTGATCATATGGCTACCACAGCAAGCAGAATTCGGGGGTGGGGGTATGGCGAATTTTAATCCATTCAAATTTCGGATATTCGCACCAAAACTGTCCAGCTCTGACTTATTGATTCTGCTTGTTTGTGTGGCTACAAAGACCTCTGGGGATGAGCAGCGAAGGTCTGAGGATTATTGGGGAAGACCCAATGATGAGCCTTGAAAATTGGCGACGCCGTTTGCATCTGCAACAGAGACGTTCCTTGTGGGCGGGTTTGTGATTCGGACTTCGATGTCTTAATAGATACAGAACCCTTCACATCTTCTACTTCTCGAGCCCGTTTTAAGCTGTGTTTTTCTAGAAGTTGGCCCTTTTTATCCAAAGTTTCACACTGATTGGGATAAGTTGTTCAGCATATTCTGTTTGAATAATGTCTGTGGGTCTAGGTGACGCCCCCCCCCCCTTTCTTGAGAGAGAGAGAGAGAGAGAGAGAGAGCGAGCAATCGGGGGAGAAGCAGAGAGAGAAGGGAGAGAGAGAATCTCAAGCAGGCTCTGCACTGTCAGCATGGAGCCTGACGTGGGGCTCAAACTCATGAACCATGAGATGATGCCCCGAGCCAAAATCAAGAGACAGATGTTTGACTGCCTGAGCCCCCCAGCGCCCAGGCGATGGCCCCTTTTGTTCCTCATATTGGCCGTTCACGCCTGCAATCCTGATGCTCACGGCCTCCCTCCTCCAGGCAACCCCCCACCACCCGTGGCCCCGACTTCTCTGCCGAGGACGACTCTATCGTCTAGTTGCTCAGGCCCCAAACTTTGGACTTGGCCTTGACTCCTCCCTTTCTCCAACTGCTGCCACCTGTGCCACCAGGAGATTCTGTCGGCTCTGCCTGCAAACTCTACCCAGAGTCGGACATTCCTCACCACCCTGCTGGCCTGTCCCTGGTGAGCCATCACCATCTCTCACCTGGACCACCAAAGCGCTCCTCACCCGATCTCCCTGCTTCGGCCTGGGCCCCACCTGTTTCGAAGCAGCAGCCAAGTCATGCCGTGTCACCTTTCCCTCAAAATCATGCAATGCTCCCCATTTCGTTCACAGTGAAAGCTAATACATGCCCTGGCCCCCATCCCCTCTCTGACGTTTCTTCTTCCTAGTCTGCACTCCCTCATGCTGCTCCTGCCACCCTGGTGTCCTTGGTGTTCCCCTGAGCATGCCAGGCATGCCCCGGCCCCCAGGGCCTTTGCACTTACTTCCTGGTTCTCTCCTGGGATGCCTTCCTCAGATCTCTGCATGGCTCCTTCCCTCCCTCCTTTGAGTCCTGGCTCACATAGGCCTTTCTCAGAGAGGCCCACCTGATGCCCTATTAAAATGGCCATCCGTTCCCTTCCGCTCTTGGCACGTCTGTATCCTGTTTTCCTTTCCCTGTTCTCCAACCTACTCATCACAGCTTACGCATTATGGCTGGCGTCCATGTTCCCCGCCCCCACTGGACTGGCAGCTGCAAAGGGCAGGGGTCTCCCGACTGGTCTGCACACTGGGGCGCCGAACAGCGCCGGCCTCAACAGGTGCTTGGGGAGTAGCTGTGGAATGAATCGTGGACTGAGTTTTCTGTACCACATACTGTGCTAGAGCTTTTCAAAAGGATGATGTCCTTTAAGCCTCACAGCAAGTGAATGTCATCCCCATGGCCCTGATGAGGACACGTGCTCTGGAGACGCTGACTGACTTGCTCAAGGTCACAGGGGGCAGGCGTGGCAGCGCTCCAGGAGGCCCGCAGCAGATGGGGCGAGATTACGGGACTGAGCTGAGGGGCGTGGGGATCGGACCGAGAGGGGGACACGGGCAGTATGGGGACTCGGTCGGCTGGAGGGGGGAGAAAATCTGATCGCTGTCGGGTTCTGAGGCGAGCGGTTCAGGAAGTCACGCGACCGTCTCAGGAATGGGGAAACAGCCCAGCCCTTGCCTTTGGCCTTTATACACATGGTGCATGTTTAGGGGTCTCTGACGAAGCGTGTCAACGTCTTCGAAAGCTGAAGGCAGGGGATGCGCCTTGAAAACACCATGCCAAGTGAGATAAGCTAGACACAAAAGGGCAGGTACCAGACGATTCCACCCCTGCGAGGTGCGAGAACTAGGCAAACTGACAGATGCAGAACACAGGATGGCGGGTGCCGGGGGAGCGACGTCTGATGGGGACGGGGCTGCGTTTCCGGGGGTGGACAGTGGGGACGTGGGTGTGCCATACACTTAAAAACGGTTTGGATGGTGACTTGGATGTTCTATTTTATCACACGCGCACACAAAAGCCCAAGACAACGGCCGAGCGGTTGCTCGCTCCGTCCCTTTGGCAGCCAGTGGCTGCTAATGACAAAGCCGCTGGCCCGCTGGCCAGAGCCAGGAGCTGCATCAAGGTGACAGTTGGCTCCCGGGGCTCCTAATCGGCACCCCCGCGCCGCATCACTTCGGAGTAGTCGGATTAGCGACGGGGCCAACACCTCCTCCTCCGGCCTGGCCGGGCGGCCCCAGCTGGCAGTGAGGGCGCCGTAAGTGGGGCAGGGTGGAGGCTGCGGCGAGGCGGCGTGCCCGGCCTGGCCAAAGGGTCCCATTTTCTGGAAGCACATTAGTCCAGTGGGTGCTGGGGCGGGGGGCAATGAACCAAAAGCCCACAGCGGTCAAGGTCCCCACCCACCGACTTCTGCTGCTTTTCACACCCATTTTCGCCCAAGCCCTCCCTCTCCAGGGCCCCTCCCCTTTCATCCACCCTGTGCCAGAGCGTGGGACCCAGACTGGGCCTCGGGTGGCACACGTGGGCGCCCAGGTGCCGGGTGACTTTCCAGGGCAGTAATCTGCTTTAGGCTAAAATGAGACTTGATCTTCTGTTAGCCCTAATCATCAATTAGCATCCCACTCTGCAGAGACCACGATGGACTCATGGCCATCTCCCCCTTCTCTTCCCTCTGTCCCCTCCCCTCTCCTTCCCCGGCGTCTTGGGGCGGACCCAGGACTGAGCTCAGTCATGAGTGTGATGCTAGACAAGCGGGCTGAGCAAGCAGTGAGCTGGAGGTTCCCCCACATGACCTTCTCCGCCTCTGCCAGACCCCCACTGAGGTGGCACTTCGCCTCCCAAACAACGTGGTGGCCTCGGAGGTCCATGACGGCCCTTTAGAAAGAAGGTGTGCCTGGCCTGAGAGGGCAGGGCTGCCCCATCCGAGGCCACCCTGCTGGTCCCCAACGGTGCTGGGAAGAGGCGATCCTGTGTCCAGTGCTCCAAAGGGGCCAGGTCGGGCGGGTGACCTCACAGGAGGCCCGCTTTTAGTTCTGACAATCCCAGAGGCTCTGATTCTTTGACCCTTGTGGGGACAGACAGATAAAGCTCCCTGGGACCCAGGAGGAGGGAAAAGTATAAACTTGGAAGTCACAAAAACTTGGGGCTGAGTTCTAGGGATCCGACCTTGTTGCATCAAGCTACGTTGTGAGGTCCACGCGTCACGGGGCCACTTGAACATGCGACGTTCATGTTACGAGCCCTTGCTTTCCATTCTTTTGCGTGTGCGCCCAGCGACGGGACTGCTGGACCACGTGGCAATGCCTCGTTGCATTTTTTTGAGGGATTGCCAGACTGTTTTCCACAGCGGCTACACCATTACAGTCTACTTTTGGAATCTTTTCATCACCCCCAAAAGAACCCATTCCCACAAGCAGTCACTCCCCATTGCCCCCGGCCGCTGGCACCCACCCGCCGGCGTTCGGCCTCCGCGGATTTGCCCGTTCTGGACATTTCCCGTCCGTGAAATCACGCACCATGCGGGCTTCTGTGTGCGGCTGCTCTCACTCCACCCCGCCCTCCAGGTCCTGTTGTGGCAGGGGTCAGAACCGCATTCCTCGTTCCGGCCGAGTCGCCGCCGTCGCCCGGACAGACCGCATTCTGTGTGTCCGTTCACCTGTTGACTCCCCTTTCGACTGTTTCTACCTGTTCACCTGTTGGGATTAGTGTTGCTGTGAGTGGTCCTGGACAGGTTTTTGTGTGGGCATGTGGCTTCAATTCTCTTGAGTAGACACCTAGGGGTGTAAATACTGGGTGCGCTTTCTCCTGCCCTTGGACAACGAGCCCAGCTTTCCAGGCCACCAGGGGGCCCTGGCAAGACGGCGGTCAGGACCCGTTCCTTCGATTCCACACAGAGCCCCTGGCCTGGCACCAGGCGCGTGGCAGGCCCGGACCGGTGCCGGGAGCCATTCCCACTGTGGGTGGCCGCACAGGGCGGCACAGACGTCCAGCCATGTTACCGGGAGCCTCCGCCTGGGGTGCTGACGAGTCACGGCCCCGAGAGCAGGGGAGTGAGGTCGCACGCCCGTGGCTTGGCTTTACTGAGCTTCAGGCCGGCCCCAAGGAGGTGATGAAGACAGCTGACCTTCGGGAGAGAGGAGCTGACAGGACCCGGGAGAGAGGGTGTGCCCCCCTGCGGAGGGGGACGGGGGTGGGACTGCAGAATTAGGCGATCCGCCTGCAGTCGGAACGCTGCCAAGTCCAGGCCACAGCCAGATTGTAGTGGGCCAAGAGGGACAGAGGAGGCAGCCCGTCTGGAACACTCGGTTGAGAGGCTTGCTTTTGAAGGCAAGCCTGCAGGGAGGTGTCGTCAGGAGCAGTCCAGGGAAGGGTCATGGACTCAGGCCAAGGAGACCCGAGCTGGTGGAACCTGAGTGCCCGTGGGCACCTTCAGGTGCTGTGGGAAGGCCACCGGCAGGGCCTGGACGAGCTCCCCAGTGACCGCAGGGGCCGTGGGCTCCTGGGAAGCAAAAGGGAGCAGGGGAGCCCCACCCCAGGCCTGTCTTTCCCTTCCTGGGGGAGGGGCCCCCGCCAGCACCACTCGCGACCATGCGGGCCCACCAAGATGGCCCGACCTGTGAGGAGGCTGCGTTTCGGGCCGCGGCAAAGTCTCCCGGCCCCCCGCCCGCCCCCCCCCCCCCGGGGCTCTGAGGAGAACCACGCGGCAACGGCGGGTCTGGGCCTCGGCCTGCTTCCCTAACCCACACGTCAATGTGGAAAGGCCGACACTAGGGCCCAGATGGCCTAAGCGCGAGCACCACACAGTAGGGAGGAAAGCGCACGTAAACATCAGCGAGGGCCCGAGGCAGCTCCTGCAGCCACCTTAGCAGGAGGGGGACTCCGAGTGGGTTCCCAGAAAAGCCTCTGAGCCGCCCTCGCAGGCTCACCTTAGGAGCCAGGAGGCAGGGGGTGGGGGAGGGGGAGGTCTAAGTCCCGGGCCCAATTAAGAGATCAGGTGGGGAAGGGTTTGGGAGCTTCTAAGGTGAGGAAGCCCCGGCTGATCCCGCGGGCTGCTATAAAGCGCCGTGACCCCCCAAGCAGCGCCAGGGCTGGCAGGCACTGGGGACAGGGCTTTCCGGAGCCATGACCCAGCGGTGGGGCCCCCAGAGGCTTGCAGGCGGGCAGCCGCACGCCAGCTTGGAGGACAGCACCCGGGCGAGCATCTTCACCTACACCAACAGCAACACCACCAGAGGTGAGCAAGTGGGCGCCGTGGAGGCTGGACAGCCCTCCAGGGACACCAGGCCCGAGTGGCCATGCGGAGGGCCGCTGGCCACCCACCCGCCAGGAAAGCTCTCTTCCACACACGTCAGCAGCGGCCGAGGTGGTCCTTCTCCCTTCACCTTCATGATGCCATGAAATTGGGGGGGGGGGGGGGACAGTCCTTTCTGAACACAAAAGGACACCGTAATATGCAACTTGGCTTTCCAAACCACACAGGCTTCCCAGACCTTTTGCGAACCACTGTCCCGGGAATGCTCATTGACTCTTTCCTTGCGGTCCCGTGCCGCTAGTAAGCACCCGTTACGTTCAGTTCTGGCATGTCTCTCTGGCCGCACCGCCCTGGCTTCCTGGGAAAGAATCCAGCTTGGACTCAGTTTTGCACCTCCCAAAGCCAAAAGGAGGCAAACAGCAGGTGGCCCGGAGGAGGGTAGGTGCCTTCTCCAACCTCAGGGTCGGAAGAGACGGGAGTGGCCGTCCTGTCCAACTCTGCCCCCCGGGGCCTGCAGACTTTGGCTGCATGTTCTTGGGGAGGGGACTCGCTTGGCTCCCAGGGCAGCCTTTCCGCTGGGAGGTGTCCCAGGAGAAAGGGCTCGGGCCCAACAGACACCTGAAACATCCGCGGAGGCGGCCCGAGTTATGCCCTGGAAGTGCGCCAGTCCGAACGCTTTGCGTGCAAGCCTTGCAAAGAACTGAGGACGTTAGTGACCCCCTGCCCCTGGCCCCCCTTCCCCGGTCCCTCCTCCAAACCAAAGACCACCCCATCTGTTCCTTCAAGGACGTCTCAGGTGCCATGGTTTCCAGAAGCCACACCAGCTCCCTGACAGCCAGGGTTCCCAGGCCAAACTAATTGAGAACCCTCAAGTTTGCCCTGACCTGATTGTTCTGTCAAAATGTCCTTGATGGCGACACAACAGGGCCCTCCCTGGAGGCCCCTGGGCCTTCACTGATGCCTGAGATTCCTTTTTGTACATTTCCCCTGGCAAAATTCAAGTATCTAGCAAACTGGACCCACTCCTGCTGATTCCTGGAAGCAGGTCTAAGACATGACACCATTCCGTCTGTAAATCTTCAGTATACACCTGTAAGAGGAAAGGACTCTAAAACATAAACACAATGCCACTGTCACACCTATAAGGTAACATTGCCTTGATATTATTGAATCTCTTAACCAGTGTTGAACAAAAGGTCGTACATTTTTTTTTTACCTTGCTTGAATCAGGGCTCCGATAAGGTCCACACGCTCAGATCGATCATTATCTCTTTTTGTCCTCTTTGAAGTCAGGGGCTCCCTCTCTACCTCCTTGTAATTTATTTGTTCAAGGGAATGGGTCGTCTGTCCCCGGACCCCTCCACTTTGGACTTGCTGATGGTTTCCCGTGTGTGGCTTCCCATGCCCCTTCCCATCTTGTTCATCATTATGTGTCTGTAAATCAGTAGTTGATCTGAAGATCTGCTTAGAGGCCAGTTGGATCGGTTTTGTGTTTGGTTGGATCTCCTCACCATCAGGAGGGTGCCCCTTTTTCTGGGGTGTTGGCAGCTGCTGACCTCAATGCTTGGACCCACGAAACCGCTGGGGGTTGCAAAATGGTGACATTCTGACTTCCTCACCCTGTCTTCATCTATTAGTTGGAGTCCTTGGATAGACTGAAACATTCCCTCATCTACTCTTGGCTTCCCCAGGGACACAGAGTGTATGGGAAAGGCAGAAGAAATGCTTCTTCTTTCCTTTTATTTCTCCCACTCCAAAGTAATGACTTGGTTTCCCAGTGGAGCCAGTTGGGTTTGACCTCTGGGTCTCTTTTCTCTCCCACTAAGAATCCTGTTCTCAAGGGCTTTGGGTAAAAGAATTAGAATATGATTCAATTACTCATTTGCTTTTTATCACACAAACTCACAATGGTCTCAGAGTAATGACACTGACACCGCCATCAACAACATGCATACCCAAAACTCAACATTTGGACAGGTCTTTTCGTCCTTAGGGTCTATGCCACCAGGTTCGAATAGTCAAACTAGTGCCCTTCCAAGTCGTTTAGAACAGTCCCTCTCTGTGTGATTATGCCTCTGAGTGGATATGCATTTAGGTTCATTTGTTTTATTTTTGATTTTCAGGGATTGCTTTTTAAATTTTAATGTTGTTTTAAAATCGTGTAATAAAATATTCACAAGGTTCCGAATTAAAATCTAGAGAAGAAGGTATATTCACAGAAATCTTGCTTCCTCGCCTGCCCCCACACCCAATTCACTCCCTCCCTGAATTTCTTCAGAACACCTTCCCCCCGGGAGTTGACAGTGATACCCTTGTGGTGCCCACTTCTTTATGAAGTTGGTCCTGGAGAGTTCAGAAGAGAGGGGCAGGCTGGAACACGGGCTCTGCTTGCGCCACTAGAGGACCCTCCCCTGTGACCTCCCACATTCGGAGCAGTCCATCCCCTCCCCCACTGTGCACAGCCCCGTCCCTCTTGTCCCTGCCCTGTCCAATTTGGACTTGGCAGACTGTCCGGGAAGGATGCTCTGGCTGCTTCGTTTTGAAATTGTTCAAAAGCTGGAGCGTTCCGTACACCTCCCAGTCCCAGCTGCTGTTCTCGGACTAACCCGCTGTAGTTTCTGGGCAAGACCCGTTGGCAATTCGGGGTCCTCTGTTCTCCGGTCTATCAGCAGCCCCGTGGTTTCCTCCACTTCCTTCTGTACAGAAACTGATAGCACGCGGGCCTTCGGTAGTCAGAGGTCTGTCCCCAGGGGGCCTGTGCCACCTAGCATGGCTGTGGGCATTGCTGATGGGTTTCCAGGAGCTCCCCGTGAAAGCAATGAACAAAGCTCACGCACAGGGTGCTGGAACATCACGGGTGCTGTGGGGGTCTGGTTGTGCTGGGGGCGATTGGCATCTACCCCAGCCCTCCTAGCCAGGGGACCCAAGAAAGCCCTACTCTTCTAAAACTAGTTCGAGCTGGGCTTTTGTGGCACACAACTGAAGTGTCCTGGTAAATGTGGGGACCCTGCGTGGATGCTTTCCTGGGCGTCATAAGGCTTTGGTACATGGCGGCAGGCACTGGCGTATCATCCCTTTAAGTATTTTGCCAAAAATGATGGTGGTAAAAAAAGTCCTTTAGCACGACAGGTGTAGAGCCGCTGCGTTGTAATAAAGGGGAGTTACCCTTCCTTTTCGTTGCGTGTGTTTCGTAGGGCGGCTGTAACAGCACCACACGCTGAGTGGCTCACACAAGAGAAACTCCTTGGCTTACGAGGAGTCTGAGGTCCGGGCGTGGGCCGGGTTGGCTCCTTCCGGTGACTCCGAGGGAGAGTCCGCTCCGGGCCTCTCCTCCGGTTTCTGGCTCTTCCCGGCCATCTGCGGCGTTGCTCGGCCTGTGGAAGCATCGCCGGATCTCGGCCTTGATCTTCACGTGACCTTCTCCCCGTGTGCGTGTCTCTGTGTCCAAACTACCCCTTTTCGTGAGGACCCAGTCCTACGGGATTGGGGCCCGTGCTAATGACCGCACGGTAACTTGATCATCTCTGTGCAGACCCCGTCTCCAAATAAGGTCCCCTCCACAGGTCCTGGGGGTCACGACCCCGACATGTCGTTCTCATGGGGGGACACAACTCAACCCAGAACTCATTCATTCATCCATTTTCTGAGCACTGACTGTGCATCGAACCTGCCACATGGGATACGACGAGACGCGCGCGTGGGTGGCTCCAGTACAGTGTAGGATGTCACACAGGTACACTGAGGTGGCGGTCCCAAGGGGCTGAGTTGACACTCGGCTTAGGAATCCGGAAAGGCTTCCGGGAAGCAAGGCCATCCGAGCTGGGCTTTACGGTATGGGAGAGAAGAGGACCGCGGTGCAGGGGAGAATGTGAGCAAAGGTCCCATGACAGTGAGGCATGCAGCAGTCACGGGAAGCAGCGCGGCGGGTGCAGGGGTTTGAGGGAGCAGAGGCCTGCCCACGGCACCCCAGAGGGCCAGCCCGTGTACGGGGGTGGCAAATCCGATGGGGGGTGATACCCGGCATAGCTGGTGAGGAGTTCGGCTTTGTTAAGTTCAAGGATGCCTGTCTGGCGGGCCACGGCCTCTGCTGTGAGACACGGATGCCTCACAACATCCATGAGGTTCCAGCACTCCATTCCATCACAACACGGAAGGTTGTTCGCAGGCGGGCCAAGCTAGAGGGAAAGAGCTGGTTGCAAAGGCAAGGGTAGCGGGCAGGAGGGCGGGAGGGTTAACGCGACACTCTGACGAGGAAGGGAGGGCGGGGTGGGCACAGCTGTGCAGTCGGGTAACGCCGATGCCCAGCTCCTCTCCCCGCGCTGTACCTCCTGCCTTCTAGGCCCCTTTGAAGGTCCCAATTACCACATCGCGCCCCGATGGGTGTACCACGTCACCAGCGCCTGGATGATCTTCGTGGTCATTGCGTCCGTCTTCACTAATGGGCTTGTGCTGGCAGCCACCATGAAGTTCAAGAAGCTGCGCCACCCTCTGAACTGGATCCTGGTGAATTTGGCGGTGGCTGACCTGGCGGAGACCATCATCGCCAGCACCATCAGCGTCGTGAACCAGATCTACGGCTACTTTGTGCTGGGCCACCCCATGTGTGTCCTGGAAGGCTACACTGTCTCCTTGTGTGGTAAGCTAGCCAGGGCCCTGGGCTCCGGGAAGACCCAGCCTGCCGTGTGTAAAGGAAACATTCACGCGGCACCCCCCGGGTGTGCCCACAGTGCGCATTTGAAGGGAGACAGACCTGTAGGGGAACCTGGGCCGGGGTCATCGTGGGGGGGTGGGTTGCAGACCAACAAGTGGGCATCCAGAGTGCCTACCCTGAGACAGGCCGGTCTAGGGCCACGCAGCTGGCATAGGAGGAGACGGACAATCCCAGAACAATGTGGGAAGGAGGGCTCCGGTCACCCCAAACAGAAGTTCCACTCAAACTGGGGATGTGTGTTCTTTCAGCTCATCTGTGTCAGCTTTTCCCAGAGAAAGCAGCGCTTCCCGTTAGAGCTTTTGAGATCCTGAAACTAGATCTCAGATCCCGGTCCCCATCACTCACATCTTTGTGGGCCTGGGCCCTGCTCAGGCCAACCTTGGCAGAGAAGAACCCATGTGGGGGGCACCAGGAGCATACGATCCCTTCCCCGAGGCACTCCCGAGTCCCGGAAAGAGGGGTCCCTATCCCAGATAGTGAGCACGGGGCGCCATCCGCCCCCTCAGAGGACCGTGTGCAGGAGGAGACGAGGGAGCACCCAGACGTTGAGTCAGCGAGATGAGAAGGGAGCTGGGCCGAGGTGGCCAAGGAGAGCAGGGTGCAGGCGGCAGCTGGGTGGGCAGAGGACAGGTGAGCATTGGCCGGTGGCCGAGCGGACTATGAGGCCAGGCACACGCAGGGGCGCGGACTTGATTCCGGGAGGCGGAGGCTGGCGGGAGAGACCCGGGAAGAGGCCGAGTGAGAGAGCAAAGGCCGTGCCCGCAGGAGCACGAGGGAGCTACCCCTCCCACAGGGCCGAGGGCTCGAGGCTGGCCTGCCTCCGGGCCCCCAGCCATCACACCACTGCTCTTCCGTTTTAAGTTTCCCAGGACCACGGGGTCTCCAATCCTGGGTCCTGAGCACCCACATCTAACTCGGGTTCATCCAACTGCCACCTAAACTGGTCTCCAATTCAGATTCTGAGAGGTGGACGTGAAGAGGAGGAAAAAAAAAAAAAAAAGACGCTAGGACAGCCAGGGCCTGGGGAAGGCAGGGGGACCCTGGCTGCAGGTTTGAATTGCTACTGCGCATCGGTGAAATGGGGGCAGGACACAGGGGCAAGATTGAAATGAGCACATCGGCCCCTCATATCCCTGTGAGGTAGGTGCCAACACGAGGCCCACACACTGTACAGGGCAGGACGCCGCCCCCCGCCATATCTAACTGCCCCTCGTTTTACAGATGACGGCCCAGCGCTCTCCCAAAGGTATAGAACGGCAGTGACCAGGGAAAGCCTGCGGACCCCTCCTCAGAAGAATGTTTGCCAACATGCACAATAAGATCCATAGAACTACAAAGGAGTCCCATGATACCGAATATAGTGATCAAAGTATTAAATATTAATGAGTGACATAGTCCTTCACTAAAATTATGAGTAAATGCATTTTTTAGAAGTATTGATGACACCATTCTTTATTAAAGTATCAAATAACCGGATCTGGCCCGACAGCCACTGAAATTTCAAAGTGGTAATGAATATGGTGATATAGGGAAGTGTCTGCTGCCTCTGTAAAGTGACCAAGTCACAGGCACTGCTAATGCTGCCATGCTCATAATGGAAGGCGATGCCAAGGGTCCATTAGAGTTTTTAGTGGAAAAAAAGCTGTCCTTTTACCCGCCCCAGTTAATGGAGCCCTAAACTCTGCCCACAGACCTCCAGTGTCTAAGCAGGGCATGGAGACATGATCTCCACCTGCCGGGGGGAGGGCAGCAGTGGGAAATCTGGAAGCCTAGGTGAACGTGCATATGGGCCGAAGGGCCACAGGTCACCGGACACGTCCCGTTTCCTTGCCCTTGGCTGGGACCACAGCACCTCAGTGTGGTCACGTGGGGCATGCATGGCCATCGGGAGTTGCGTCTGCATCCGAAGAAAGGCTGGTGGCCAACTAGGAGGAAGACAGGAATCGGGGTGTTAGAGGCCCAAGAGGAAGGAATGGGGAAAGAGGGTGTCAGACAAATTGACCAAGAGGTCCACTGCCCCCTGGAGCTAAACACACTTTTTGGAGAATTAGGTTTTTCACATGGGTGGGGAGGATGTCTCTTGATCCTAAAAGCTATCGGCTGGTCTGGGTGGAAGAAGTGATGTTGGAGGCTCAAAGCCCTCATCTGCCTGCTCTCCCCTGCAGGGATCACGGGTCTCTGGTCCCTGGCCATCATTTCCTGGGAGAGGTGGCTGGTAGTCTGCAAGCCCTTTGGCAATGTGAGATTTGATGCCAAGCTAGCCATTGCGGGCATTGCCTTCTCCTGGATCTGGGCCGCTGTGTGGACAGCCCCGCCCATCTTTGGCTGGAGCAGGTAAGGAGGCCAGTATGTCAGGCATGCAGCTCATTTAGGACAGACGGTGAAGGACAGCGGGGAGGGTCAGACACATGACTCCATTTGTAACCGTGGGGTCAGTCGCTTCCTGTTTCTGGGCCTCCGCGGCCCCATGACTAAAGTGAGGATGGACCCGATGTCCCTGTGACCCCCTTTGAGGGTGCGGTGCCTATGAACATATAAATCTGCCTGGCTGCGACATGGAAATAGGTCCTGTGATCTCTGAGCCTCTGGAAAGGTCTGTTTCTGCCAAAAAGGAACGGCTCATGGGTGCACACAGAGAAAGGCGACAAGCTCAAGCCACAGGAGCAGCTATAAGTGAAAGCAGGGCCGTCTCACCCACTCTGCCCTAGGCCTACGTCTCGCACATTCTCAGGGGCTTCCCTTTCAGAGGCTTCTTGGGTTGTAGGTACACCTGGGCCCATAGGTCATTTGTGTCTTGGCCAGGCTGCTTCTTTGCAGGCTCAGATGCTATATGTATTTTACCACAATAAAAACACAAGGGGCTATAAGACCAGTGAAAACGTTCTGGAACTAGACAGAGGTGGTGGTTGCACAATACTGTGAAGGTGCTGTCAGATTGAATAGCTCGCTTCAAAAATGGTTGATGAGGGGCACCTGAGTGGCTCTGTCAGTTAAGTGATCTCGGCTCAGGTCATGATCTCACGGTTCATGAGATCGAGCCCCATGTTGGGCTCCATGCTGATAGTGCAGAGCCTACTTGGGATTCTCTCTCTCCCTCTCTCTCTGCCCCTGCCCTGCTCATGAACACACACACACACACTCTCTCTCTCTCTCTCTCTGTCTCTCCAATAATAATTAAATAAACTTCAAAAAAAAAAAAAAAGGTGAATTCATGCAATGTAAATTTCACCTTAATTAAAACAAGCCACCAATCGTCCTCCCCAAGTCAGTGGCATGCCTGGACTGGGGGGCCCCAGGGTGCCCTGCCTGCATCAGGACAGGCTGCCAGCACTTCTCTCCAGGTACTGGCCCCACGGCCTGAAGACATCATGCGGGCCCGACGTGTTCAGTGGCAGCTCGTACCCCGGCGTGCAGTCCTACATGATCGTCCTCATGATCACGTGCTGCATCATCCCCCTCAGCGTCATCGTGCTCTGTTACCTCCAAGTGTGGCTGGCCATCCGAGCGGTGAGCCCCCGAACTCTCCTGGCTCTACCCCCTGCCGATAGGATCGTGGGAGCCAAGGACACTTAGGCTGGGACAGAGAATCTCTCTCCTGCCCTCAAAGCAGGCCTGAATCCTCCAATTCCTTTGGGGCTGTGCCTGCAGTCCTGGCTCCCTTGTCCTTGTCCCTACACGATATGAAGGGACCGTCCCCAACTTCATGCTCCCAATAAGGGAGCAGAGCCGCATTTCTTCCGTGACCCGGGACGGTCCTCCCCTGGGTAGAAAGCCTGCCTTTCCCGGGGAGTGGAGAGCAGCCAGCCAGATCCGCAAGTGAACCCTGCAGATCAAAAGGTGCTTTTGAAAAGCTGCCACCAGAGTGACCTTGTCCCCTTCATGGGGCTGTGGGGCAGGCCAAGGAGTGGCTTCACATGTGCCATGTGCCACCCAGACCCGCTCTCCACTGTCCTCACTGGGAAGTTGACCCCGTCCCTGGCCACTCCTAGCCCTCTACGTAGGCAGCCCGAGTGAAGGCCACAGGCTCCCTGCCTTCAGCCTGCAGTGTGCCCCCACCCTGCTTCCTCCCCCAACCCCGCCGGTGATCAGGGATCAGAAGCAACCTCACCAGCTCCCACAGGTGTCCAACCATGGCTTGGGCCTTGTTAGCTCGGGGCTGTGTCCCTGCCCGCAGCAGACAGTGTCCAGCCTCTGTGTCTTCCCCCGATCCGCCCCTCAGAGTTAAGCATGGGGGGGCGGGCAGGAAACACGCTGATAAGGGACCGGGCGAGGCTAAGATGGCCTCCTTAGCTCCTTCCCAAACTCCTAACGGGAGCCAGGCTAAGCCAAGAGCTTGGAAGGCCCTTCAAGGCCATCTTCACCAGGGCAGGCTCTGTGCTACCTCAGAGCCTACACAAGCTCCATCAAGGCCGGCCCGGTCCAGCCTGAGCCAGGCTGCGGGCTCACTCAGGTGGGAGCTGGCCGCTGGCCGCTGACCTGCCCGGGGTGGGCCCATCTCCTCGTCTCCATGACTCCACGTCCCCAGGCCACCTGTCTCTCGCCGCCTCCCTGACTCACGGCCCAGGCAACGGCAACACGGAGCCCTCTGGATACAGAGCCCCGAAGGACTCTCCCACGCACCGTCCCCAGGCACGAATCTCTGTCTCCCCCAGGTGGCAAAGCAGCAAAAAGAATCCGAGTCCACCCAGAAGGCGGAGAAGGAGGTGACTCGCATGGTGATGGTCATGATCTTCGCCTACTGCGTCTGCTGGGGGCCCTACACTTTCTTTGCGTGCTTCGCCGCTGCCCACCCTGGCTACGCCTTCCATCCTCTGGTGGCCGCCCTGCCGGCCTACTTTGCCAAAAGTGCCACTATTTACAACCCCATCATCTATGTCTTTATGAACCGGCAGGTAAGTCACACCGTTGGCAGAGCAAACTAGGAATTTACCCCCGGAGAGCCCAGCGATGGCTCCTGCCTGGAATCATGTCGAGGGGGTGCCTGTTAATGACCTCCAGGACAACGACCAGAGAAGGCTCAGCACGTGACCTAGCCCCAGCCAGCCCTCCCCGTGGATCGTGTCGGAGTCTTGGCCCGGCACAGCGCAGTTGCGCACGTTGCTGCTCTCCCGTTCTGTCGGCCTCAGGGTTGTCCTGCTGCTCACACCCGAAGGAGCGCCCGAACGTGTCTGCATTGACCCTGGCTGTGCCCTTCCCACTTTGATAGGCACAACTGTCCTCTCAGTCTTCATCTTTCCGTTTTTAAACCCTAACCCCAATAAGGACGCAGAGAGGCCCTTCTCGGCTGCACCCGCATGAGGCTTTTGCGACTTTGTAGGTTAGTTCGAGGGGGCCCGCTGTGGTCCCGCCCGAGGTCTCACCAGACGGTAGCCGTCATGGGCCAGTATACTCAGCCTCAGCAGCAAATTGCCTGTGACTCCTAGATCCCTCGGGAGGTTACAGGTGACCGCTGAGGCTTACCATCTTCCAAGCACAATTTGGCTTCCTCTTCCTTGAATCCATCAAATCTACTTCACTGAGATGCAATGTGTGACTTGATGGTGACCAGAAAGGTCCAGGGGCCCTCGCAGGGGCCTGGCATCGTGCCAGACCCAGTCCCCATTCCTTCCAACTAGCTCTTCTGTCCCTTCCCCCCCCCCCCTTCATGTCACAGTTGCTCCAAGGCCCCGCTCAGTCTGGCCTGGCCCTTGGCTCCCTGCAGAGTTCATTAAGCACGCACTCTTTCTGTAATGTTCAGGCATTAAGTAGGACACAGTTGATCCCCCGGGACTCCACTGTTGGCAACTCAATACCTAGAGTGTCTTTGTAGCCCTGACTCCTGTTTCCTGGTTCATGTGAGTCTCTTTTTAGGTCTGGCTTTTGCTTGTGGAACCCTAGGCTCTCTTGCCTTGTACTTGTACTTGTTTACTTGAGTCTCCATTCTCCCCTCCCCAAACTGGCCCTCCTAGACAAGACGTCTGCACTTCTGGACCTCTCCAGGCTTTTGAAGTTTGCTTTCACCCTCTCCACATTGTTATCCCTTCCTGTTGCGTCCTGAGAGAATTATCTGTAATGGAGCTCACGAGGGCAGAGAACGTTGCTCTTTTTGTCCACTGCCGATCGCCCTGAGACAGTCTGGCACACGGTGGACACTCAGTAGGTAGATGTCAAATGAATTCCTCAGCTAAGTCAATTCTCCCATTCAGTTCACTTCTTGTGTTACTGATTTCCGTAATTATGTGTTTTATTTGCGAGGGTTTTGATGTTGGAGGGAGCTGGAGGTGGTCAAGAATAGGCCTAGAATATACAGGAGATGCCCCTCGTCTGCAGTCTCAAGACATTGGGGTTATCCCAGTGATGATACGAGGTATAACTTGAGAAATGAATACATTACAAATCTCTTTATAGGGGAAATGCACTGGGGCCCTCTTGGTGCCAGAAGATTCTCTTGGCTGTAGACATGAAGTAGTAGCTAGACTGTGGTCTAACTAGTGCCTGCGTGGCCTCAGAATCGACGGGATAGAAACAAGATGACAATCACATCCCTTTTCACTAAAACGCCTCTGAGTCTCTTCCCAGACATTCTGGAAATGGGTCGCCCTATGCATGGGCCCCTTAGTTGGCGTCCTCTTTGGTCACTGTATAAGTTTCCTGGGGCTGCCATAACAAAGTACCACAAACTGGGGCGGGGGGGGGGGGCGCTTAAAACAACAGAGATGTATTCTCTCCCGGTTCTGGAGGCCAGAAGTCCGGGGTCAAGGCGTGGGCAGGGTTGTTTCCTTCTGAGGGCTCTGAGGGCAAATCCGTTCCCATCCGTCTCCTAGCCTCCGGTGGTGGCCAGCGGTCCTTGGTGTCCCTTGGCTCCTAGACAAGTCACCCCGATCTCTGCCTTCACCTCCACGTGACCTTCTCTGAGTCTGTGTCCAAATTCCCTTCTCATAATGACACCAGTGGTTGGATTAGGGCCCACTCCACTCTAGCATGACCTCATGGCAATGTATATCTTCATCACATCTGCAAGGACCCTATTTCCAAATAAGGTCACATTCACAGGCTCTAGGGGTTAGTCCTTGAACGTAGCTTTGGAGAGGGGGGTGTGGTGTTACAACTTGACGCACAATAGTCACCATCAGAGTCTAAATTCGATGGCTCAGATGAGCGAGCAGTCAGGAGCAGACCATCCCCATGTGCGAGTAACAACCTCAGGTCTGTTCCAGTCTCTGCACGGGACTCTCAATGGTAGCGGAGAAGGTGCTCAGTCATCAAGGTGCCCCCTAATGAATAGCCTCCTCAGAATTCCCCAAGAACGACCTTTAGCACGGTATGTGGGCCCTTTCCGCTCTGCTGAGTAGCGCTTTCTGCCCCGCCAGTTTCGAAACTGCATCATGCAGCTTTTCGGGAAGAAGGTTGACGACGGCTCTGAACTCTCCAGCGCCTCCAGAACGGAGGCCTCATCTGTGTCTTCGGTGTCACCTGCATGAGTCCCTCCCGGCTGTGACAACAAAAAGGTCTGCTTCCTACCGGAAAACGTAAACCCTGTCCCACACAACGGCACTTTGGCCACCCCCCCCCCCCCACCCTTTGCCCCTTCTCCTCCATCCCCGGGAAATAAAAGTAGTTTCTCTTTGCCAAAACAACAAAGTTGCAGAGGCTCCTGCTGCAGTCTGGGGACACCTGAGCCTCCGAGGGTTCGGTCACGGGGTCACGAGAGGGCATGAGGGGGATAGAGACGAGAGCAGCACCACGCTTCAGGGGCTTTAATATTTCCCAAGCCTTGTGTCTGCAGACGGTACAGGAGGATCACGAAACAGAAACGTGAGGCGGGCTGGTGGCAATGGAGCCGGAAAGGGAGGTGAGGGTGGCTGTCTAGGGAGGGCTGGCTGGACGCCCTCAATGCCCAGAGGGCAGCCTGAGATAGCCCAGGCCCTCTAAGGCCCACCTGCTAGAGGCTCGGGCTCCTCGGAACGCCGCCTCCATCTGGAGGGGACCCAGGCCTGCCGGTCTGTGGCGGACACGGCGCGTCGCTTCTGCCAGGCCGGGGACCCGAGCCCGATCAGCACGAGGGCGGCGCAAGTGTGCGGGCCGGAGCTCAGCTGTGGTGGGGGGCAGGCGCACACGGTGCAGATGAAGGCTGGGAGGACGGTGGCCAGTGCGAGCGCCGTCCCGGGAGGGTGTGTGCGTGTCCGGTGACAGCGAAGGGCCTAGCTGACTCGGCCACGCTCCGTCATCCAGTGTGGCCTGGGACCGAGAACCCGGCGGCGCGAGAGCTGGCCAAGGACGGGAGTGGGGTCTGACCCACTGAGTGGGCCCGACCGTCACAGGTGAGGGAAAGCCCTCCCCCGTGCTTGCTAACCCAGGGTCAGAAGCAGGGGCGCCCAGAGAGAGCTCCCTGCACCAGCAGAAGGCGCCCCCCTCCGCCGAGGCGCCCCCGCGGGCGAAAGCTGCGAGGCCCCAGTTCCCACATGAGCCGGCTCGGGGCAGGGGCGGGGGTGCGGCAGGGACACGGACACTAAATGTTTCCAGCTCTGTGGCAGATGGGTGAATCGCAACTGAGCCGTCAGCGGGGGGGGGGGGGGGGGGGGGGGGCTGCCTGAGGACCGGCCCCTTGCCTCAGATCGCAGGCCATCCGGGTGGCTCTGCTCATTTGCCTCTCTCATCCCTGTCCTTCTCATGGGCCCTTTCTTTAAAAGCTCCCCCGCGAGTTGCTCACCCATATTTCCTTGGCTCCCTCGTAGGACAGATAGGCCATTTTCTCTTCAGCACGGGCCAGATTCTGTTCGAGGCGGCAAATGTCATCCAGGTACCCCTGGACGTGCTCATTCACCTGTTCTTCCACCGACGCTTGTCTTGGGAGCAAAAGACAAGGGGACTACTCCCTGAGCACTCTGCCCAGGGGTTGTGCTGGCAAGGAGCAGTCCCACGTCAAGACTAGACTTGGGTTCGGATCCCACCTTCCTCCTCTCTCCTCCCCCAGGTCTGCCTCAGAACACCAGAAATGCACACCAGTCACACACATGCTGGTATTCATACACCTTTCATGTACAGATCCTGTTTCACAATGGCTTCACAAAACTAGCCACAGACTAGAAGTTGTAGAAAGGAAAATCTGAGTTATCCATGCCTGCTATTAAATCCCATATAAATTCCCAGCATCGGTGTTTGGCAAGCAGTAATCATTCCATAAAAGCCTGTAGAGACAGAAACAGATGAGTGGTTCCTGGCAGCTGAGGGTGGGGAGAGAATGGGGAGTGACTGCCAATGGGATGGGGTTTCTTTTTGGAGTGATGACAACGTTCCAGAATGAGACAGCAGTGACAGTTGCGCAAGTCTGCGAATACACTGAAAACCACTGATCGTAAATGGGTGAATTTTATGGGGATGTGAATTAGATCTCAATAAAGCTGTTATTAAAACAAAAACAAAAAATTGAATTGTGGCAGTGGTCGTACACCTTAGTAAATCTACGAACGGTCATTGAAACGTATAGTCACGATGGTGCATTTTATGGCACGTAACTTATATCTCAGTAGACCTCTTAAAAAACACAAACAAAACATCACTAACCAGTTGTTTATGGCTATGTGTGGAAGTTGTAAAAGTATAAAAATACGTATGAAAAAGATAAGGGCCCAATGAGGATAGCGAGACGGGTGGAAGGGGAGGGGTTGGGAAGGGATAAGGTGAGAGCTTCAAGTGAACCTTCTAAAGTTTTCTTTCTTGGGGTGCCTGGGTGGCTCAGTTGGTTAGGCATCCGACTTCAGCTCAGGTCATGATCTCGTGGTTTACGGGTTTGAGCCCCGTGTCGGGCTCTGCGCTGACAGCTCGGAGCCTGGAGCCTGCTTCCGATTCTGGGTCTCCCTCTCTCTCTGCCCCTCCCCTGCTCGCACTCTGTCTCTCTATCTCTCTCTCAAAAATAAGCATTGAAGTTTTACTTCTTAACAAAATAACATTTGAGGCAAATTTGGTAAATGTTAATTAAGATTTGAGAAAGCTGAGGGTGGGTATACAGTGTTGACCGTGTTATCCTCTACATTTTCCCTGGGTTTGGAATATTCCATAATTTAAAGAAACTTTGAGGCTCTTCATTTGGGCACCAGGAAGGATGGCCCAGAGGACAGAGGCCATGTGGCTTTTAGCACCGTCACTTGGGGATGAGCCACGGAACGCTTGTCCCGTGAGTCGGGGATGGTGATGCTGGAGAAGCAGAAAGGCACTGGAGACACAGGATTGCTGGGGCCTGCTACCCTGTGGAAAACAGGGCAATGGAGGATGCGGCCGATCAGTTCACATGGCTCTGGCGTGCACAAGAGCCTAAGCAATGGTGCTGTCGCGCAGACAGGGAATATGAGGCAAGGGGGTCGGTTTGGTCTCGCTTCAAGGACTTGACTGACACCCCCATGGAGATGTCCCCCAGGCATTTGCTGAAAGCCAATTCATCAAGAGCTGGTCCATAACAGCATTTCAAGGAACATTCCCTTGATCTCTGCCCTGCTCCCTGTAGAGAAGAGAGCAGACTGACAATGCCCACAGAGAGGGGGAGGCAGTAGAGTGTCCACTTGAAAGGACATTTCCCATGACTGTCTTTCTATTTACATGAAGGATTCAGACACAAGAATGTTCAAGATATTAACTATGTTCAAGTATATATTAATGAATATATATATATATATATATATATATATATATATATATATATTTGTTTATTTTTGAAGTAGAGAGAGACAGAGCATGAGCGGGGGAGGAGCAGAGAGAGAGGGAGACACAGAATCCGAAGCAGGCTCCAGGCTCCGAGCGGTTAGCACAGAGCCCGATGTGGGGCTCGAACTCACAAACCATGAGATCATGACCTGAGCCGAAGTCAGACGCTTAACTGAGCCACCCAGGCACCCCTCATGAATATACTCTTCATAGATATGAAGTCAAGGAATAGATCTGCCATTAATATATTTATAAGAATTTACAAACATATTCTTAAATGAATTCTTGAATAGAGTATTCAAGAAGAAAATATTAATTCACAAGGATATTCTATTAGTCTCCCCTTGTCTCTGGCCCCCAGGCTCTTTGCCCTCTGGCAACAGCATCCTGGCTACGACAGAGCTGACTCCCTTCCCTGTTCCTCCCTTAGTCAAGGATCCTCTCCACCCCACTCCTACAGTTGCAGAGGCAAATGAACCACTCTATTTTTTTTTTATCTCAACTTCTATTTAAATTCTAGTTAGTTGACATGTATGGTAAAATTAGTTTCGGGTGTAGAATTTAGTGATTCATCACTTACATATAACACCCAGTGCTCATCACAAGTGCCCTCCTTAATCTCCATCACTCATCTAGCCCACCCCCACCTCTCTCCATCAACCCTCAGTTTGTTCTCTGTATTTAAGGATCTCCTATGGTTTGTTTCCTCTCTCTTCCCCCGCCCTTCCCTTATGTTCAACTGTTTTATTTCTTAAATTCCACATATGAATGAAATCATATGGTATTTGTTTTTCTCTGACTTATTTTGCTTAGCATAATACTCTATAGCTCCATCCACAGCACTGCAAATGACAAGATTTCATTCTTTTTTATGGCTGAGTAACATTCCATTACATATATATATGTATATACATGTATGTGCATATAGACCACATCTTCTTTATCCATCCATCAGTTGATGGACATTTGGGCTCTTTCCATACTTTGGCTATTGTTGATAGCACTGCTACAAACATTGGGGTGCACATGCTCCTCTGAATCGGTATTTTTGTGTCCTTTGTGTAAATGCCTAATAGTGCAATTGCTGGGTCGTAGAGTAGTTCTATTTTTAACTTTCTGAGGAACCTCCATACTGTTTCCCAGAGTGACTGCACCAGTTTGCATTCCCACCAACAGTGCACGAGGGTTCCCTTTGCTCCACATCTTCACCAATATCTGTTGCTTCCCGAGTTGTTAATTTTAGCCACCCTGACAGGTGTGAGGTGGTATCTCATCATGGTTTTTTTTTTTTAATTACTTTATTTATTTTGAAAGAGAGACAGAATGAGAATGAGTGGGGACAGAGGATCCGAAGCAGGCTCCACACTGACAGCAGAGAGCCCAATGTGGGGCTCAAACTCACAAACAGGGAGATCGTGACTTGACCAAAGCCAGATGCTTAGCCGGCTGAGCCACCCAGGCACCCCTCATCATGGTTTTGATTTGTATTTCCCTGATGATGAGTGATGTTGAGCATCTCTTCATGTGTCTGTTAGCCATCCGGATGTCTTCTTCGCAAAAATGTCTGTTCATGTCTTCTGCCCATTTCTTAACTGGATTATTTATTTGGGGGATGTTGAGTTTTAGAAGTTCTTTATAGATTTTAGATAATAACCCTTTATCAGATATGTCATTTGCAAATATCTTCTCCCATTCTGTTGGTTGTCTTAGTTTTGTTGATCGTTTCCTTCATTGTGCAGAAGCTCTTTATCTTGATGAGGTCCCAATAGTTCATTTTTGCTTTTCTTTCTCTTGCCTCCAGAGATGTGTCTAGTAAGAAGTTGCTACAGCTGAGGCCAAAGAGGTTGCTGCCTGTGTTCTCCTGTAGGATTTTGATGGTTTCCCATCACACATTTAGGTCTTTCATCCATTTTGAATTTATTTTTGTGTGTGGTGTAAGAAAGTGGCCCAGTTTCATTCTTCTGCATGTTGCTCTCCAGTTTTCCCAAGACTATTTGTTGAAGAGACTGTCCTTTTTCCATTGGATATTCTTTCCTGCTTTGTCAAAGATTAGTTGACCATATAGTTGTGGGTCCATTTCTGGGGTTTCTATTCTATTCCACTGATCTATGTGTCTGTTTCTGTGCCAATACCATACTGCCTTGGTGATTACAGCTTTGTAATACATCTTGAAGTCCAGGATTGTGATGCCTCCAGCTTTGGTTTTCTTTTTCAGGATTGCTTTGGCTATTCAGAGTCTTTTCTGGTTCCGTACAAGTTTTAGGATTGTTTGTTCTAGCTCTGTGCAAAATGCTGGTGGTATTTTGATAGGGATTGCATCAAACGTGTACATTGCTTTGGGTAGTATGGACATTTTAACAATATTTGTTCTTCTAATCCATGAGCCAGGACTGTTTGTCCATTTCATTATGTGCTCTGCACTTTGTTTCATAAGTGTTCTGTAGTTTTGGAGTACAGATCTTTCACCCCTTTGGGGAGGTTTATTCCCAGGATCCTATGGGATTTGGTGCAATTGTAAATGGGATCAGTTCCTGGATTTCCTTTTCTGCTGCTTCATTATTGGTGTATAAAAATGCGTCTGGTTTCTGTACATTGACTTTTATGTTCTTGACTTGTGTATTAGTTCCAGTAATTTTTTGGTGGAGTCTTTCGGGTTTCCTACATAGAGTATCATGTCATCTGCAAATAGTGAAAGTTTGACTGCTCCTTTGCCAATCTGGATGACTTTGATTTCTTTTTGTTGTCTGAGTGCTGAGGCTAGGACTTCCAGTACTATGTTAAATATCAGGTGTGAGAGTGGATATCCCTGTCGTGTTCCTGAACGTAGAGGAAAAGCTCTCAGGTTTTCCTCATTGAGATTGATATTAGCTGTGGGTCTTTCATATATAGCCTTTATGATGTTGAGGTGTGTTCCCTCTATCCTTCCTTTGTTGAGGGTTTTTATCAAGAATGAATGCTGTATTTTGTCAAATGCTTTCTCTGCATCTATAGAGAGGATCATAGGATTCTTATCCTTTATTAACATGGTGCATAACATTGATTGATTTGCAAATATTGAACACCCCTGCAGCCCAGGAATAAATCCCACTTGATCGCAGTGAATAATTATTTTAATGTACGGTTGGATTTGATTTGCTAGTATCTTGTTGAGAATTTTTTCATCTGTGTCCATGAGGGATATTGGCGTGGATTTTGAATCAAGGTAATGCTGGCCTTATAGAAGAAGTTTGCAAGTTTTCCTTCCATTTCTGTTTTTTGGAACAGTTTGAGAAGAATAAGTATTAACTCTTCTTTAAATGCCGGGGGGGGGGGGGGTGGGCACCTAGCTGACTCAGTTGGTTAAGCATCTGACTCCTGGTTTCAGCTCTTGGTTTCAGCTCAGGTCATGATCTCACAGTTCATTGAGTTCGAGCCCTGCATCAGGCTCTGTGCTGATGGCTCAGAGGCTGGAGCCTACTTCAGATTCTGTGTCTCCCTCTCTCTCTGCCCCTCTCCTGCTCGTGCTCTGTCTGTCTCTCTCAAAAATCAATAAACATTAAAAAAAATTTTTTAATAAAAAATAAATAAATGTCTCTAGTAGAATTCTCCCAAGAAGGCCTCTGGCCCTGGACTTTTGTTGGGAGATTTTTTGATTACTGATTCAATTTCTTTGCTGGTTATGGGTCTGTTCAAATTTTCTATTTTTTCCTGTTTCAGTTTGGTAGTTTCTATATTTCTAGGAACTTATCCATTTCTTTCAGATTGTCCAGTTTGTTGGCATATAATTTTTCATAATATTGTCTTATAATTGTCGTATTTCTGTGGTGTTGGCTGTGATCTCTCCTCTTTCATTCATGATTTTATTTGGGTACTTTCTCTTTTCTCTTTGAAAAGTCTGGCTAGGTGTTTTTCAATTTTATTAATTCTTTCAAAGAACCAGCTCTTAGTTTCATTGATCTGATCTACTGTTGTTTGTTTGTATATTGCTTATCTCTCCTTTAATCTTTATCGCGTCCCTTCTTCTGCTGGCTTTAAGCTTTATTTGCTATTCCTTTTCTAGCTCCTTTAAGTGTAAGGTTAGTTTGTATATTTGAGACTTTTCTTGTTTCTTGAGATAGGCCGGTATTGCTATATACTTCTCTCTTATGACCACCTTTGCTGTATCCCAAAGGGTTTGGACTGTTGTGTTTTCATTTTCATTTGCTTACATGTATTTTTTTTTTTTTACATCTTCTTGAATTCCCTGGTTAACCCACTCATTCCTTAGTATGTTCTTTAACCTCCGTGTATTTGCGGTCTGTCCAAATTTTTTTCTTGTGGTTGACTTCAAGTTTCATAGCATGTGGTCTGCAAATATGCATGGTATCTTGATATTTTTGTACTCTTGATCTTGATCTTTTTGTACTCATTGAGGGCTGATTTGTGCCCCAGTATGTGATCTATTCTGGAGAATGTTCCATGTGCACTCAAGAAGAATGTATATTCTGCTGCTTTAGGATGAAATGTTCTGAATATATCTGTTAAGTCCATTGGGTCCAGTGTGTCTTTCAAAGCCATTGTTTCTTTGTTGATTTTCTGCTTAGATGATCTGTCCATTGTTGTAAGTGGGGTGTTAAAGTCCCCTAGTATTCTTGTATTATTATCAATGAGTTTCTTTATGTTTGTTATTAATTGATTTATATATTTGGGTGTTTCAAGTTGGGGGCATAAATATTTACAGTTGTTAGATCTTCTTGGATAGCCCCCTTAATTATGATATAGTGCCCTTCTTCATCTCTTGTTACAGTCTTCAGTTTAAAAAATCTATTGTCTGGGGGCACCTGGGTGGCTCAGTTGGTTGAGTGACCGACTTTGGCTCAGGTCATTATCTCACAGTCCGTGAGCCCAAGCCCTGCGTCGGGCTCCATGCTGACAGCTCAGAGCCTGGAGCCTGGTTTAGATTCTGTGTCTCCCTCTCTCTCTCTCTCTGCCCCTCCCCTGCTCATGCTCTGTCTGTCTCTCTCTCTCAAAGAATAAATAAACATTAAAAAATTAAAATCTATTTGTCTGATATAAGTATGGCTACCCTGGCTTTCTTTTGACGTCCATTAGCATGATAGATGGTTCTCAATCCCCTCACTTTAAATCTAGAGGTGTTTTGGGGCGCCTGGGTGGCGCAGTCGGTTAAGCGTCCGACTTCAGCCAGGTCACGATCTCGCAGTCCGTGAGTTCGAGCCCCGCGTCAGGCTCTGGGCTGATGGCTCGGAGCCTGGAGCCTGTTTCCGATTCTGTGTCTCCCTCTCTCTCTGCCCCTCCCCCGTTCATGCTCTGTCTCTCTCTGTCCCAAAAATTAATAAAAAAATAAATAAATAAATAAATAAATAAATAAATAAATCTAGAGGTGTTTTTAGGTCTAAAATGAGTCTCTTGTAAGCAGCATACAGATGGGTCTTTTTTTTTTTTTAATCCATTCTAATACCCCATATCTTTTGATTGGAGCATTTAGTCCAGCAAATGGACCGCTCTAGAAAATGCTCTTACAAAGACAACATGACGACCGGCCAACCAAAATGCCCCCCAAATCTTCCAAAGCTGTGAAGGCCACCCTTTGTAATACAAATTGTCCTAAACATCATTGTTGTTGAAGAAAAGTATATCCTTTTTTTAAGTTTATTTTATTTTGAGAGAGAGAGAGAGAGAAAGTGTGCGCAGGTGAGGGGCAGACAGAGAGGAAGAGAGAGAATCCCAAGCAGGCTCCACACCCAGTGCAGGGCCTGACAGGTGCTTGATCTCATGACCGTGAGATCATGACCTGAGCCGAAATCAAGAATCGGACACTTAAGCGACTGAGCCACCCAGGCGCCCTGAAGATGAGTTTATTCTTGATCATACCTGAGCACTGGCTTTTGGCAAACTGAGCTAGAAACTAGTGGCCTGCAACTTGAAGAAGTCTGAGATGAAGAAACAAATGTAGGAGAGATCAAGCCCTGCAGGTAGGGTGGGGTAATGCAGCAGGGACCGAGTAGGTCCTCCTGAGCAAATGTGCAACCACATGCGTCCTTATAGGAGGGAAGCAGAGGGAGCTTTTACACACAGAGAAGAGGGCCATATGAAAACAGAGCAGAGAGAGATGTGAAGATACTGGCCTTGAAGGTTGGAGTGATGTGGCCACAAGCTAAGGTCCCGGCAGCCACCAGAAGCTGACGTACAAGAATGTCCATAGTAGCTTTATTCATAACAGCCCCAACCAGCAGCAGGCGAACAGGTAAACTAACTGTGGTGCATCCATACAGTAGAATACTTCTGGGCAAGAAAGAGTGATCTATTCCTATGCACAGCTTGGATGAATCTCAGAATATTACACTGGGTGAAAGAAGACAGACATAAAGGACTATATACCGTATGATTCCATTTACATGAAGTATCCAGAAGAGACAAATGCAGAGAGACAGAAAGCACACTGGTGGTTACCAGGGGTTGGGGTTAGGGGAATGGGGAATGGTGGGGTGTTCCTCTGGAGTGATGGAAATGTTCTGGAACCAAATATAGGTGGTGGTTGCACAACACTGCGAACGTACTAAATGCCACTGGATTGCACATTTTAAGATGGATAATTTTGTTTTGTGAATTTCATCTCAATTCAAAAACAGAAAAGGGGCACCTGGGTGGCTCGGTCAATGAGCATCTGACTTCAGCTCAGGTGATGATCTTGCGGTTCGTGAGTTCAAGCCCCGTACCAGGCTCGCGGCTGTCAGCACAGAGCCCGCTTTGACTCTTTTGTCCCCCCTGCTTCTGTGCCTCTCCTCCACTTGCACTCTCTCTCAAAAATAAATAAAACATTTTAAAAGTGGTTAAGAAAGGAAGGAAGGAAGGAAGGAAGGAAGGAAGGAAGGAAGGAAGGAAGACCTCTTGAAAGGAAACATTTACCTGTGAGAAGTGTCATGGGACTTTTCAGTTTGAAATCTCAGTTTGTGACATGCCAGAGGAGACGTGACAATCACAGGGGCTTGGGTGGTGACCGTACAGGTATGAACACCAGGTGACACTTTACTGACTTCAACACATAGGTCATGTCTACATCTAGCTCACATAAAGGTTTTTTAAAAGATTGGAAGGAGACATATGTTTTAAAAAATTCAATGAATTCCTGTGTCCCCTTCACCCTAGATTAGGAAGCTACGTGGCCAGGACATGTTGACATGCTCTCAGGCTTGTGCCTCTCTGAGACTCCATTTCCCCATCTGTAAAGTGGGTCGCTGAACACCACAGGTGACAATGCTATTTGCTCCCTGCTGTCACTGTTATTATATAAAGTCATCTCCCGCCCATTCTCCATGTCTCCTGGCAAATCGGAGTCCTACAGACCTGCTTTGTTGCTTCTAATGTATATTTATCAAGATAGGCTAACTGCCATGGCCAACAAGTGGAAAATCTCGGTGGCTGAACACAACAAAAGCTTACAGCACACTCCTATCACAGTACAACGGTGGTGGGGGTGGCTGTTTCAGAAGTGCAAGCATGTAGAATTCACAGGGAACCCAAGGGAGGGAGGTCACCCTGCTCCCCCGCGCTGCAGGCACATCCTGATTTGCTAAGGGGTTAAGAGCTTATGGGAGCACAACAGTCCTGTTGGCCTGGCGGTATGGAAACTTATGGGGATATGTGTCACTGCCACTGGGCTCTAGTCTCGCTGTATATAAATCCAATCTTGGAAATGGTATTTTGACAAAGGGGTTGCCATTAAGAGTCCCAAGAGTTGGGTTTGGTTGCCCTGTCCTCCAAACATCACACCCAAAAGAAACTCATAATTCTGATCGGCGCTCTTATTTGACACTGTGCTGCCCTGCAGTAGTTTTGAGGCATCCCCCACAGACTTGTCAAGCAGTGTAAATGCAGGTAACGCTTCCCTGTGAAAGCAGAAGAGGACTGATCCCCAAGTGCCTCTTTCCCCACAGACACACAGGTGCTAAGAAGGGATGGCAGAGTTCTCACTTTACTGGGAATCTTGGGTCATCCATGTAATACCTCCCTCTCTGGCCAGGCTTTGGAAGAATTAGAGCTAATGCAAAAACCAGATGCAACAGACTGCGGGGACCAGGGGAGAGAATGTGGCACCCCTGAGGGCCGCTAGGACCCTCAGAAAGGTCCAAATAGGAATAGTGCGGGTCCTCGAGAGACTGTGCTTGCCTTTCCCCCCTTATTTGTGAGCCCTGGTCTCACCTTAGATGAAAATAAGTTTGACCCGCCACACAGCGGGGAGAAAGCATTCCCCAGAAGGCAATCATTTTCAGAAGAAATAGCCCCAGCTCAGCCATGAGCACAGGTGAAGGGATCGTGGCAGGTAGGGCATCCTGTTTCACACATTATGCTCACAGATGGGGATGGGCAGGACCCCTCCCTGACCCATGACGGGCGCCCGCTGGGCTCACCGCCACCGCAAGTGTCTCCCACCACCACAGGCAGAGCCTACAGCTTCTGGGATCAGCTGGCGAGACCCTGAGCTGGAGCCCCGTTTTGCCAGGAGAGGGCCCTGGTGGGCACACAACAGCAGGCAGGGGACGAGCCCTCTCCACCACGGGGCCCAGGGGCCCGAGAAACACTGACCAGCTCCTCTCCACCTCCCCCTCCCCGCGACCCTCCAAACCCATGTCCTTGCTTGCCTCCACTCTCCCGGCAACAGCCCCGGAGGCGGGGCGGGGGGGTGGGGGGGGCCCCGACCCCACAGCCCAGGCTGCAGCGGAGGGGCCACCTCACCTGCATTTCTGTTCCTGGAGGGACGCCAGCGACACCTGCAGGCCCATCAGACGGCTCTCCTTTAGGCTCGGACAGGACACCTGGAGGCTGAGGTGGAGCTCCCTGACTTCTCTTAGGTCCTCCTTCATCTGTCGCCACAGCAGTTTTCGCTGCTGGGCCGCACGCTTTGTCCCCCAGGACTTCCCCGGCCACAAAGCTGGGAAGTGGCTCGCCAGGGGCAAGTGTCTGACGATATCAGACAGGTCGGTGGACAGGCAGTCTTCCCCACCTGGCCTGGGAGACTGAAGACAGGGCCTTCTCGCTGGGCCGCCTGCAGTGGCACGGGCTGCTTTCAGCCTTGGGCGCTAAGCCCTGGGGCTTCCAGCCCCCCTCCAGCCCCTGCAGCTGCCGGTGGCAACAGCAGAGCCTTCGCTCTATCTGGGCAATGGTGGCAGAGGCGCTGGTTCACCTTCTCGAAGGCCTGCCGGATGTGGGGGGCGTGGTGCCGGTTGGCTTTGGACACCAGCTTGAGGTAGCCCACAGTGTTCTCGTCCCGACTGGCCTTCTCCAGTCTCCGCTGCTCTGAGAGGTAAAGGACGCGGTGCTTGACACTATCCTGTAAGTTCTGGGCCAGCTCCCCATCTGACAGACAGGAATGGCCCCTGGGGGAGCCGTCCTCGCTGGATGAAAGGGACCCACACGAGGAAACGTCGGAGAGAATGGCCGCACTTGGGCTCTTGGTATATTCTGCCTGCGTCGGAAACAAGGAATGGTTAACAGGTACTTCTGTGAGCTGCAAACGGTACAAGTGGACCTACTGTCGTCTCACTCTGTAATAATACTCAGCTGCAAGCACAGGTACTTACATATGCAACATTTGTGCACTCAAGACGGGCCCAACACAGACTGGAGAGGTCAAGTTCAACTTCCGGGCCCCTCTCCCTTTCTTTTCAGCACCCAGTTGTTGTTTTTTTTTTTTTTTTTTTTAAGTCCTCTCTACACCCAATATGGGGCTTAAACTCAACTCTGAGATCAAGAGTCGCACACTCCTCTGACTGAGCACCTGACTTTTTGCTGTATGAATGGACCTCGCTAGAACCCTCAGGTGGCTAGAATCCCCCCCTCCACACCTGTCTTGTCTGTTCTTGGACTTCTTCTCTCCCCACAAATACCAACTGTATTGGTGTAGATCTCATCTTATAAAGTACGTAATGAGCTCATTCCCATCAACCCACATGTTTTATTATATTGCTACCGCCAGCAGATCGAAGAGGGAGGCAAGGAGATCTGCATCCTGACGAGTTCATTCCTTCATTCGATCATTCATTCAACACACACTTCCTGAGCACCTACCATGTGGTACAGAAGCCAGACACATTCCTTGCTCATAGAGAGCTGACAGGGGTGAAAAAAACTACTGTAATGCAAATGAATGCACCTCTCATATGGGCAAGTTAATAAACCACTCAGAGAGTCAGTTTTCTCATCTTTCAAACAAAGATGGCCATAGCAGCATAGCTGGGAGACAGTGGACCAGGGCAGAGTGGATGGTGATGAGCTAGGAGAGGCAGGTGAGGTCACGACAGGTGGAGGGGTGCCTGGCTGTCTCAGTCAGCGGAGGGTGTGACTCTTGATCTCGGGGTTATGCCTTTGAGCCCCACGTTGGGCATAGAGATTACTTCAAAATCAAATCTTGGGGCGCCTGGGTGGCTCAGTTGGGTAAGCGTCCAACTTTGGCTCAGGTCATGATCTCACTTGTGAGTTTGAGCCCTGCATTGGGCTCTCTGCTGTCATCATGGAGCACATTTCAGATCCTCTGTCCCTGTGTCTCTCTGTCCCTCCCCCGCTCGTGCTCTTTCTCCCTTTCTCTGAAAAATAAATATTTTTTTTTTAATTTAGGGGCAGCTTGGTGGCTCAGTTGGTTGAGTATCTGACTCTGGCTCGGGTCATGATCTCGCAGTTCATGAGTTCAAGCCCCGCACTTGGCTCTGTCCTGCTATCTCAGAGCCCAGAGCCTGCTTCAGCTTCTGTGTCTTCTCTCTGTGCACCTTCCCCGCTTGCACTGTCTCTCTCTCTCTCTCTCTCTCTCTCTCTCTCTCTCTCAAAATTAAATAAACATTAAAAATTTTTTTGATTTAAAAAAATTATATAAAAAATACAATTTAACTTTAAAAAAACTTTTAAAAAAGAACAGGTAAAGCCTCTGTTCTGTTTCTACTTTTTAAAAAGCTTTTTTAAATGTTTATTTATTTTTGAGAGAGAGAGCGAGTGGGAGAGGGAGCAGAGAGAGGGAGACAGAGGATCTGAGGTGGGCTCCTTGGTGAAAATGGAGCCGCAGGACAGAAACTGGTACGGGCGCTTTGGAAAAGCAGTGCTAAACTGTAAAGCTGAAGACATGTATACCAAATGGCCCAGCAATTGCATTCACTGGTATGGCCTTGGGAAACAGGTACACGAATGTTCCCAATAGCCAACTGCTAGAAATAACCCTCTGCCCATCGGCTGTAAGATGTGTAAGCGAACTGCAAAATATTCAACAACATACTACTATACAGCAATGAAAGTGAACTACAGCCTTGAAAATATGAATGAACGGGGACACTGGGTAGCTCAGTCGGTTAAGCGGCCGACTTCGGCTCAGCTCGTGGTCTCGCAGTCTGTGAGTTCAAGCCCCGCCTCGGGCTCTGTGCTGGCAGCTCAGAGCCTGGAGCCTGCTTCTGATTCTGTGTCTCCCTCTCTCTCTGCCCCTCCCCTGCTTGCTCTCTGTCTGTCTGTCTCTCTCTCTCAAAAAATAATAAACATTAAAAAAATTAAAAAAAAAGAAAATATGAATGAACAAGCATAATGTTGAACAAAAGAAGCTAAACACAGAAAAATCCATACTATATATGGTTTCGGCATATAAAGTTGAAAAGCAAGCAAAACAAAATGATGTTGTTTAGGGACAACAGACAATAAAGCTATAAAGAAAAGCATGGGCATTGGTAGCCTAAGTGTCAGGATAGTGGCTCCCACTAAAGTGGGAGCAGGGGGTCGTGATTGGGAGAGACAGGTGGAGGCCAAGGTGCTTAACCTGAGTAGTAGTTACACGTCAGTTCACATCATCATTATTTCCCGAAATGTCTGTTGATGTTTCCTGTGCCTTTACATACATCTGCCAAATTTCACATTTGTAAAAGTTTTTAAATGTTCAAGAGATGGATATAATAGCAAGTTAGAAATAGCTAGAGGGAGAATTAGTAAAGAAAGCATCCAGAATGCAACACAGAGGCACAAAAAAACAGAAAAAAAAAAACTAGTGAAAGACAGAAGACGTGGAAAATAGATGCAAAAGTCTAATAGAATGAGGGAATGGCGAGATTTTAAGAGAGAGTCACAAACAACTTTCCAGAACTGATAAAAGACAACACAAATTCAAGAAGCCCGATAAATCCCAAACAGGAAAAGAGAAATAGAACCACATCTAGACACAAGATTTTAAAAGCAGCCAGATTTATGGGGCACCTGGGTGGCTCGATCACTTTCTTGATTTCAGCTCAGGTCATGATCTCACAGTTTCGTGAGTCTGAGCCCTGAATTGAGCTCTGCACCCTGATAGTGCAGAGCCTGCTTGGAATTCTCTGTCTCCCTCTCTCTCTGCCCCTTCCCTGCTCATGCTTTGTCTCTCTCTCTCTCTCTCTCTCTCTCTCTCTCTCTCTCTCTCTCTCTCAAAAAAAGGCCAGATTTAAAAAGCTAATTACCTTTAAAACCATGACCTTTAGACTGAAAGCTGAGTTTTCAATGGCATTAATGAAATTCAGAAGAGTTGAGTGATATCTTCAATATGCTGACAGAATAACTGTCAGAGAGAAAAAAAATAGGTCATGTTCAAACAATTGGAAGTCAGAACGTTTTCAGATTTTTCAGCAAAGCACTGGGAACAATGAAGTAATGCCTCCAAACTGGGGGGAGGGATGATTTTCCAACCTAGCATTCTGCACCCAAACTGTCTATTGTGAGATTAGACTAAAGATATGAAAGAACCGAAATAGTTCACCCTGTCTGCATTCATTCTCTGGAAGCTACTAGAGAAGGAGTATCACCAAAACCAGAGGGGAACCTAAGAAAGAGGTTGAGATGGGATCGATAAGACCAGTCAAGAGGAAGCAGAGGATATCTCCAGCATGATGGAAGGGGAGCCCAGGCTAGTGGCTGGGGGGGCAAGTCAAAAGGCTTCAGGAGAGAACACTTCAAGGGACTGAAATGCACATCCTGCTGGACATCTGTAACCAGCTGGAGAGGAGATGGAGACAACTGGGGGGAGTGCGGGCCTACGGAAAGTAGTAGAGAACAAGAAACGTGGGAGCAGGGCGGGGGGGGAGGAGACAAGGGTTAACTCTAAGGTCAATGAAACATTGGGAGACCAAAGTCATCAGAGTGATGACTCAGTTATAACTAGTGTTCCATGGACTTGATAATGCAAACACCAAGATATGACCTAACCCTAATCATTGTATACCGTACTGGAAGGATTTGGTGGTGGGGGGTATGACAAAGAGCTACGTTATCATCTTCTATAGTGAAAAAAAAACAATCAATAATTGTTCAAATATAAAAATAAAAAATAGCACTATAAACAATTTATTTAGAGAATTGGAGCTAAATACCAAAAGAAACAGCTGAAAGAGTTGAAAGTGGTTAATTCTAGGAGGTGGACGATTACGTGGGTGGAAACGATTACAGTTTTTGCAATAAACCTTGTAGAACCGTTTAACTCTTTGAAGCAGGAGTTGGCCCAACAATGGCTTGGTTTTTTTTTTTTTTTAATTTTTTTTTCAATGTTTTTTATTTATTTTTGGGACAGAGAGAGACAGAGCATGAACGGGGGAGGGGCAGAGAGAGAGGGAGACACAGAATCGGAAACAGGCTCCAGGCTCTGAGCCATCAGCCCAGAGCCTGACGCGGGGCTCGAACTCACGGACCGCGAGATCGTGACCTGGCTGAAGTCGGACGCTTAACCGACTGCGCCACCCAGGCGCCCCAACAATGGCTTGGTTTTATGCAGGTGGCAGCTAAGAATGGTTTATTAAATTTTGAAACGGATGAAAAAATCAGAAGAGTATTTTGTGACACGTGAAAAGTATGTAAGATTCAAATTTCAGTCCGTAAACACAGTGATTGGCACATGGCCACACTTGTTCATTTAGGTGTTGTCTATGGCTGTATGTGTGCCACAAAAATGGCCTAAATGGCTTCAACAGAGACCACGTGACCTCAAATATTTACTATCTGGCCCTTTATAGGAGAAGTTTGCCGACCCCTGCTTTCAACTATGTTCAGATAAACCATTGAATGAATAAAAGAACAAAATAATTGTTTATTTAAAAACAAAGTGGGGGGTGCCCGGTTTGCTCAGTCAGTAGAGCATGCGACTCTTGATCTCTGGGTTATAAATAGGAGCTCCACATTGTGAGTAGAGATTGCTTAAAAATAAAAGCTTTAGGGATGGCTGAGGGGCTCAGTCAGTTAAGTGTCCCACTTCAGCTCAAGTCATAATTTCATGGTTTGTGAGTTCAGGCCCCACATCGGGCCCTCTGCTCTCGGCACAAAGCCTGCTTCAAATCCTCTGTCCCCCTTCTTCTCTGCCCCTCCCCCGCTCACACTCTCATGCTCTCTCTGTCTCAAAAATAAACATTTATAATAATAAAATCTTTAAAAAAACATAAAATCTTTAAAAATTAAAAAGGAAGTAGGAAATAGGGAGAATGGACAGTTGTTAATGACTGGTTCTATTGTGGAATTTTATAGATAACATAAAAAACTCAAAATTGAAAAAAAAATTAAAGGTAACCATTAGAAAAAAAAAGTCACGTACATAAGATCCAAATAACCAAGGGGAGAAAAACCATGGAACTCTATTAATCCAAAAAAAGGAAGGAGAGGAGGAACAAAGAGAAACGAGATATTAGGGTACACAGAAGCTATAAAATAGGATGCTGACGCGACGTGATTATCAAAAAGCATACGCTATGTTCTTGAACAGAAGACTCAACGCTACAAATATGTCAGCCCTCTACACATCAACTTATCAATTCAATGAAATCCCAATTAAAAACCCAATGGAATTGTCTTAGGAATCTTACATTAGCTGCTTCTAAAACTTACTTGGAAGAGAAAATGCAAAAGAGCAGCAAAGAAAAAAGAATTTTTAGACAGAGAGAGAGACGGTACAAGCGCAAGTAGGGAAGAGGGGCAGAGGGAGAGGGAGAGAGAATCCCAAGCAGGGTCCACGAAGAGTGTGGAGCCTGACGAGGAACTCGACCCCACGAGTTCACAGCCCAAGCCAAAATCAAGAGTCAGATGTTCAACTGACTGAGCCACCCAGGCGACCCTAGCAGAGCAATTTTTTAAAAAGAATAATAAATATAGTCTTGGGACCATTGGCTATTTGAAAAAAATTAAATCACAGTGTCATCTTACATCATATACATCATATAAAGTTGAGACAAGATACAGAATTGAACATAAAAATGAAATAATAGGGGACTCCTGGGTGCCTCAGTCGGGGGTAAGCGTCCGACTTCAGCTCAGGTCATGAGTTCATGGTTCTTGGGTTTGAGCCCCACTTCAGGCTCTGTGCTGACAGCTGGGAGCCTGGAGCCTGCTTGGGATTCTGTGTCTCCTTCTCTCGGCCCCTCTCCCCCTTTTGCGTGTGCACTCTCTCTCTCTCAAAAATAAATTAAACTTTAAAAGAATGAAATAACAGAAGTGTTAGAAGGACATAATAGCAAGTGCTTTTACAATCTGTGTGTGAAGAGAACCTTTCTAAACAAGAGTCAACCCAAAATTCCACAAAGAAAAAGATTTATATATTTTACTACAGAAAAAAAAAATTCAAAACTTCTCATGGGAAAAAGCATGAAGTTAAAAAGAAGCAACATTCGGGGGGGGCTAAATGGGTGATAGGCATTAAGGAGGGCACTTGGGTCGAGCACCGGGTGTTATATATGTGATGAATAAATAAATTAAAAATATAAAATAAAGAAGAGAAAAGCCCCCCCCCCCCCAAAAAAAGCAACATTTAGGTTTGGGCTCAAACACTTAAAACCAAAGTATCTCTTAATATTTTCAAAAAGCAACAAGTTGAGAAAAAAATATTTACAGTCTCCCTGACAGAAAACAGTCTGTTCAACACAATATGCAGAGAATTCCTACAAATTAGGAAACTAAAACAAACAATCCACTATAAAAACAGTAAAGGATACTAGGCAATTCAGAAAGGACAAACTACGAGTGGCAACAAACGTACAAAAAAATGTGCAACTACAAGGATATCAGGCAAATGTAAATCAAAGCACTGACTGTTGAATACGATTTTCTCATCCAGGAGAATGGCACACACTAAAAAGACTAAACATTCAGTGTCGATGAGGAGGTGGGAAAAAGAACACTCACATACTCTGCGGGTAGGAATACACGTAGGTTTTTCTTGAGCAAATAAAATTTTCAACGCAGATACCCTTCACCCAAGCAAGAACACGGGAGCGTAGCCGCCGCATTAACGGACACTCGGGGCCTCCCGGGAGCGGGGCCCTTTTGAACGAAGATGCTGCGCGTTGGCTGAACTTAGGGCATAGAGTTGTGGGGAAGCCACGCTGGGCCTTGGAAGATGATCGCAAAGTCAAAGCCAACAGCTCTCTGAGACTACGCTGCGACCTGGAGGTGGGAAGCTCCCAGAAGTCAAGCTCCCTGGGGAAAGCTGCACGCTAGCATTGGGCTAAGGCCACCCCAACCCTCAATAGTCACAAGGGGCTTGTGGCCTGCCGCCGTGCACAGGGTTCCAGAAAGAGAGGTCACCGCAAAGACAAGGCATGCTCATCTGCTAAGAAGCCCACCTGGGCTACCTTGGGGGTGGGGGGAAGGGACCAATAGAGAGTAAAATTCCAGCGTGGCTTTTTTAAATATTGTGATCAATTGCATGAAACATAAACCTCACCATCGTAACTCTTTAAAGTGTGTGAAGTTCCGTTTACATACACCAGGTGGTGAAAAGACCACAACATCTAGTTCCAGAACCTTTTTATCACCCCCACAGTAGCCCCTGGACCCCCGGCAGAGGCTGGCCTCTTTGAATTGATAGCACAAAGGGATATGTAAAGAAATTAAGTTATTTCGATTAATGTCCGCACACACGCAAAGAAGAGTTCAAAATCCATTGAGCTGAAGGAGCAGCGCGCGAGGGGGACTGGAGCGCGGAAGGGCCGGAACGCGGAAAGAGCGGCGCGCGAGACAAATTAGCGGGCGGAGGGGCCCGCGCTCGAGGGCAGTTGGCGCGCTCGGAGGCGACGCGCGGAGGGAGCAGTGCGCGAGGAAAATTGGCGTTCGGAGGGAGGCGGAGCTCGGAGGGAGGAGGAGCTCGGAGGGAGGGACGTGCGGGGGCAATCGGCACGAGGAGGGGCGGCGCGCGGAGGGAATCGGCACGAGGAGGGAATCGGCACGAGGAGGGGCGGCGTGCGGAGGGAGCGGAGTGCGGAGGGTATCAGCACGAGGCGGGGCGGAGCTCGGAGAGAGCGGCGCGCGGGGCAAATTGGCGGGCGGAGGGACCCGCGCTCAAGGGCAGTTGGCGCGCTCGGAGGCGACGCGCGGAGGGAGCAGTGCGCGAGGCGAATTAGCGCTCGGAGGGGGGCGGAGCTCGGAGGGAGGCGGAGCTCGGAGGGAGCGACGTGCGGGGGCAATTGGCACGAGGAAGGGCGGCGCGAGGAAAGAATCGGCACGAGGAGGGGCGGTGCGCGGCGGGAGCAGAGTGCTGAGGTTATCAGCACGAGGCGGGGGCGGAGCTCGGAGAGAGAGGCGCGCGGCTCAAATTGGCGGGAGGGGGGACCCGCGCTCGAGGGCAGTTGGCGCGCGAGGGGGCGGTGCGCGGAGGGAGCAGTGCGCAAGGCGACTTGGCACGAGGAGGGGGCGGTGCTCGGAGGGGGCGGCACGCGAGGGCAATTGGCACGAGGAGGGGCGGTGCGCGGAGGGAGCAGTGCGCGAGGCGAATTGGCGCTCGGAGGGGGCGGAGCTCGGAGGGAGCGACGTGCGGGGGCAATCGGCACGAGGAGGGGCGGTGCGCGGAGGGAGCGGAGTGCGCAAGAAATCAGCACGAGGAGGGGGCGGAGCTCAGAGAGAGTCGCACGGCGCCGACTCACACGCTCCGCGGACCCGCTTCGCGGCATTCGGTCCTCAGACGCCGAAGAGTTCGCAGCTATGGCAGACTCCGCGGTGAGAACCGCGACGGCCGAGGAGGGGACGAAGCCCGACTGGAAGACTCTGCAGATTTTGCGAGACATGGCTAATCGCCTGCGTATCCATTCTATCAGGGCTACCTGCGCTTCGAGCTCCGGGTAAGGTTCCCCCGTCAGAGGCATCGTGGTGGCCGGCGCGTGAGGTGTAAGGGAGTCGTTGGGAGGTGGGCGGGCAGGCGGGCTTGGTCGTAGAGGCCCCGTTTGGGGCCGCGGGGGGAAGCATGGACGGGCCCGCGTGGCCGGCGGGTCTGCGCTGGGGGGAGGGAGGCGGGGGGAAAGGGAGCGGCTCCTGTGGTCTCTCCCACTGAGTAGCAGGCAGCCCAGAATCTTCCGGGCCCGGCGGGGAGGCGTCCTGGGGACGGCCTCGGGCCAGAGTGGGAAGGGGGCGGCGTGTGGCCGTGGCGTTGTGTGTGGGCGGCTGCCCTCGACGCCGGCGTCCCGGACTCAAAAGCGAGCCGCGGAGAAGGCGGCGGGTGAGTGGGAACGGCCGCTGAAGGCGGCTTTCCGGTCCCCTGGCGTGTGCCAGGACGGTCGGGTTCGTCGGGTTCGTGCGGTCGCGGTGTGGTAGCTTTTCCGTGAGGCGCGCAGGCGGTGGGACGGTTCGCGTTCCCTGGGGGGCCGTGCTCGTGCTTGAAATTCACCGGTGAGGCTGTTGGGGCCATGTTTTCCTGTGCAGAGAGGTTTTGGACTCCTGGGTCAGGCTTCTCCTTAGTCACGGGTGTATTTCAAATCTCTATTTGGTCCTTAGTGTTCTTGAATTTTCTGCTTCTAGAAGTTTCTCGGCTGTTAGCCGATTTGTACAGTTCTTCGTAGTACCGTCTCTTCCCTTTTACGGCTGTATGGTTGGTAGTACTGTTTTTGTCCTCATTTTAGAAATGAAACTGGTGTTTTCAAATCAGTAAATTTTAAAGTTGAAATGTCTTCGTTTTTGTTAATTTTGGTCATGTTCTTAAACAGTTAGCTTTTGTTTTTATTGATTTGTTCTACTGGCTTTCTTGGTCTCCATTTCTGTTCTAATTTTTTATTTTTGCTCTAATCTTTATTACTCTTGTAGATTTGGGTTTAATTTTGGTAGTTATTATGTTGTAAAGTAAGGGTTTTGATTCTTTGATCTTTAGTTCTTCACGAAAGCATTCGTAGTTGTAAATTTATTAGTATGGCTTTTGTGTCCCATAAAGTTTAGTGTGCTGTTTTCATATTCCAGGTTTTTTTTTTTTTTTTAAGTAAAAATAAATTGGGGAGAAAGCTCGCCGGCGGGTGGGATGCTCGTGGGGGGGAGGGGTGGGACGCTCGCGGGACGCTCGCGGGGGGGGGGGGGGAGGGGTGGGCGGGACGCATGCAGGCCCTCATAGGGGGAGGGGTGGGGAGAGAGAGAGCGTGCATCTTAAGCAGGCCCCATGCTTAGTGTAGAGCCAGGCTCAGCCAGATCTCAGGACTTAAGATCCTGACCTGATCACGGAAATCAAGAGTTGGGCTCTTAACGCACTGCGCCACGCATGCGCCCCTCCAAGTATTTTCTAATTTCTCGTCTTTTGACATATTGGCTGGTTAAGAGTGTGGTATTTAATTTCCACAAATGTGTGGATTTTCCAGTTTTCCTTCTGTTAGTAATTTCTAACTTCAGTGGTGAAATAAAATACATTCCATGATTATCCCTTTTTTCAAATAAAATCTTTTCAATACTGAACTATGGTATTAAGATTGCGTAGATGAATTTAAGAACTAACTGCGTATTTTGGGTTTTTTTTTTTTTTACTTTCATTTTGCTCCCTTCGCCTACAGAATTAATAATGGTTTGCATTTCTTCAAGGTGTCTATCAATTTTTTTTAATTTTTTAACATGTAACAATTGTAAAATTCTTGTCCTCCACTTAGGGAATACTTGCGAGGCAAGGGGTTTAAGTCTCTGCTTTGTAATTGTGAAGTTTGAAAAAAGAGATGATTAATACATGTGAGCTGGGCCTAAAATCTTTTCTGAAAGTTGCGGCAGGGGTTCTAGAGTGTTGGTTTTGTTCCCCTGTCCTGTCTCCTCTTCCCTTCTGGATTAATGGACTGGCTGGACTCCCAGGCCAGCTGCTCTCTAAGAACAGCAGTTACTTTGGATTTCAGTAAGGACCTCCAGTTATTCCACCCTGAGAAACTTGGGTCTCACCGTTCACTTCCTAAAAGAAAATCATTTTAGGTAGTATGTGATCTTCGCAGTGTTTTTTTTTTTTTTTAATTTCCAGTTTTATTGAGATAATTGACACCTAGTTTTCTGTAAGTTTAAGGTATACAGCATGGTGATTTATGTATATCATGAAAGGATTGCCATGATAAGTTAACATCTGTGTTATATACATAGAAATCTTTTTTCATTGTGATGACAACTGTTAGGGTATACTCTCTCAAATATACTATACAGCAGTGTTAGCTGTGGTCATTATGCTGTACCTTACATCTCTGGTAGTTATCTTGTGATTGGACACTTGTACCTTTTGATCACCTTCATCTAATTCCTCCCTCTCCCATCCCCTGCCTCCGGTAGCCATAAATCTGATTCTTTTCCTAGGAGTTTGGAGGTGTTTTTGTTTTTAGATTACACATGTGAGTGAGGTCAGCCGGTATTTCTTTCTCTGTTGACTTATTTCATTTAGCATAATGCCCTCAAAGTCTGTCCATTTTGTCACAAATGGCAAATAGCCATTTGATATACATATCACATCTTTGTTAATGGACATTTGGGTTGTTTCTATGTCTTGGCTGTTGTAAATAATGCTATGGAAAGATGGATGCAGATTTTCTTGACATAGTGTTTTCACTTCATTTAGATATATTCCCAGAAGTAGAATTGCTGGATCATATGGTAGTTTAATTTTTAATTTTTTGAGGATCCTCCATACTGTAAATTAGTTGCACTAATTTACAATCCCACCAACAGTGCACATGAGGATTCCCTTTTGCCCACACCTTGGCCAGCATTGGTTACCTCTTGGCTTTTTGATAGCCATTCTAACAAGTGTGAGGTGATACCTCCTTGTTTTAATTTGCTTTTCTCTGATTAGTGATTTTGGGCATCATTTCACATGCCTGTTGGTCATGCATATATTTGGGGGGGGGGGCGTTCAGGTTCTTTGCCTATATTTTTACCTAAATTTTTTTAGGTTATTGGGTTGTATGAGTTTTTCTATGTTTTGGATATTAACCCCTCATCAGATAACACGATTGGTAATATTTTTTCCTGTTCTGTAGGTTGTTTCACCTTGTTGATGGTTCCTTTGCTGTACAGAAGCTTTTTAGTTTGATGTAGTCCCCCTTGTTTATCTTTTATTGCTTTGGCTTTAGCTGTTCTGTCTAAAACACAAGGATACATGTCGAGGTTTCTTCCTATGTTTTTTTGTAGGAGTCTTAATGGCTTCTGGTCTTACATTTAAGTCTTAATTTTATTTTAAGTTAATTTCTGTGAGTGAACACTAGCATTATAGTTTCATTTTTTCACATGTGATATCCAATTCCCAGCACCATTTATTGAAGAGACTGTTCTTTCTGCATTGAATATTCTTGGCTTTCTCATCAAATTCTAGTTTCTCATACATGCATGGGTTAATTTGTGCTTCATGGTGTTTTTGATCAATGATCTCAAAGATAAATTCAGATAAGTAAAAGACTACTCAGGTGCTGATAGTCACCAGATGAACTTGCCCCAAGTATACAGGTGCTCCATTGATAGAGGGGGAGCTGGTCTTGAAGATATTGCTCTCCACAGGGAGAGAGGTTATGAAGTTACTGGGCCTTATAGCATCCTTAAAAGCCATGAACTTGGGGCGCCTGGGTGGCGCAGTCGGTTAAGCGTCCGACTTCAGCCAGGTCACGATCTCGCGGTCCGTGAGTTCGAGCCCCGCGTCAGGCTCTGGGCTGATGGCTCGGAGCCTGGAGCCTGTTTCCGATTCTGTGTCTCCCTCTCTCTCTGCCCCTCCCCCGTTCATGCTCTGTCTCTCTCTGTCCCAAAAATAAATAAAAAACGTTGAAAAAAAAAAAATTAAAAAAAAAAAAAAAAAAAAAGCCATGAACTTGGGAGGCAGTGGCCCTGCATCCCTTTTCCTTGGCTGGATTCTTCCATGCCTGGGAGAAAGGACTGCTGCTTGTAGTATGAGAAGCCTGTGTAATAAAAGGCCTCCTTGTGCACCGGGTCCCTGGTGAATCACCTGTGAGAAATGACCTGTACCATGTCTGTCTTTAAGCCATCCCACGTCCTCCAGTAGTGCTGCTGAGGTCATGGCCGTGCTGTTCTTTCACATCATGAGGTATAAACAGGAGGACCCGGAGAACCCAGATAATGACCGTTTCATCCTCTCCAAGGTAAGTCCCCACAGGAGCCCGGAGCCTGCCCAGTTGTTTCTTAAAAGTCCTTTTCATGGGGCGCCTGGGTGGCGCAGTCGGTTAAGCGTCCGACTTCAGCCAGGTCACGATCTCGCGGTCCGTGAGTTCGAGCCCCGCGTCAGGCTCTGGGCTGATGGCTCGGAGCCTGGAGCCTGGAGCCTGTTTCCGATTCTGTGTCTCCCTCTCTCTCTGCCCCTCCCCCGTTCATGCTCTGTCTCTCTCTGTCCCAAAAATAAATAAAAAACGTTGGAAAAAAAAAAATTTAAAAAAAAAAGTCCTTTTCAAAGCCACCACGTGGCAACAAGACCGGAAATGGGCTATTTATTTTTTTGGTTCTTCTTTGCCTAATGTCTTGAGTCTCTTCAGTCTGCTGTGACAAAATAACTACAGACTGGGTAGTTTATAAAGCATAAAAGCTTATTTCTAGTAGTTTTGGAAATGGAAGTCCAAGATCAAGGCACCAGCATGGTCACTGCTGGTGGGGGGTCCTCTTCCTGGTTGCAGATTTTTTATTGTACTCTCACATAGAAGGGGAAGTAGTCTTCTTAGGCCCTGTTTTACAAGGGCACTAATCCCATTTGTGAGGGTTCTGCCCTTGCAACCTAATCACCACCCAAAGACCCCCCCCCCCCCAACCTCCTGATACCACTTTCGGCCTTAGATTTTCAACTTCAGCGTTTTGAGAGGCACAAATACTGAGACGATAGCACCTTGTAAAGATTTAAGAGATGTTTTAGCAAGGATTGTAGTAGTGGAAAGGATGCTTGTGGCAACTGGCCACCCTTCCTTTCCTTTGTTGGTGCTCTGCCTTATGCCACCTAGCACTAAAGCCCCCCGCCCCCCCCCAGGTCCCCAGCAGGGTCATGCTCCCATCTTCTGCCACCTGGGTAGAGGTGGGCAACATTAGTGGATCTATGTTGAGCTCAAGGAAAATTGAGTTGAATTTGGAGGGATATTCCACCCGACAGTTAGCTTTATTTTCTATTTCTCAGTAAATTTGACCTGACACAATGGGAGGATTTTCTCATTATACTAGGTGTAGCACCAGGTATCTCATGACATTGAGGGGCAGGAAAAGGGAGTAATATTAAAAGCAGGGTTGATCTGAAAGAACATTCAGTTCTTTTGATGTTGTCTGAAAGTTTGTGTTCTGAGAGAAACATTTAAAACTCAGCCGGCGTGTACAAATAGAAACCTCAGATCTGGGTAGTGGGTGTTAGTTTAGAGAATAAAGTCAGAATATGGGCATGGCTGAAGTACCTGGGGTCATATTTATGACCCATGTCTTGGTGTCTGAAATGTGATTTCAAATGAGGTTTGGCGAAAGAAAATTTCTGAGCCTGTAGTGTAGAAAAAGCAAGATGAAGCAAAAGTGGTCCCTTAGCAAAAAACCTAGGTGAAGGGTATATGGGATTTCGTTGTACTATCCTTACAAGTTTTCTATAAGCTTGACTTTTGCAATAAAAAGTAAATGGGGGCGCCTGGGTGGCTCAGTGGGTTGAGCATCCGACTTTGGCTCAGGTCATGATCTCACGGTCTGTGGGCTCTGTGCTGGCAGCTCAGAGCCTGGAGCCTGCTTCAGATTCTGTGTCTCCCTCTCTCTCTGCCCCTCCCCTCTCATGCTCTGTCTCTGTCAAAAATATTTTTAGAAATTTTAAGTAATAAATGCAGATGTACAAACAGCATGCGCACACAGATCTCTGGTTTAAAACCTGTAAGATGGGGTGCCTGGGTGGCTCAGTTCAGAATTCGACTCTTGATTTCGGCTCAGGTCGTGATCTCAAGGTTAGCGAGTTCAAGCCCCACATCTGAACTCTGCCCCTCCCCTGTGTGTGTGCTTAGTCTTTCAAAACTTAAAAAAAAAATTAAACTGTAAGATGGCTGGATTGTCTTGTAATTGTTGCTGTCTTCGTGGGATAAAGAGGCTTTCTGGCATGCGGTAGCAGGTTGGGCACTGTTCAGCTGCCAGAATTTATGGCTTCATCAGATTTAAGAAGCAGGTGAGTTTGGAAGGAAAGAGAAAACACCTAGGAGTGTAGTTCGTCTTGGCATTGGCTGAGAATGGAATAAATGGACTTGCTATGGCAGAAGAGCCACAGTCTTCACGATTGGTACTCCTGGGATGTGAATGTCCGGCACCAACAACTGCATCAGGAGGCTCACTGTTAAGGCCTGGCAGTATCAGTATTGCTGACTATGAGGTGCTGTGAAGGCTTCTGGGGAGGTTTTTGTGATCCCTGTATATCCACTTCTATCTCGCCGCAGGGCCTTGTTTTTTATCAGCTGTTTCTCCAACCAAGCAGGCCAGAGAAGTAACCAAAAGTTCTTTTTGTAAACTGGTTCTTCAAGCATATTTTGTGCCAGAACAAAGGTAAGAAGTGCCACCTGAAAGAGCAGTCTTTTCCGAGTGTGCATAGATAGCACCTCGTATGCCTTGTATTCTAGCTCTTGCTCCTCCCCCCAGTTGTGAGTGTATCCCCCCCTTGCCACAGTGTAAGGGTTCTTGGGGAAGGTAAGGGAACCCATGTGGGGTGCCTCCACCATGCTGAGCGTTGTGCTGGTGCTTGCCAATCTTCTCAATCCTATAGTCTCCTGATGCCTGAGGGGGACTCTTTAGCAGAACTAGAGACATCAGGAGAGACTTCAGCGGGATGGTTCTGCAGGGCTAGGAGTACAAAACAGAGGGAGTCTCTGGGAGCACAAAAGTGTGAAGAAAGCTAAGGACAGTTAAGAGCCCTGGGCGGAGCACGACGAGAGAAGGATCAGAGACTAACAAGTACCGTTGGCCCATCCTTGGTACAAAACACCTCATTATTTGCTTGAATGGAGGGGACATTTGAGTGGAGGAGGAGTCAGACAGGAAACCTGGGTAACCAGCATGTTGGATGGGCTTGAGCATCCTGGATCCAAGGGAAGTGAGGGTGTAGCTAGTTGAAACAGATAGTCCAGGAAAGCCTCGAAGCTGACATTTGAGCAGAGACTTGGGGGGGCGCGTAGTGAGAGGGAACTGTGTGCCTGTTTAGACTCCTCCACTTGGGGGATAGGGAGCTGTGAGTGCTAAGGCCCTGAGACAGGTGTATGCCCAGGGCATTCAAGGGATGCAAGAAAGCCAGGGCATCCAAAGCGATGGCAGGAGAGAGTAGGACATTATGGGGGCTGGAGAGTGGTGTAAGAACTTGGGCTCTACTTGGCACGAAATAGACCTTGGACAGCTCTCTGCAGGGTGAGGAGTGGACCTAGGTTTTGACAGCCTCCCCCTGGTGGCTCTGTTGAGAATAGGTATGGGGGGAAGTAAGGAGGTTAACTGCAGTGAGAATTGAGATGTTTGTGGCCAGTTTAAGATGATGGCAGGGGAAGCAGTGAATAAGTTCAGTGTGTCTTCGGAAGCTTGGGACCTTTGACACCGCCTTGTGGCACTCAGAGGGCATTATCTTTATGGATAGTAATAGCCTGTGCATAGACACAGGAGGGGAGAGGAAGCAGTGGTGTAAAGTGATTCATCTCTGACATGAGCACTTACAGATGACCGCTTCTGAAATCTTATTTGACCTGAGTTTTACAAACCAGGGAAATTGTAATCTTCAATTCGGGGGGCGCAGGGCACAAGTGAACGAGGGGCAGAGAATCCCATGCAGGGTCCACACTGTCAGCACAGAGCTTGAAGTAGGGCTTGAGCTCACCTGATGCAGGACTTGAACTCCTGAACCATGAGATCATGACCTGAACCAAACTCGGATGCTTAACCAACTCAGTCACCCAGGAGCCTCCATTTTCTTAAAATGTTTATTTTTGAAGGGGAGAGAGTACAAGTGGGGGAGGGGCAGAGAAAGAATCCCAAGCAGACTCCACAAACTGTCGGCACAGAGCCCACCTCGGGGCTCAGTCTCACAAACCGTGAGATCGTGACCCAAGCGAAGATCGAGAGACGCTTAACCAACTGAGCCATCCAGGCACTCTGGTGTTTCAGAACCCACATTCTCCAAAGAGATTGAACATCTGGTTTGTGCAGGACTACACGAAAGGCTTTGTGAAAATGGCAAGGCTCATGCTTACATTTTCTGCTTTGCTCTTAGGCTCTGTTTAGGCTGCTGTGTGAAGAAATTTCTCTTCTCTATAATTCCACAGGTCCATCTGACCTTGGATTACCTATGGCTCCCCCTGTGTTTGTGATGTTGATCTGAGACTTGGGGTGCTATGTGGGTGTGGTAAAGAGAAATCCACCTCAAAGGGTGGGAGGGGCCGTGCCAGAGAGCAGCCTGTGCTCCATGCTGGAAGTTGGACTGATAACTTGTGTCCTGTAGGTATGTCTAAGTTCATTTGGTCCCTTCTCTTACAGAGGCTGTCATTTGTTGATGTGGCAACCGGATGGCTTGGGCAAGGACTGGGGGCTGCTTGTGGGATGGCATATACTGGCAAGTACTTTGACAAAGCCAGGTAAGGCTCTTATCCACTGTTTACCTGTCCCCACCACACCCCTCAGGCACTTTGGCTTTACTTATGGTTTACTAGTTTGGGAAGACCGTGATTGTTTAGAAAGGTCAGGTTCCCAAGTGTTCTAGCAGTAGAGAAATTGTGTTTCTGTAAACTGTTCTGGCTTCTCTGGTTGGATTCTAAGTGCTGCCTGTAGTGTATAGACTGGTTTATTTCTGTTGCTCTTTAAGAGTGACATGTTTGTGTTTTCCATTTCTCCTGAGCCTCATTATAGAGCTAGTAGCTGGTCCATTTGCGACTCGTTGGGCCCCATTGTATGTTAATAATCAAAGAGTTCCTTTTTTAGAGTGGTTCCACCAGTGTCTTTCCTACAGGGGTATATGCCCAACTGCCGCTGATCTGTGAGCAAGATGGGGGTGGTGCTGGGGGTCTCCAGGGTTGGCCGTGTTGGTGTGCATGTTCTCCCGAGATGCACCGGACGTGCCTAAGTCCAGATCCAGTCACATCTTGGTTCCATCCCAGGTGGCCCCTTTGGAGGCACTTGGTTGTGCTTCCTCCACTGCTCAGGCAGCTACCCTGTTCCATCTCCCAGGAGTCTGTTAGCGTTTTTATCTCATTATTACCTGTATTAGTCCCTATCCTGTAATCAATTTTTAAGCTTTTTTTTTTAATGTTTATTCAGAGACCAAGCGTGAGCGGGGGAGGGGCAGAAAGAGAAGGAGACACAGAATCTGAAACAGGCTCCAGACTCTGAGCTGCCAGCATAGATCCCAGTGCAGGCTTGAACCCGTGAACCATGAGATCATGACCTTAGCTAAAGTCAGCTGCTTAACCGTCTGAGCCACCCAGGCACCCCATTAATCATTTTTTTAAAAACTTTGCAGCGTTTTGGTGGGGTCTAGGTTGTGTCTTATTGGTCTTAACGTTTTTGTGTTTTTGTTGTGGAGAAGTTCACGGTTTACAACAGAACGTATGCTCCTGAGGTACAGTGTTTTGTTGTGATTGTTGTAAATAAATTTGTTAGATTAGAAATAGTGGTTGTGCTTAAAACGGAGCTTACCAAGAAACTGTGTATATGAATGTTGTTTGGGTGTTTAAGGGGCTACTTTCTCCACATCCCCTGTTTGTGGGTCCCAGAGACGTGGCAGAAGAATGCTAGAATAAGAAAATTAGCCCAAAAATCCATCTTGTGAGGCCCAAGTTTTTAAAGCTGTGTTTCCTTAGCTTGTAGAGTTTGGACAGAACTGAAAAGAAAAAGTTTTAGGAACGTAATGATGTGTGAAGCAACTATTTCATTCTATTCCTTTGTTTTTCTCCATGAAATACATTTGCTTGAGTGCTCCAGAAGAGCCCTCAGCAGGGTCTTAACCTTTCTTGGCTTGCCCTAGCTACCGGGTGTTCTGCCTCTTGGGAGATGGTGAGTCCTCAGAAGGCTCCGTCTGGGAAGCATTGGCTTTTGCTTCCCACTACAATCTGGATAACCTTGTGGCCATCTTCAACGTGAACCGCCTGGGCCACAGTGGTGCCTTGCCCCTTGAGCACTGCGTGGATGTCTATCAGAAGCGCTGCGAAGCCTTTGGGTAACTGTGTCCTGTTTTATGTCACCCTTTTGCCCCATTCCCACTTCACCTTGTAACCTAGCCTCCTCCTGGGTTGACAGGTGGAATACTTACGTGGTGGACGGACGCGATGTGGAGGTACTGTGCCAGGCGTTCTTGCAGGCAAGTCAAGTAAAGAACAAGCCCACTGCTGTAGTTGCCAAAACCTTCAAGGGCCGGGGCACTCCAAGTAAGCAAATGTTTCTTTTCTGCTCGGGTTTATTGAAAACATCTATCTGCACAGCAGTGTGGCAGGAGGAGACTCAGTCTGGCCAGGCAGACATCTGGCTTAGTGCTCAGTGATCCCACCTGTAATGTGCTGGAGGCCCTTGCTCTCCTTGGTCCTTACACATAGTGGGTCTGGTTAGGGTTGGAGGGGAAGCCCAGACCCCCAGCAAGTGAGCAGTGATTTTTCTGTGTGCAGGAGGGAGTAGCTAGGAGGATAGTCCATCAGAGGACTGGCAGAGAGCGATTTGCATAGAAGTGCAGAGTGAGAGAGAAAGCTATTATATGCGTGAACAGATATGCAAATAAGGGCATGTACACTTGTCTGTGCCCACACTCTCTGGGAGGACACCTACAGACCTGGTAATAGTGGCACTCCTGGAAAAGGTACCTGTGGAACTGAGGGTCAGGGAAGGAAGATGGGGTTTTGAAAGTCTGGCAGATTTCAAAGCTGTACCTGAAGTCATTCAAGTATAAATAGTTGCAAAGGGTGTGATCCCTGCTTTAATATCTGTGCTTTAGAATAAAATTGTTTTATGACTCTTCCTTAAAATACAGTCTTACTGTGGTGTCCCCAGTTCAGTAAATGGCCACTTGACCAGTTTGTTCCTGGGAGAATTCTGGGTATTATCCTTGCCTTCACCTCTCCCTTATGTGCCCCCTACATGCAAACACAGTCTGTCATCGATTTGGATTGATTCAGGTTGATCTCAGATCTGCTTCTTGCTCTCCGTTTCTCATGCTCAGACCCAAGTCCTCTCTCCCTAATTATAGTCTCCCCAAGCCAGTCTCCACACGGCTGCCATGGTGGTCTTTGTACATTTAAGAGCTCATCAGTCACCTCCCCACTCCAAATTCCTCTGTGGTTTCCTATCTTGATTCTGACAAAACTCAAACTCTTTATACGCACAGGATCCTCCATGGTCCACCCTGCCTGTCTCTCCAGCTTCCTATCCCACACTCCCCACTCCATTCACCAGCATATGGGCCAGTGCCTCCCCCCAAGAACCTCTGGGCCTTTTCAGGCTGTCCTCTGGGGCTGCAGTACCAACTCGGGCTCCCTGTGCCAGGTTTTTATTCTTGTGAGTCCTCAGCTAATATCTTTTCCATAAGGATGTCTTCGAGATGATCTAACAGACACTCCATTATGTACTTCTGGAACAAATGTCTTTTATTTGGTTGCAGGTATTGAAGATGCAGAAAATTGGCATGGAAAGCCAATGCCAAAAGAGCGAGCTGATGCAATTATCAAACTAATTGAGAGCCAGATACAGACCAACGAGAATCTTGACCCAAAACCCCCTATTGAAGACTCACCTCAAATCAACATCCTAGGTATAGAAATGATCTCTCTACCTGCTTACACAGTTGATGAGAAGGTAGGCAAACTGTTTTTTTTTTTTTTTTTTTTTTTTTTTTTTTTTTTTATAAATACCCAGGACTCTTCATTTACTCTGATCTCCATGGATGAACCAGTTATTAGATTGCATGACATTTAACTAAAGGTTATATGCAATAAAAATAGGTTTATCTTCTCTTTTACTATTTCTGATTTTTATTTCAAACTTCAGTCTGAATTTTCTTACTAGTCAATTGATACTTCTAAGCGTCTAGTGCTGTGTAGCTTTTGCTTGCAAAATTGTGGTGTGGCAGTCTACTCTGTGTGAAACTGCCACAATTCTGTGTCTACTTTAAGGGTTGGGGCCTGGCTGGCCAAGGTTTCGAACTTACCCCTGGATTACCGAAAGAAGTAGGTCAATTCATCAAAGACCAATTCTTCAAAAAGGAAACAAATTAGGTATGAAACCCTGCCATAACAGCAGACCCCAAATAGGCAGAGTCTTCAGGACCAAAGAAAAACAAGGTGATGAACCCAGAAGGAAAGAATTGTTTAGCCTTCATTTATTTGTTTCGAGATCTTTAGAGTGTTGCTTATGTTTTCTTAGCCTGGTAATATGGGTTAAAGTGAATTGATTACACCAGAAATTAGGGGGAAAAAAAACAGAAGAAAGGTGTTAATCAGGAAAATGCACATATTAATGAAAGGAATTTGGGCACCACTTTAACTGTTCATACTCTTAGAACTAATAGTACAACTCCTAGGAATTTATCCGGCAGAACTATCTATGCAAGTGTGCAGTTATGTCTAGAAGAATGAATGTTGGGGCACCTGGGTGGCTGAGTTGGTTGAGCATCTGACTCTTGATTTCAACTCAGGTCATGATCCCAGGTCACGGGGTCAAGCCCCACATCAGGCTCAGTGCTGAAAATAGAGCCTGCTTGGAATTCTCTCTCCCTCTGCCTGTCTCCCCCCACCTTAAAATAGGTAGTAAACTGATTTCAGCATTGAATGCTTATGGAATTGGAAAAACCCAGCAAGAGGCTAAGAGTTCACCCCAATTACTAAATTTTTCAAGTTGTAAAGCAGCATAAAATTGTTTTTGTGTAGAAAACCTTAAAAGGTGGGGGGCATCATATATTATTAGAAACCATTGAAAAGTGCATTTGGAGAAATGACACCAAATTGAAGGTGGAAGGTGGGATTTTGAGAACTTTTTTTTTCTTTATTTTTTGAGAGAGAGCAGAGGAGGGGCAGAGAGAGCAAGAATCCCAAGCAGGGCACGAAACAAATTATGACCTGAGCCAAAATCAAGAGTCCACCGCTTAACTGAGCCAGCCAGGTGCCCTTGAACTTCCATTTTTTTTAAAAGAGGTTATGTTTTTTATGAACAGGAAAAAATTAAGTCCGGTTCATAAAAAAATGAATGAGTTTAAAAACCAAGTCAGGGGCACCTGGCTGGCTCAGTCAGAAGAGCATTAGCTCTTGATCCTCAGGGTCCTAATAAGTTGGAGCCCCACATTGGGTGTAGAGATGACTTAAAAATAAATGGACTTTAAAAAATGGCGTGCCTTGGGGCGCCTGGGTGGCGCAGTCGGTTAAGCGTCCGACTTCAGCCAGGTCACGATCTCGCGGTCCGTGAGTTCGAGCCCCGCGTCAGGCTCTGGGCTGATGGCTCGGAACCTGGAGCCTGTTTCCGATTCTGTGTCTCCCTCTCTCTCTGCCCCTCCCCCGTTCATGCTCTGTCTCTCTCTGTCCCAAAAATAAATAAAAAGCGTTGAAAAAAAAAAGAAAAAAAAAATGGCGTGCCTGGGTGGCCCTGTCAGTTAGGCATCTGACTCTTGGTTTTGGCTCAGGTAATCTCCTAGGTTTGTGGGTTCAAGCCCCGTGTTGAGCTCCACACTGACCTTGCGGAGCCTGCTTGGGATTCTTTGTCTCCCTCTCTCTCTGCCCCTCTCCCACTTGTGCTGTCTCTCTCAGAATAAATATCAAACAAAACTTTAAACCAATAAACAGGACTGATAAGACATGTCTATTAGATTCTGGATCTAGAGGTCTTAAACCTAGAGCCCTCTTCATATTTCGCAGTGAAGTATCTCATTAATCCGCCAGAGTGTCAGCCCCACTCTGGAAGTGTTAGCCAATGAGGTTAAACAACAGTAAAAGACTCCCTCCTGACTAGGAGGAAGGCCAGCCTCTCATCATTTGTAGGTGATAAAGTTGTATGTCTGGAAAACCCAAGAGAATCAGCTGGAAACAGTTATAAATAAGAGTCCAGTAAAAGAGCTTGTATCAAAACTAATATATGGGGGTGCCTGGGTGGCTCAGTTGGTGAAGTGTCCGACTTCAGCTCAGGTCATGATCTCGCGGTTCGTGAGTTTGAGCCCTGCGTCAGGCTGTCTGCTGTCACTGCACAGCCTGCTTCGGATCCTCTGTCCCCCCCCCCTCTGCCCCTCCTTGTGCACGCGCTCTCTCAAAAATACTCAAAAAAACATACAAAGATTAACTCCTTTTTTATATTAACAAAACAGATGACTTTTGTAATGGCAAGAAAAACTAAAAAACTTAAATATGTAGGAGCTATATTAAGATACTTTTAGGGGCACCTGGGTGGCTCAGTTGGTTAAGTCTCTGACTTCATCTCAGGTCATGATCTCGTTTACGGGTTTGAGCCCCATGTTGGGCTCTGTGCTGACAGCTCAGAGCCTGGAGCCTGCTTCAGATTCTGGGTCTCCCTCTCTCTCTGCCCCTCCCCCCTCACACACTGTCTCTCTCCTTCAAAAATAAACATCAAAATTTTTTTTAAAAAGGTACTTTTAAAACCGTAGCCCCAAAAGAAACCCACATGCTTTGTATATATGAGATGCTCAACAAATATCTGTACATAGACCATTCCTGAAAAGATGCTACACAGACTCGTCCTTTCTGTCTGCCTCTGGGCAAGGGACTGGGTGGATGGCGGACAGGTGAGCAGGGAGAGGATGGCCTCTTCACCCGAGGCTTTCATAACTTGAATTTTGTACTACCTACATGAATTGTTTATTTTTAAAAATGTGTTTAGAGAAATGAACACAGACATGAAGAGACCAACCTTTTTCTTTAATGACTTCATTGAGATACGACTCTATATATAATCCATCCATTTGAAGTACAATTCAGTGGTTTAAAGCATATTAACAGAATCGTCCAGTTATCACCACACTCAGTCTTACAGCATTTCCATCACCCTCAAAGAAAAAAAAAACCCATGCCCATTAGCAGTCACCCTCCATTTCCCCCAGTCCCTAGTAACCACTCGTCTACTTTCTGTGAAATTGCCTATTCCGGATATTTCATATTAAATAGTCATGTGTGAACCTTTTGTCTGGCTTCTTAGCATGATGTTTTTGAGGTCCAACCCTGTTGTGGCAGTACAGTATTCCATTTTATGAATATACTATACATTTTGTTTATGCATTCAATCCTTGATGGACATTTAGGTTTTTTCTACTTTTATGGCTATTGTAACTGCTGCTTTGAACATTTGTGTGCAAGGTTTTGTTGAGATCTAGTTTCCTCTTGGGTATATACCTAGGAATAGAACTGCTGGGTCACGTGATAATTCTGTTTGACATTTTGAGAAAATGCCAAACCTTAATTTCTAGTAGAAAAACTCAATATTGTGAGAATGTCAACTATCCCCTGAATCCATAAACTCAGTTCAATCTCCATATCCTAATGGAATTTCTTGTTGGTATCATGATTCTAAAGTTCTATGTTTTAAGGGGTGCCTGGGTGGCTCAGTTGGTTTAAGCATCCAACTTTTGATTTTTGGCTCGAGTCATGATCTCACAGTTTGTGGGGTCCGGCTCTGCACTGACAGCAAGGAGCCTGCTCGATGGGATTCTCTTGCTCCCTCTCTCTGCCCCCCCCACTTGTGTTTCCCCCCCCCAAAATAAACTTTAAAAAAATGTTCTCCATTTTAATTTTTGCACTGTGCATTATCAGTTTTATAGTTACAAAGTCACAGGCGTTTGCATTTTGGGAAATTTAAGTATTTTGATAAACTTCTGTGAGGGGTGCCTGGGTGGCTCAGTTGGGTAAGCATCCAGCTGTTTCAGCTCTGGTCATAATCTCACAGTTCATGAGTTCAAGTCCACAGCAGGGCCTGTGCTGACAGTGTGGAGCTTGCTTGGGATTCTCTTGTCTCCCTTTCTCTCTGCCTCTCCCTCAAAAATAAACATTTAAAAAATTTTGTTTTGGTGAACTATATGAATGGGGGCAGAAGAATACGTTTTTTTTGAGAATTGCTACCCAGTGAACCAAGGATGGGCTTAAGATTGGCTAGCCATCCATTTTTGTGACACAAAAGGAAATTATTGATGAATTACAAATTTGCTTTCTTCGTTAAGACAAAAGACCATTTGTAATCCACAAAATTTCACCTTCTAAATCTGCTCTAGAAAACTCTACCGTTTGATTTTTCCAGGTAGCTACTCGGAAAGCATGTGGTTTGGCGCTGGCTAAACTGGGCCACGCAAACGATAGAGTCATTGTGCTGGATGGTGACACCAAGAACTCCACCTTCGCGGACATATTCAAGAAGGAGCACCCTGAGCGCTTCATTGAATGTTTTATTGCTGAGCAAAACATGGTGCGTGTACTGTGGGTGTTCCTTCTGGGTCTTCTCATTGACAGTGGCCTGCTGGACACAGGAGGCCAGCCCCGAATTACAGTTTTTCTTTCCATTTATAAAAACAAAGGTACTGGAGGAAAAAATGGCTCTGAGGAAGCAAGTCGAGAGTAGCTAGGCAGTTTGTGGGGTAGCTTCCAGGACTGCTAGGATTCATTTGGAACAAGTAGTATTTATCAATTTTTTTTGATTGCCAGGTTTTAAAAATAAGATTTTCTGTAGAATCCAAATTTCTGGATGCTCTTAAAGAGTAGGAAGATCTGTCAGCACCGAGACAGCATTACCTCCTGCCACCAGTTGGCTGGAACTAAGCAGGGGCCCCCTTTAGATGGGTGTCCACAGCCAGCTGGCCATGTCCCTGCCTCTGGCCACCCTGCACTTTCATTTATGGTGCTTCTCTGGCCCTGTTAGTATTAAAATTTAAGCTACCCTGTTAGGTAAAGTAGATCGTTACATCTGTAAGCATAAATACGTTTTTCTCTAGGTCTCGTTATTTCCATTTTGAATGGAAAAAATACAATCCATCATTCTCCAAATTGAGTCTCTTATCAGAAAGCTTGCTCCCCATCTCATTGATTCCTTTAGTTAGCAGCCTTCAGCATATACTCTGTACTGATGGGTTCCCACAGTGGGAAGAAAATTAGTAAAACTGCAACTAATAAGTAGTATCCAATGCCGTGTCGAACCTGGTGGCTATGGTAGGAATGTAACCGGGGCCAATCAGGGATGGTCTCTCAGTTGACATGACATTTAAGCTGAGATTTAAGTGATGAGTCGTGCACAGATCTGGAAGACAGCATTAACAGCAGAGGGCACAGCTATCTCTGCAGCAGGCCAACATTTGAACCATCTAGGGAGAAAAAGTGGCAGCATGGTGAGTACAGGAGGAAATTGGCAAGGTCACCAGGGGCCAGATCATATGGTGCTTTTACTGGCCACTTTCAGTGTCTTGGGTTCTTTTGCAGTTTACTGGGAAACCACATGAAATGTTTTACAAGGCCCTGCAATGTGAAGAATAGCTTGCTGGGGGGTGGGGTGACAGAAGATGGGGACTTGGGCCAGGTTGGAAGTAAGTGGACTCATCTGGAATCTCTTTGGGAAGAAGAGCTAACAGGATGCCATAAGGGTGGGTGTCAGGGCAAGAACCAAGGCTGGCACTCGGGGGTAGGCCAGAGTGCCTGGGTAGAGAGTGGTGTCACTTCCCAAGATGGACACGACTGGGGGAGAAGTGGATTTGGGGGCATGGGAGCTCTGTTTGGGCCCTGGGGGGTCAGAGTACTGGTTGGTAAGGGGTCAGGTAGTTGGGAGGATAGATCAGTTGTCTTCAAGTGTATTCTATGAATGTGTTTTTCTAAACTATGTATTCTTCTGCCTAGTTTTAAGATAAAATTTAAATTCTTGTTACAAATTTAAGTAGTTAACGAAAGATAGTTTCCCATATATTGAATTTGAGGCACTTTAATACTCAAATTATCCAATTAAAGATCATACAAGGACTCCTTAGTTGTCAGAAGCATTTCTATCTCAATTCTTATTGCTGTTCTGTTGCCGTAACTTTTTTTTATACATGAAAGCCTTTTATTGATAACCTGGAAGAGGCTGGGCAGAGGGTAGGAAGTGGGAAAGTGAGGATGGTATGAGAAGTTTTTTGTGAGGGAGAGCCCAGGTGAAGGGTGGTATCTGGAGGGGGAGGTGGAGATGGAGAGGTAGAGATAGAAGATACGAGCATATATTCGAGTGGTGAGAGAGTAACACGAGAAAGGGGCTGGATCCATGAGGGGAGGAGATAACTGCACTGCTGGAGATGCCCTTGAGAACTCAGGAGAAGGGTGAGATTCAGCATGGCAGGTGGGCCAGTGGGCCGTAGGTAGGTGCAGGTACCCTGTCTCCTAGCCAGCAGGTGGGTGGTTGGGGGCCGATGGGAGAGCCTCTGTTGTTCTCATTTCCCAGGAGATGCAAAGTGAAGGCACCATGTGAGGGAATAAGGAGAAGAGTGCAGAAGGGGACCTGTCAGGACTGTGGGGAGGGAGGCTTTGAATGTCCCGAGCTTTCCTGTCTTCTCTTCCCTATCTTCCTGACTTGAGGGAGCCAAGTCAGTGCCCCAATTCCTGTTATTTTCTGGAAGTTTGGGGGACATCAGGGGTTTGCCAGATTTCGGGTTTGCCCAGCTACGTGCCTGGGGAAGGATGAGAGGTGGTGGGGGGAATGTGGAGTAGAGATTATCCTGGGACACACTGTGCACTGGGGAAGGGAAAAGGAGGGGCAGGGTTCAAGCATTTGTTTTCCCTTTCACTATTGTGGTTTTGTTTTCCTAAGGCTTCCACATTCTAATTTTTTTTTTAAATAGGCCAACTCTTCTAAGGGTGTCTAATTCACATTTTTATTACAGGTGAGCGTGGCACTGGGATGTGCCACCCGTGGTCGGACTGTTGCTTTTGTCAGCACCTTTGCTGCCTTTTTGACCCGAGCATTTGATCAAATCCGGATGGGAGCCATTTCTCAAACCAACATCAACCTTGTTGGGTCCCACTGTGGAATATCTGTTGGTATGAGTTCTCAGTATCAGCATGTTTTGTTTTGCTTTTAGAATTTAAGGGCTTTTTTAATGCTTATTTTTGAGAGAGTGTGAGTGGGGGGGGGCAGCAGAGAGAGGGAGGCACAGAATCCAAAGCAGGCTCCAGGGATCTGGAAGGTCAGTTAGGATCCTAACCCACAGTGATGTCTCATGGGAGACGTGTAGCAGTTAACTATGGCATTATATTGGCCCAAGAATTGGACAGTTTTGTAGGGTTCAGCTACAAGTGTGGGCCCTCCCCCCATGGAAATAAGCTTTTGTTTATCCAGCAGAGGGCAGGTTCCCAGTTGGCCCTTGATCATGCGTTTTTGGGCCGTGGCTTTGCTTTCTCAGGTGAAGATGGCGCCTCCCAGATGGCCCTGGAGGATCTGGCCATGTTCCGAGCTGTTCCCAACTGCACTATTTTCTATCCAAGTGATGCCATCTCAACAGAACATGCTGTTTTCCTGGCAGCCAATAGCACGGTATTTTTTTTATTATTATTTTTGAGAGTGTGAATGGGGGAGGGGCGGGGAGGCACAGAATTGGAAGCAGGCTCCAGGCTCCAAGCTGTCAGCAGAGAGCCCAACAAGGGGCTCAAACCCATGAACTGTGAGATCATGACCTGAGCCGAAGTCGGACATTTTGACTGAGCCACCCAGGTGCCACACTAAGGTTTTTTGTTGTTTTTTTTTTTAAGGGGACACTGTTTAAGACGAAATGCTTCTGGGCTCCGCTGCTAGTTTGATACTGATGATTGGGTTTTTTCTCATTATTTTCTCAGTGTAAAGATCATATTTGTTATAGAAAATTTGGCTGTACGATTCCTTTAAGAGACAGAACAATTACCCCAAAAAAGTGATTGAGCATGTAGAACATAAACATGATCACGTTGTAAAAGACCGTACAAAAGGACACGGAACAGCTGACGGCCCATATGGGGCAGGGTTCAACACGGCGAGGAGAGTGCTCTGGGCGCTCCAAGGAAAGGGTGGCTGTCAGCAATGTCCTGGGAATGGGCTCCAGGAGGGATCAGTGATGTTGGCCTTAGACACATCCCATGCTGTCACCACCTCATGACATCCAGGAAGCTGGAGAGTGACCAGTGGGTGGCCAGTGTCTCCACTGTAGACAGACCTCTGAGTCCCCAGCCCAGGTCTGCCCTCCGAAACCTCTTAGAAGGGCAGGAGTATTAATTGTGCCCCACTTGCCCTTTTGCAAGTCTCCCACAAGGGCTGTAGATGGACTCAACCTAATTCCTGTCTAGAACCCAGCTGCAGGGCAGGCTAGAGGACAGTCTGAACCTTTTCAGCTGCTCCACCTAATGGTCAACAGACTCCCCTCACCACCAGCCCTGTGCCCACCCATGGCCCTGCATAGGCAGCCCTGGGCATGGTTGGGATAGAACCAGTGTTCCTAAACTAATAGTTTATAATATATAGTTTTTTAAAGAATGAAATATTACGAACTATTATGGCAAAAATTAGTTGTTTAACGTTGTGTTCTGGGATTTTTATTAAACATGAGTTCATGCTGTGGCCTGCATTTGTGTTCTGCAGAGAAAGAACAAGTCCGTGGGTATGTGAGAAAGCTTTCCTATGTCACTGAATGTGATAGCATAGAAGGCTTGTCACTGAGGGCATCTGCCAGGGTCCTACGTAGGTTTTTGCCTGGCTTGGTAGTGATCTGATCAGGTGCCACCTGACGTGTTTGCCAGTAGTTGTATAGATGTTTATCCTCTGCTCCAAAATGTGTGCTTTGTTTTTAGTGAAAAGAACTGTTTAGTCGTCTCTCTTCTCCCCCCCCCCCCTTTAAAACAAGTTTATTAGGGGCGCCTGGGTGGCTCAGTCGGTTAAGCGTCCGACTTCAGCTCAGGTCACGATCTCGCGGTCCGCGAGTTCGAGCCCCGCGTCGGGCTCTGGGCTGATGGCTCAGAGCCTGGAGCCTGCTTCCGATTCTGTGTCTCCCTTTCTCTCTGCCCCTCCCCCGTTCATGCTGTGTCTCTGTCTCAAAAATAAATAAACGTTAAAAAAAATTTTTTAAAAAAAGTTTATTAGTTGGAAATTTAGTTTGATTTTTTTTTTGTAACTGTAGCTCTGTTTTTAATTTACGCCCTAGGGGATATGCTATATTCGGACCAGCCGACCAGAAACTGCAGTTATTTACACCCAACAAGAAAGCTTTGAGATCGGACGGGCCAAGGTAAGATCTTAAGTCCTGTAGTGCCTTCTAGTATCATTTCATGTGGAGAGATCTGGTCTAAAGCTAGCACTAGGTATCCCTACAGTCAAGGCTTGATCCTTTCTTTGCTCTAGTTTAAAAAAAAATTCCATTGTGACCTTTACCTGCTTTTCCTCAGGAAGGAGCATTCTATCAGTATCGGCCTAAGCAAACTTTTTCCCTTTCCAAATGGAGTCTCTTCTTTGTTGAACTCTTAAAGTGGTAACAACTTAAAGGTCCTTGAGTTGTTGGGGTGTAAATTACCACAGCCTGGAGCTAAACGAAATAGTACAACCGATTTTAAATGAATAATGAATCTGTTAGGTTTGGGTTTTGCAGATCCAAGCCAGGAATAAAAGGGAACATGAATGTCTTGCCACTGGCCATTGTGTGGCACTGAAGTTGGTGGGATGTGGCCTTGCCCATGGGCCTGATAATGGCTAGCATCACCGGGCACTTGCTATCTTCTGTGTTCTCGCAAAAGCCCTAGAAGCACAGATTGGTAGCAGCCCTGTGTTGTAGGTGAGGGGCTTACTACGGGTTCACAGCAGCAAGACCAGGATTCAGACCAAGACATTGACCTGGTCTCTGTTGGGGGCCATGTATGTGCAAAGAACAGAACCAACAGCGTCTGGGGAGAAAATAAGTGACTCTGCTCTGCCACCTGGAGAGCAGAGCTCGCAGATGTTCTGACACATTTCCTTCCTGCCTTTCTTACGGCATATATGTATGTTTTATGTAGTTGAGATCATATTGCAGAAGAAAGTTTGTATGTTTTATCTTTTAAGCTTTTTTGGAATGTCATTCATACTTAAATGTGTGAAAGAGCACTAGCCAGTGTTGAAGGAACAACAGGTGACCTCTGACTTGATTGCTAAGAACTAAGCTGCTGGAGAATTCAGTTTGTAGTGCTCAGAAGGACTGTGTCTGAGTACTACTGAATGGCTTTAGTGCTGCAAAAAAGCGGGCATAACCAAATGTTCGTGACCTGCTGCTGGGTAGCTTGCCAGCACTGAATGAGAAAGCCGCAGTATTCATCTTCAGTGTTAACCACAGGTTCTGTTGTTCCCCTTACTCTCCTGCGGAAACTCAAGGCTGAATGTCTCTGAGGGTGGAGGTGGGGGTCTCGGTGAGTGACCTGTAATTTGGCAGAGCTTTCTCATAGCTTGTGTTCTTTTTCCCCTAATATTTGCCCTGTCCTGACACAATGAAGTACATTTCCTGATGGTAAAGGATGTGAGTTAAAATGTGTGTGATAATGTGTGTGGCATGGATAATTCAAGGGCTAGGTTTTGCAAAGGGGGTGTGCGTTACGTATTTATATGGACGTATATGAAAAAGTTAGGATATTCTCAATGGGGTGGTTTAGAAGCCCTGAATGTTTGTACTGTCAGCAGTGCTTAAGCTACAAGGAAACCTATACAAAAGGATGAAGTGTACTGTCAGCAGTGCTTAAGCTACAAGGAAACCTATACAAAAGGATGAAGTGCAGAATAGTTCCAGATGCCTTTGGTTGAGTTACTTTGGAGGAAATAGAAGTCTATGGAAAAAAAGCCAGGCCCCTGTCCTTGCTTACAGAATAGCTAGTGGGTGAGCATGTAGGCTTCGATGTCAGATGGGCTTGGCTGTTTGCCTCAGCCCTATCCTGAGCAAGTTCCTCCCACTCTGAGGTTTGCTTTCTCCAGCCACAGAATGAGCCCTCTAATGCATGGGCTTTATAGGGCACTTGGACATGCAAGGTGCTTTGCACAGAACATGTCACAAATGCCCCCAAATTATCCCCATTGACATGTTCATCGTCAGAGTCCAGTCTGTGTGCACGCCCCAACGAGATGTTGCGGGTGGTCCAGAAATAGTGCTGTTACAGACCCTCTGTGAGTGTGAGTCTGTGGTCTGCAGCATGTGTCCCATACAACTTGTTTCTGGCCCTCTGCCTTTCAGATCCGATTTGAAGTCCACCTTTGCTAAAGGGGCATTTTGGTATTCTATAAGAAGTTAGTGATTTGGCACCATGTATATCATGAAGCGTGATAGGTGAATTTGTAAAGTGAATATGAAGTAGGATTTATCAAAAAGAGTGTCGTTTGTCAGTGTGTTGATGCAGCTTTTTTTTATAGTGAATTATTAAGCAGTAAAATTGGTAGGATCAGGGAAGAGCAATGTAGCAGAGTGTTATCTTTGAGATGTGCTCCGTGCATAGTAACCACGGCTTTTTTGTTCAATGGGCATAATACCAGGTCGTCCGCCACAGTGTCAATGACAAAGTCACGGTTATTGGAGCTGGAGTGACACTGCATGAAGCCTTAGCAGCTGCCGAAGATCTTTCCAAGCAAGGTCAGTTGGTGGTTGGTGAACATTGAAGTTTAAGCTGGGCAGAGGTAGGACTTGGGCTGCCTCATGTGCCCCAGTTGGTCTTTTTATTCTAAGTCAATTTCACACATAAACCTGGCTATTGCTGTTTTCCAGATATTTCCATCCGTGTCATTGACCTGTTTACCATTAAACCGCTGGATACTGTCACCATCATGTCCAGTGCAAAAGCCACAGGTGGCCGTATTCTCACAGTGGAGGATCACTACCCAGAAGGTATGTGCAAGCCTTTGAGGGTCATGTTGAAAGTCTGCTTTGGTTAGAAGTGTTTTTGTTTACCATGATGGGAAGCGTGACCTGCTTCAGGGTGTCAGCCAGCCAGCCACTCATACAACAGTCTTTATTACTGCTCTTTGCAAGTATATCATCTTACGGGTCTCTTGCCCACCTACACCAGCTCCTCGCGGAGGGCGGGGGGGGGGGATGCCCATACTCATTTGTGTGACCCCGGCACAGTGCCTGGTCCCCGGGTGGCTTAGTGGCAGCACAAAGGAGTGTCTGTAACTCTCTTGCGGGCAGGAAGGGATCATAATGAAAAGCTTCACAGTTGCTCTTGAGTTTTGAATGATTAATAAATTGTTCCCCTCTCAAAATGGGAAATAGTGCCTTGCAAGCAGAGAACGTGGCAACTGCAAAAAAAAAAAAAAAAGTGTGCCTGGCAGGGAGAGGGAGGGAACTGGGAATGTCAGGTGGGGCACATGAGGGAGTGGAGAGTTGCATGTGTTCGTGTATCAGGGGCCCCAAGAGCACCCCCCCCCCCCCCCCGCATGATCACGGAGCACTTGATGGCTTTAGTGATCCTCTGGAAGCACTCTGCTCTCACAGCTGAGGTTATTACAAGGAGAGAACACACACCAGGACCTGCAAGGACAGAAGACACAGGTCAGGGTGAAGGACCCCACGTCTTGGGCTCCCTCCCTCCCTTCCGTGGGGGGACCACTGAGTGCTCTCCCTTCTCCAGCAGTGACAGATGTGTCCCTGGAGACCAGCGAACCCACTCAAGACTCCGCAGCATGGGTCTTATTGGGCGCTGGCCACATGGGCCCCCTCCGCCGGGCACACAGCAAAGCAGGTGTTCCTGGGTACTCACACCAGCCCATTGCCCAGGTGTCACCTGAGGACTAGCCTTGCAAGCAGCCTTGCTGAAGCTGGTGGCCTGCTGGTCATTCTTTTCTGTATGGTTTATTTGTTGGCATAATCGTTTTGGGTTTCCTGACAGCTTTAAGTATCTCAGCTTGCAGACCCCCGCATCTATGGAGCCCCAATTGAGTTCCTGTTGTAGTGGGGCTTGGGAGGAATTTGGAGACCCACGGTTTCGAATGAGACTTCTTTTGGCTAGCCGGAGGGTGGCTGTTGACGTGAATCAATGGCTGCTGAAGAATATTTTTCCCTAGGAGCCAGCAAATTCAAAGGCTTCTATACCTTGAGGCTTTAAGGCTGACCGGCTGCTTCCAGAACAGAGCCTCATGTCTCTTGTTTCCCCAGGTGGCATCGGGGAGGCCGTCGCTGCAGCTGTCTCTATGGAGCCTGACATCTTGGTCCATCAGCTGGCAGTGGCAGGAATCCCTCGGAGTGGGAAGCCCAGTGAGCTGCTAGATATGTTCGGAATCAGTGCGAAACACATCATAGTGGCTGTGAAATGTATGTTGATGAACTAAAATAGCTGTTAACTTCCGACATACTACCATTTAAATCTATACTGTTGTGCTTTGTTTTTATAAGCAAAGCAAGTTAACTACCTTAGGCTAGAACTACATATGCAAGTGTAACACTGATCTTTTAGTCATTATATAGTGTGTTATAAGGTTAAAAATAACAGAGGAGCTGACAAAACAACCACCTAATATGAAGTTTTCTGAGAGGACAACATGTAACTGAATTGGGCATCAGCTAGTGTAAATTTCCCAAATGTGTGTAGAAGTGAAGAAAGGCAAATTGAACCGTGCACTGCAGTCCCTCAGGCTTGGGACACTGTAGCACCCTGCCACACCCCGCTGTCTGAGTTCGAGAGTTTGTGCGCTGCCATCCTACCTGCAGCTTCCCGGGTCCAGTGTGACTGTAGTTGCCCTGCAGTGTCCTCCCGGTGCTTCATTTCATCTCCCCTCCATGGCCCGGCACAGAGGCCGCAGAGCAGTGGCAAAAGCTCTTATGATGTCCTGTGCTGCTTGCAGAGGGGACCCAACTAGTTCTAGTCCCCACACTGCACTCCCTTGTGACGTCTCAGAAATGTCTCATTTGTCCAGTGCCCAGACCAAATCTGATAGCTCGATTGCATTCCTCTACTAATACTTGTTACTATTAATACTAGTTACTGTTAATAAAGCATTTTAAAAAGCAGCTGCTCGATTCCATTTGTGTGATTCGGTTTCTGTTTGCTAGAAACTCCTTCCTTAATTAGAATTTTATCTCAACCAGGGGAGCGAGCCACGCTCTCCCACAACAGAAACCTCGGAAAGGAGGGTATGGAAAGGGTACTGGATGGGAGGTGTGCCGCTCGAGGATGGTGTAGGGCCGGAGCGGACTCGTTACTTCAGCTGTGAGCACAGGACTCCTGTGGCTGGTACACAGGAAGAAAACAGCCAGGGAACTTAGAGGTCAGTCCAAACTTGAAAACTAAAATTGACGGGAAGTGTCTGATATGGTTCTAATTTTCATTGCCCTCATGAAGTGCTCGTCACGGGGTCTCTGTTCTAGAATGTATGGTAGAGAGCCCAAAGAACTGGCCTGGCACTTGGAGTCCCGCTTCTGCTCCTGCCCTTCTAAATCACTGTGAACTGGTTTCCTGGCCTGTACCATTCGCATGGCCGTTGCTGTACTTGTTTCCAGAGATTTCAAAAACCTGTATTTTTCTATAAAACAGTTGACAGTGGATACAAGATAAAAATATATAAACACACAAATACTAAAAATGTCACTGGATCTTTGGTAAAACACAAGGGTCACTGTAGAAAGTTCAGAAAAGCAGAGGAAATTCTGACCTCTCACACTCCATACGATTCACCCTTTAAACTGCACAATTTAGTGGGTTTTCGTATACTCAGTTTTGCGACTGTCACCCTGGTCAGGTTTAGGACCTCTGCATCACTCCAAAGAGAATCCCTGAACCCCTTAGCAGTCACTCCATTCCCCTTCCAGCACCTGGCAGTCACTCCTGTATTTTCGGTTTCTGCACATTTGCCTCTTCTGGACACTTCCTAGGACTGCGGTCATACAGCATGCAGCCTTCTGAGGTCTGGCTGCTTTGTTTAATGTAACGCATTTGGGGTTCGCCCACATCGTAGCGTGTGCTGAGACTCCATTCCTTTTTGTGACCACATCATCCGTCCCATGTGTAGACCACATTTTATCGGTTCATCAGTTGATGGACACGTGGGTTGCTTCTGCTGACATACGTTTACAGACCTTCCCATTCAGGTTTGTGGATGTGTATTTTCACTTCTCTGGGGCGTATATAAACGGAGTGGAGTTGTAAGGCCCTGTAACGTCCGTTCACTCATGTGCGTGTGTGTGAAAACGGTTTGTGTGGAGTGAAAGAGTCCGTGACCTCTGGAGCCCCACATTCTTGAGGAAATCCGTCGTGAATACAGCCGGGATGTGTGGCCACACGGGGGCACCACACCTGCTTGCATCCATCAGATGAGATCCACATCAAAAGTAGAGTAACAAGGGTGATATACGACTCAGCGACCATTCCAGAAGCCTGCAGGCCCCCACAGGTGCTAGGCAAACGTGGTAGGACTGATTTGGTAATGGGCCCAGAGGAGCCACGACCTCGAGGAGAAGGGAACGGCCTTGTGGCCAGCTGCGCGCAGCTAGGCCTCCTGACTACAAAGTATGGCCAAGGTTATGGGGGGGAGCGGGGAGCACATTGTCAAATGGTGTAGTTGGTGAAAGACGGCTGGGTGTTGTGGGGCGAGGGGGAATGAACCTTTTTGTGTTGATGATGGTGATAGTATCTATGTCATAGGGCCAAGGCCAGGATTTTAGAGGTGCCATCGAGATGCCCCAATGGAGGGCCTCCCTTCCTTCCTGGCACGTTTCTACCCCTCAGTCCCTTCTGGGCCTCACTGGCGTGGTCCTGGGCTCCGCATCGAATAGGCCCCGCCTTTCCCCTCCCTGGCCAGCCCTCTCCTCCTCTGCTTCCCTGGCTGCTCGCACCCACCTCCAAACCGCCGGTGCCTTACAGGGACTCCCTCTACCAACCTTTGACACCGCCTCGCTCCCGCCACGCCCGCCCGGCAGGCCGGCCCTATGCCCCCGACCCGCTCAGGACACCGCCGACCCAAACCCTGGTGACAGCAGAGCCACGTTATTGGGTTTTGTCCCGTCGCTCATTGGGCTCCAGCCAATCACCGTCGTCTGCGCCAGGCCGGCAACGCCCCGAGCGGCGGGCGTCAGCGGGCGTCAGCGGGGGCCAGGCTGGAAACCGCACGCTGACAGGGGTGGGCAACTGCCCTGGTACCCTGGGCTCAGTCGGAAATGGAACGCTCCTCTTAAGTGCGGCCTGACCAGCAGGAGACAGGGGAATGCCTAGAGAGAAGGGGACACTGGGGGGGGGGGGGGGGGGGCGGTCCCGCAGGAGCAGGGATGGGAAGGTTGAAGGTTGAGATGGCTGAAGGTGCAGGTAGAGTGGGGGCAGAGGTGTGCGGCACAGGCCCTCCTGCGCTACCAAAGCGGAAGGAAAATGATTGGAAACAGCGTGCCTCGTCACACTCACACCTCTGAAGCAAGCGGGTCTGGGAGAGGAGTTCTCTGCCCAGAGCAGCCCACCCACAGCCATGGCAGTCCAGCTGTGGCCTTGCTTGTCCCGGAGCATAAGACAGGTTACTTCCATCTCCTTCCTGCGCTACCATGCCAGTCGTGATTGGGAGCAGAAAAGCAGTGGCCTGGAACTTTGGAATCCTAAAATGATGCCAAATCATTCCCTATTGGGGAGGGCGACAGACAGCAGAGTCACAGAACGATCAAAATAGGAAGCCCAGAGCCCACAAGGGGGACTGCGGGCGGACAGGAACTCTGCCCTCCCCCTCAGTGTATGCCTGTCCTCGCACAGCCTGCTGGGGCTCAGAGGGGCTGATGGCATCCCGACTCTCAGCTTCGACTGAGGCCAAGCAGACGTCCCAGTTCCAGGTTTCCGGGCCACACTCCTCCAACCACGGCCATACCTTTCACACGAGAAACACAGAGAGGCTGGGAATTCAGTGAACTTTGGGATTCTGTAACCCGCACCGATGAACTTGTGTTTAATTTTCACCACGAGGAACCCTTGCAGGTACGGAAGGAAGGGAATTTTTAGGGCTGTCGGGGGAGTTCTGTGCGTGTCGTGCTGTGACTGGAGCTGAGAGGTAAGGAACTAAAGTTGCCGTTGTTTTCTCTGCGCGCTCCGGGATCACCACACCACGGTCTTCAGAGCCGTCCTTACCGCCGTGACAGTACAGCAGCCACGCCGGCTCCTCAGGGCTTCCCGCAGGTGGCCCTTCATCCCGGTTCACTGCAGGTGACAGCCTGATGAAGGAAGAGGTCCCCGCAGACCACGGGTGCTACGCACGCGCCCAGTTCCCATTGGCAGGGAGCCCGAGCCCTGCCCTGGGGCCCAAGGGCGCGACCACACCCATCCCCACATCCCCACTTGGCGGGCCCCTCTTCTGAGACCACTCCCAGGTCCGACTCTGTAGCAGTCGGGCAGGAGAAGGAGACGAGAAATAGACACGGTTTCTCAGCAGACGAAATCGAATACGAGCATTTGGTGGCTCAGGGCCCGGAGGGCTGAAGAAACAGATCGTATGGCAGAAAGCTGCCGTCCCTAAGGCGAGGGGAAGCAGGGAAGAGGTCGGGCTGAGCAGACACCTAGACGCCAGGATGAGGGGCCTGGAAGAGGCAGAGCCTGGATCTCTGAGGAGGGGCTGCCACAATTTCTCAGGGAAGGCGGAAGCAACCTTATCCACCACGAGGGGATATGGGGCAGGAGATGATTTCTGAGGACCATCTTCCAGGTCAGTAATTCTTTCTTCAATGGCATCTGTTTGTGGTTTCATCCGTCTGTTGACGGATTTTATTCCAAAGGCTATGTTTTGTTACTCCTACGCTTTTTCATGTCTATTTTAGAGAGACCGAGAAAGAGCACGAGCAGGGGAGGGGCAGAGAGAGAGGGAGACACAGAATCTATGCTCCAGGCTCTGAGCCATCAGCACAAAGCCCGACGTGGGGCTCGAACTCACGAACCGAGAGATCATGACCTGAGCCAAAGTCAGACACTTAACAGACTTAGCCACCCAGGCGCCCGACTTCGACAGTTCTTTTTCAAAATTGCCTGGGTGCTTTTTTTTTTTTTTTTTTTTTCCTTTAAGGAACCTCTGTGTGCCCAACGCGGGGCTGGAACTCGCAACCCCGAGACACAGAGTTGCGTGCTCTAGTGATTGAGCCGCCCAGGTGCCCCGTGCCTGGGCTTTTAAAATTATCCTTATCTGTTTGATTCCCTCTTCTGTGTTTTTATTTTGTTGTGTCTCACAGGCCATTGAAGACTTGGGGAGGTGGAGTAGCTTTCTATCACAATAACGCAAACAACGCGTAGATATCCACGAGCGCCGCTCTCTGATCTCCTGAGAAATCAAAGGTAATGCCAGTCTGGGTTTTGAAGCCCCCCCCCCCCCGCCCTGCCCCGGTTAAGCACAAGAGGGGAAGGCGGCTCTCTTTCTCACCCTGCCCCCTTTGCTGTGTGCTGGCCCCAGGAGGCTTCCGTGGGGGATGGCCACCTGGGCTCACCTCTCAAACCTCCAGGACATGCTGAGTGTGCCACACGTTCCCCGGGGACCTCCAAGTGAGGGAGTGAGCCGCGCCGTAGAGCACAGCCCCACAGAAGGGGATCTGGCTTGAGCCCGACGTCCTTGATCCACACCCCGCCTGGGCCACTTGCCAGCTAGTGGTGCGGAAGAAGCCGTGAATGGGGATCACGCCGCGAACAGGCTGCTAGGGCTGCGGGATGGGAGGAGCCGAGGCACACCGCAAGCACGCAAGGCCATGACTGCAAATGATGTCCTCTGGCCTCTGAGAGTTGCACCCTGGGAAGGTCCACAGGGCCAGTCCTGTCTTCGACAGGCCTGCCGGTTCTCCACCAAGGTGGGCCGTGTCTTCAAGTCGAGGTTGCTGACACGTGTCCCGCTGGGCCTCTGGGGGTCCTGGGCCGGAAGCCTGGGGTGAGCTACCCTTCCAGGGAGGGTGGATGTGCTCGGCCGGCCCGGAGCCCAGCAGTACCACGACGATGCAGGGGGAGCGGTTCCTCTCTCAGCCTGCAGCTAGGGGTGGGGGGAAGGCAGCCCCTCCCTGTTCGCGGCTGCTAGGACTGGAGTCAGGGGGGCGTTCGTCCCCGCTCCCTCAGACCCACTTCTCCTGATAGCACCATCCTGCCTTTGCCCCGCGGGGGTCACCCTTCACCAACACGGGTTTTAGGTGGGGTCTCGGTTCTGCCCTCTGACCTTCTGAAAGCCATTTGCTCCTGGCACCTGGGAACCCCACCCCGGGAGCTCCTCCCCACCCCGGGAGCTCCTCCCTACCCCGGGAGCTCCTCCCCACGGCCCTAGCGCATCCCTGCTCACCCACCCCTGACTTTGCATTTGCTCTGCGTCCTCTTCCCCGGGATTTCTCTTGCTTACCCGCGCGCAACCTATGCGTGTTTCTCATTCCGTATTCGCTGGTCTTTCTCCCAAACTGGACTGGCATCCCTGGAGGGCAGGGGCTGTCTGTCAGAGTGGCACCGCCCCCAGCCCCCAGCCTAGGCAGCACTGCATCATGTGACCGGCGCCCAGGGCCACAGCCATTGGCCCAGCGGGTCAACCTACCAGCCCGGGTCACCGAGGACTTGGCAACAGGCTCATCAATGCCACCCCGAGTCTCCTTACTGTCATCACACGTGGGAGGAGGCCTTCGTGCCCACGATACGCAACCCAGAAATCGCCAATTGACAGTTTAATACCCTTGGTGGTATAAAAGTGTGTAACTTTGGGGCGCCTGGCTGGCTCAGTCTGTAGAGCATGTGACTCCTGACCTCAGGGTTTGAAGTTGGAGCCCCAAGGGGGGTGTAGAGATGACTTAAAAACAAAAACTTTAGGGGCGCCTGGGTGGCTCATTCGGGTAAGCCTCCGACTTGGGTTCAGGTCATGATCTCACGGTTTGTGAGTTCTAGCCCCACATGGGGCTCTGTGCTGTCAGCATAGAGTCCGGTTTGGATCCTCTTGACTCCCTCTCTCTGCCCCTCCCCCACTCGCGTTCTCCCTCTCTCTCAAAAATAAACAAGCATGGAAAATAATTAAAAATTGGGGTGCCTGGGTGGCTCAGTCGGTGAAGCGTCCGACTTCGGCTCAGGTCACCATCTCACTCACGATTCGTGGGTTCGACCCGTGTGGGGCTCTGGGCTGACAGCTCCGAGCCTGGAGCCTGCTTCAGATTGTGTGTCTCCCTCTCTCTCTCTCTGCCCCTCCCCTGCTTGTTCTCTGTCTCTGTCTCTCAGAAATAAATCGCGTTAAAATTTTTCAAAGAAAATAAGTAATTAAAAATAAAAGTAAAATAAAAACTTAAAAAAAAAATGTATACCTTCTTGACTGCCCAAACCGGCAAGCCTTGTCCTTGAAGACAAAAGACATACTGGGGGCAAAATATTTGCAACATAGGTAACAAAGAACTAACAGCCCTAGTGTACCACCAGTGGGGTCTTTCTGTCGGGAAGGCCATCTCCTAGTATCTATTGACATTTCAAACGCCCATAGGTTTTGACCTGTCAATTTCACTTAGAGGTAATTATCCTAGAGGGAGGCTGACACACGTTCACAGTTGGTACTTGCGGTGCTAATGCCAACGGCAGAGAGAAGAGGAAAGGTAAACGTACCATCCAGTTGGGGATTCATGATGTAAATTATAGTACCTGCATACAGTACATACATACAGTACATGCATCAGATACCACGCAGCCAGAAGAGAAATGAGCTAGACATTTGTTTAGTGACATGGAAGGTTTTCAAAGACCTATTGCTAAGTAAGTAAGAGAAAATCACAATTAAATATATAGGATGTATGCTTTTTATTTTTATTCATTTTTGTTTTTCCCTGCCCGCCCCCGCCCCCGCCCCCGCCCCCGCCCCAGGGTATATGCTTTGTAAAACTCTGTAAATGACTATGTTGGTGATTGCATTAGAAGACTATATGTAGAAGAGAGAGACAAAATTGTTAACAATCTTGCTTAATATAATGTTGCTTTGTAAAAATGTTCAATGATGCGCTCTAAAACTGTGCAGGGTGCTAATGGAAAATGATAACAGCCAGGGTGGACTGCAAGTGGGCAGTTTCTCCTAAAGCTAAACATCCAGGTGGCGCCTGGCTGGCTCGGTGGGAAGAGCGTGCAACCCTTGATCTTGGGGTGGTGGGTTGGAGCCCCACGTTCGGTATAGAGATTACTTAAATAAATACCCTAAAATTAAATGAAATATTTAAAGCTAAACATCCATGTCCATAGGACCCAGCAATTGCACTCTTGGGCATTTAGGCCAAAGAAACAGAAGCTTAGGATCACGCGAAAACATGTACGTGAATGCCCATAGCAGGGGTATCTGCAGCAGCCTAGGACTGGGGACGAGCAGCGTGTCCTTCAGCGGGTGAATGTTTGAAGCAACCGGTCGATCCACACCAAGGACCGTAGCTAAGCAATACGAAGGAAGAACTGACTATGGATACACGCAACCATCTGGATGGATCTCAAGGGCATTATGAGAGTGAAGGGAAAAAAGCCCACCCCGCGTCACTGAGACCTACTGCATACCGCATGGTTCCATTTACCGAAGTGCTCAAATGACCAACTTGTACACGAGCGAGCACACAACACTGGTGGTCGCGGGGTGGGAGGGAGCAGAGGGGAGGAGGCTGTGGTTACGAAAGGTTAACAGGAGGGGTCCTTGGGAGGGAACCAACTGGACGCGGATGCCCGTGGGAGTCGCCTGAATCTACACGCGTGGCGAAAGTGCAGAGCTACGCGCGGCCGCACACGCGGGAGCGGCACACACGGAGCAGCTCTCGGACGGCAGCAATGCCAAAGCCGGGTGTGCGATTGCACTAGATGTGCACCCTGCCGGTCCCAGGGAACTGCGGGAGGCGCCCTGGCGCTTCTCCGGAACTCCCCGTGAGGTCCGTTACTTCAAGATCCAAGTTCCAGCCGAAAGCACACAAGCAGGGCTTGGCGTGGACGGACACGACGACTTGCGCGACTCTGCACGCAGACGTCCCGCTCGTCCCGCCGGGACGTCCAGGGGTCGCGCGGCCCACCGGGCCCGACCGCTAGAAAGGAGCGCGCGGGAGCCGAGCCCAGAGGGGCGCGCAGGAGACCGGCTTGTTTTGATTGGGCAGGGGACACGTCCGTCAGGCCGCGGGGCCGGGGCTTCCGCGGACGGCCTGGGAGCGGCCCCGTCCTGAGCCGAGCTGGGGCATTGGCGGAGCTAGCCGGAAGGGGTGGGCAGGAAGGCGGTGCCCCGCGACCTGTGGGGCGGGGCTTCCTGTGGCGCGCTGAGGGACAGGAGGAGACCGGTGCCGGGGCGGTGAGGGTGGGCGCGGCGTGCCCGGACGACGCCCCGGCCTTCTGGACACCGCCCTCCGTCCCTGGGCTCCGCTCCCCGCCTCTCCGGGTCCTGGCCCCTGCCAGAGTCTCCGTTCCCCGAGGCCTGGGGACCTGTGCGTTCCGCCGGGGCGAGGCCGACCTGACGGTGTCTGGCCCTCTAGACGGCCAGGGCCAGTGTATCGGGGCCCCCGGGGGCCTAGTGAGGGGAGAAGGGGGCGGCGGCCCCACCGGGATGACCAAGGGCATGGTCACCGCGTCTGCAGCCCCTCCCCGCCCTGGCCTCGGAGAGCGGCCTTGCTGTGCGGTCCGGGGCGCATCCAGCCTCCCGGGGACCGGATCGCGGCACCCCCGCCCCACTCTCCCCCCCTCCACCCCTTCCTTGCCCGGCGCGCTGTGTGTTCCAGCGGCCCTGAGTGCGTCTGGGACAGTTCTCTGTAAAGCATGGATCCCACCTCCACACACGCACACAGGCCTAGTACCCGGTACCCGGGAAAAGGTGGGCAGAGCTGGTGCCCGTACCCGCGAGTGTGGTGTTGGCCAGGGGAGCTCTCCAGGCTCCTGCAGGTGAGGACGGCAGGAAGGTAACAAAGTCTTTCCCACGCCACTTGACAGGTGTGGCCCCCCTGGGAGAGAGTCCTGCCCGAGTCACCCTGTTCTCCAGGACCACCTGTGGTTGTCCCTGCCTGTCACCTGGGGAGGTCACAAGCAAGGGCGGCCCCGCAGAGGCAGAGAAAGCTCGTGGCTTCTCTACAAGTGGGTGCCATCAGGAACCATCCGTCCCCGTGGTTCTCACGCTGGACGGCCGCGTGGGAACACCTGGAGGGCTTGTTCAACCTCACGACGCCGGACTCCACCCCGGAGTCTCTGATCTTGCAGATCTGCGGTGGGGCCTGAGAACTTGTGACTCTAACAAGCTCCGGGCTGACGCTGCTGCCACCACCACGGGTCTGGGTCTGGGACCCCCTCTGTGAGGAGCACTGCTGCGGAGACCTGAGACTCACTCCTAGGTGTGTGCGTGCCCCGTGCCCTCCCTACCTGGGCACGGCCCCTTGGCCGGGTCCCCACGGGCCTGGGAAACGCCAGGAGGCTGCTAGCCCTCGAGGATTCGGGGACTTCCCATCGAGGGGCAGTCAACGTTTCCTGCCCCGGTTTGTCTGGAGGGCACCGTCCACAGCCCGGGCGGGGAGAAGGTGTCTGTCGGGTTTGCACAGGCGCCCGGCAAGTCCCAGACCGGAGCGGATAGGTCCGGACACGTAGGAGAGAGAGGGGTGGAGATCAGAGTGGGGCCCGGCAGTGGGGATGCAAAGAACCCTTGGATGAGGCAGAGGACAGAGCCGCACCCTGAGCTCGGGGCCGGGGGAGGACCCTGGGCCCTGAGACCGAGAACGTGGATTTGGGGGGAGCGTGCAGACGGGAAAGGGGGTCATCTGCCCGGGACCGGCCCTGCCGGTCGTCTGGTCCGTGGGTGCCGTCGGCCCTCTAGCTGCTGGGAAGCCACTGCCTTTCTCCAGCAACATGGCCTCCCAGGGCCCCGGCGGTGCCGCCCGGAGCTGCTCGGCACCCGGCGCCACGACCGCCACCCACCCACTAGGGCCGGTCTCTTTGGTGGTCGCTGTTTGTTTGACTCCGCGGTGGCTTGTCCCCGGCTGGTGGGGGCAATGCAGTGCCCGGCACTGGCCGCCATTTGTCTCCAGAATGAGCAGCTCTGCAAGGTGCCGCACGAGCGTGTTCTGGCCGTGGGGTCGAAGGGTGTAGCCTCTGCCTTTCCTTCTCCCTGCTCGCGCCCCCTGCCTCTAGCTACCGGGTCTTGGCGCTTTTCCTGCTGGACCGCTTCAAGCTCTCTCGATAGGTTGATGCTGCGAGGCCTGAGTCACGTCTTGCTAATCTTTCCCCGCGCTGCACTGTCACTTGTCTCTTGACTGTGGTTTTGGGTTTGTTCAGGCCAGGCAGACGCGTTTAGTTTCTGTGTCATCGGGCTTTCCAGGCTCTTCCTAATGGCTTCCGGGGCTTCTCGTGGGTTCCTTTGCTCCAGACTTACTCAGAGAGGCTTTCTCCACGTAAATACCTGAGCGGCTCTGCGACGTGGCACACGAGCGTGTTGTGGCCGTGGGATCAAACGGACTAGCCTCTGCCTCTCGTCCTCCCTGCTCCCCCCGCCCCCAGCTACCGGGTCGTGGCGCTTTCCTGCTGGACCGCTTCCATGTATTCCTCACCCATTGCTGCACACCGAGTTACCCCGACGTACCCCTGCCACCACTAATCCCTGTGATCTGACCTCCACACTGTCTGAGGACAGGCTCCTAGAGGGCTCGGTTGGGGGGCTCTGGCTCAAGGTGGCTCACAGGCCGCAGTCCAGGCATCAGCTAGGGCCCAAGCCACCCGGTCTGCCTGTCGGGCGGGCCCTGCGTCCAAGCTGGCTCCCGTGGCTGTGGCGGGGCCTCGGTGCCTCCCCCGTGGGGCCCCTCCATAGGGCAGCACAGGGCAGGGCTTCCCAGAGCCAGCGATGTGACAGACGGGAGACAGAAAGAGACAGAGAGCAAGGGGGCAGAGGGGGGGAGAGAGAGAAGAGAGGGGCCCCGAGATTGAAGCCTCAGCCGTTTTACAACTTCATGTCTGTGTTCTTGTTCCCTCCCCTCTGCTGTGTCCTTCTAGGTCACACGGGTCCACCTGGAGCAGGGTTGGAGGGGACGACACAGGAGGAGCGTCCTGGCTCCTGAACCTGGGTGCGGGCGTCCTGGTCTCACAGGGCCCCTCAGGAACACGTCCTTTGTCTAAAGGGGGGGTGGCACGTTCCGGCCCGGGGACCAAGGCAGGCAGGGCCCGCATTTGTATGGGCAGAGGGTGGCTCTTCGTCTTTAAAGGCTTGCAGACAAAACGCACAAAGAGCCAGAGACAGGAAGAAGAATATGGGACCGGGTTCCCGGGCGGCCCACGCAGCCCAAGAGGGGCGCTTTCTGCCCTTTGCAGGGCAGCGTGCAGCCCTGGCGGCCGTCCCGGCACAGGGGCGGGCAGCTGTCTGTCGTCACGGCAGCCGGTCAGCACCGTTGCCAGCGTGCTGAGTCCTGCCCAGGCCTGAGAGCAGGAGGCTCCGGACCGCCGGTGCTCCCGCCCGGGGGCCTCAGTCCTGCCCCCGCATCCTCTCCTTCCCCGGGGCCGGGGGCAGCTGCCCCGTGTGAGGCAGGCAGGGGTGACCTCTCTCCACACACAGGCGTGCCCTCCCTTCTGCCCCCTGCCCTCCGCCGGGCGGCTGGCAAGCGGGTGAGGGCAGGGAGTGGAGAGGAGCGGCCCCTCCTCAGTGATGGTTCGGGTAGCCGGGTGGCCCCGTGCTGGACTCTGGTGGCCCAGGTGGTGGCAGGCTTGCGGTGGGGGAGGGGCGGGGTGCAGCCGTCAATCCAGGAAGGAGCTCCCACTGTGGCCACAGGAGGCCAGCAGCATCTGGTTTCCCTGGGGAAGTGCCCACCCCGTCCTTCTTGGCTGGGCCTCAGAGATGAGTTCGCTCTGACACGCTCTGACGTGCTCACGAGCTCTGTGTGTCACGCCGGTTCTGTGGGCCGGGCCTTTCCCGTTGGCCGTGGCTGCCGCGCAGGGCCAGGCCCCCTGGTGCAGCTCCTGGCACCGTGCGGGGGGGGGGGGGGCGGGGGGGGGGAGGGGAAGGGGGGCGGCCGCCGTGTGCTTTTTGAACCCGAGGACAGAGGGTCTCGGGGCAGCGGGGCCGTGTCCCGGGAGCAGCAGCAGAGACCAGGGCGTTGCTTGCTGGGCCTGACCTCGGGGACTGTGGTCGTGGCTCCTGGGGACATCCCCCGGCCAGCGTGTCGGGTGGCTTGGTCCTGAAGACGGCCCCCCGGAGCCCCACAGGCCCAGTGTGGCCCCACACGCCGGGGCCATCTGACCAGCGTCGTCGCCAGCTCCCTGGCGTGTGAGCTGAACGGCTTTCCCGTCCCTCGGCCCCGGCAGGAGGAACAGCAAGGAGGGCCCGGCCTTCCCTCTTCCCTCGGAGGCCTCTTGCCCCTGGTGGTGGTTGCGGTGGTGGGGGCGGGGGGTGGGGGGGGGGTGCGGGGGGGGGGGGCCACGGGGGGGGCGGGGGGGGAGGGGCGCGGAGTCTTCCCTTTCCCTCACGGGGCCGCGCAGGCGCTCCCCCTGGTGGCCGGCCCTGTGGGTGGACGCAGCCCCCGGCAGCCAGATCCTGCGCCCGCTCACCTGCCCACCCACCTTCGGTGCCCATCCCTGCACCTCACCGTCTCTGCCCGAGGACGTCTGTGCCCGGCCGGTCCTCAGCAGGTGTGCCGGCTCAAGGGCAACCCCCCACCCCACGCGTGGCTCAGTGGTTTGCTCAGCCCCGTCCCCTCCGCCGCCGCCAGTGGCCTGGCTGGGCTCCTGGAGACCTGCTGAGAGACACGGCCCGCCCGTGGGGAGCCCGTGGGGAGCGCTAGAGGCGGCGGAAGCCAGCCCCACCTCTGAGCCGCACGGCACAGCGGGCCCCAGCTGGGGACGGCCCTCCCCTGGATGCACCTGCCCCGGAGGAGGAGACCCCACCCTCTGGGGGACCCGTCTGCACTTGCCATGGGCCCACTCCCCCACACCCACCCGAGCGGGAGCGGGAGGAGACCGTCCAGAGCTGCAGAGCACTGAGCGCACGGGAGGTGCCTGTGGCGGGCACCTGTCGCTCTGCTCTGCGTGCTCGCTGGCCCTGTCTTAGCGGCCACCCCATCCTCTTTCCCTTGGTTCCGCCGGGGTTCCGTGGTCGGGGCTGCCCTGCAGCACCTTGGCCCTATGCCCTGGAGCGGGATGTGGCCACACGCGCTGGGGTGGGCCCACAGAATCCTAAGGGGCCCCGGACTAAGGTTCCCCTTGTGGAGGTGCTGGGACTCCCTCGCTGGCTCGGGTGAGTGGCAGCCCCACCCACCCTGAGGGGCCGGGTGCCCCCCTTTCCTCACCCCAGTCCCCTTCCAGCCTCTTTTGGGGGGATGGGGGGCGGCGGGCGATGGGGCAGAAGGGCGACAGGCAGGGCCAGGTGCAGAGGTGTGGCTGGGGCGGGCTGGAGGCTGGCTGTGGGGTGGGGCTGGTCAGCTTGCCCCTGCCCTGCGCTGCCTGGACTCAGAGCGGACAGGACCCCAAGGATGGGGGGCGGGGGGCGTGCTGCTCCCCACTAGGGTGGCCAGCGGTCCCGTCCCTACACTTAGAAGATGAGATGGGGCCAGCCTGCGGTCGCCGTGTGGCGGGGACCGCTCCTCTGCTCCTGGCGCCCCGCCTGGCAGGCAAGGCCTGGGCGCTGGTGCGGGTGCGGCGGGGCTGGGCCACCATCCCCGCTGGCTCCGGGCAGGTGACCAGGCCTCCACACCCTGTGTGTGAGCCCGGTGGCGGGCCCGGGGCCTTGCCCCTCCCTGTCTCCTCCTAGCACCTAGCGGCCGGGGTGTCCTGCCGGGACTCTGCCAGTGCACCGGGTCCCAGCCCGCTTGCCGCTCGCTCGTAGGATGGAGTCCCGGTGCCATGCGCCCGTCCTACCCCAGAGCCCTCTGCAGGGATGGAGCCCCAGTCCTGCTCCCTTCTGCCCCCTGCCTGGGCAGGGCCGGGTCTGTCCTGTAGCCTCCGTGCGGAGCCTTCCCCCCGGGGCTTGTTCCCCACCCCCAGGCTGGCATCTTTCGCCCTTGCTTCCCTGCGTCTGTCACAGCTGCCTGGACAGGATGTGGCATCCAGGGAGGGACAGGGGCTCCTCCTCGGCTCAGCCCAGCTCTGGAGCTGTCCTGTGGGGACCCTGGCCAGCATGCCCCGCAGAAGTGGTGGGGCCTGACTTTATTCACCTGCGTGCGGCCTGCCTTGAGAGGGCGGTGTTGCCCGGGACTGGCCACCGGGCGCCTAGGGTGGCAGGGCCACCGTCAGTTTCCAGAACAGAGGAGGTAGTGCGACTTTTCTGCAGTTCAGGGAGTGTCTGTTCTCACTCTATTTTGCCGATCATGTCTGCCGCCTGCACAGCTGGCCACATCCTGGTTCTCTCCTCCCTTCCTGGCTGCAGTTCTTTTTTTATCAGACAGTATCAGAACTGTGCCCTCTGCTCTGGGCTTCTGCTGTTCCCGGACGTGCTTCCAGACAGCATGGCCAGCGAGCCTGGAGCGGCCAGTAAGGGGAGGCCTGCAAGGTGAGGCTTGGCTGGGTTTAGAACCCTTCCCTGCATGTGAGGGGCAAGGCTGACTTCAGAGGAAGGGGGGGTGGGTATGAGTGGCACGTCGGTGACCGTGTTTTGTAGGTGGCAGCAAAACAAGGACTTGAAGCGAGGCACCCGTTTTGTTTTTTTTTTAAGAGCGGGAGACTGTGGTGTGGGACGTGGCGAGCGATGGCAGGGAGGCAGTGCAGGAGTTAAGCGAGGGGCTCCGAGCTCCCCGCGAGGCCGCCTGGGGCAGGGAACCAGCACACTGCAGCCAGTCTGCCTCTCCTTGATCGGGGCCGCCTGTCCACCAAGTGGCCTCGAGATCCCTTGGGACAGAGTTCCTCATGACCAGTCCCTCATCCAGGGGGATGGTGACACAAGAAGCCTGGGAGATGGCCAGGGGCTGCTGTGATTTCAAGGCCTGTTTATCTGGTCCTGACATCCAGTACTTTGCCTCCTGTAGTCTGGTCATGGCCTGGCTTTCCCTTAGGACAGTCTCTGTTCCTGGTGCGGCCCCAGGAAAAGTACACCAGCGTCACATCCCTTTCTGGGGGTGGGACACGTCTCTCACCTGACCTTGGTCTGAACCCAGGGAGGCAGAGAAGACTTGCCAGTGGGCCTCTTACAGTTGGGGGCGGGACACGGGTCCGGGAAAGCGGGAGCCCCTGGGTGCTAGGCCTGGAGCTCTAGCAACTTGTGGGCCTGCGCCCACACTTCGATCATCCTGCAGGCACCCTTGCAAGAAAGCCAGAACCAGCCTCAGGAGAATGGAAGCAGAACTTTATTCTTCTTGGCTAGGGAAGAGAACTAGCGGGTGGTCGTGCATAGTACCCCCCCACCCCTCCCAGAACCAAAGAAGACAGGCGGAGCCACCAAAGGGCTACCTCTGCTCGCCTCTCTCCTTTGCCCATGTGGAGGCAGGTGAGTGCAACGCAGGGCTGGGGTGGCTGCAGTGATGGGGCGGCCAGGGCCGGCCGGGGCTCCGGGGCCAAGGAGACCAGGGGGGGCTGCTCAGGTTGGGGGGATGGGCGTGGGAGCACTTCTCATCCTGGCAGCTGCCAGCTGGCACAGGCACAGAGCTCAGGGTACCAGGACACGGTAGGGGCTGCCTGGGATGTGCTCGTCACCCCACTTGACCACCAGCGTGTACTCTCCCTTGTCCTTGAGCAGGTAAGAGACGCTGTAGAGCCGGCTGCCCACATGCTTCACCAGGATTTCCTCGCACGGTGTCCGGGGGCCATGCACCCCTACCAGCAGCATGTTGTTGCCTGGTAGAGAAGGGGCCTCAGTTCCAGACCCCAAGTCTCTCCCTCCTACTGAGAATCCCCCGAGCCCTCTTTCTGTCTTGGTATCCTGCCCCCACCACCCTGTTGTGTTCAGGGGTGACGGCCCTTCCTAAAGAGCTGCCAGCACAGGAGACCCAGCTCCTCCCCAGGCAGCTTCCCAAGGGGTAAAAATGATGGTGGGCAGGCGCAGATGGGAAGTGGCTTCAGAAGTGACAACCACGCCCTGGGGGCGCCTGATGGCTCGGTGGGTGAAGCGGCCCACTTCGGCTCAGGTCACGATCTCGCAGTTTGTGGGTTCGAGCCCTGCGTCGGGCTCTGTGCCGACAGCTCGGAGCCTGGAGCCTGCTTCGCATTCTGTGTCTCCCTCCCTCTCTGCCCCTCCCCAACTCATGCTCTGTCTCTGTCTCTCAAAAATATGTGTTAAAAAAAAACCCAAAAACAAAAAAAGAAGTGACAACCATGCCCTTGAAGGCACTCCCACCCCATCCACCCCCTTCTTCCCATGTTCCCAGGCACTGGTCATCCCATCTCATCTCTGGCCTCGTCTTTCTGGAGGGCAGGGGTGATGGCCGGGGCCGGGGCACCCACCTGCTTTGCTACAGTCCACCGTGAAGCTGCTCTTTTGGCCCGCGTACGCCTTGCTCAGCCCCAGGCCCTTGGCCAGCACCTTGCTGGCGTCAGTGGAACCTGCGCCTGGGGCCCCGTGCTGGGGGGCACTGGCAGTCTTCGTCAGGGAGTCCACGAACACTGACGATGTCTCATGGAGGCTGTGGTTGCTGACAAGACGGGGACCTGCGGGGCAGTGGGGGGGGCGGCGCTAAGAGGTAGCCAGAGTGCCAGGCGTTGCGCTGGGCACCGGCAGTCTGCTGCCAGGCTTACCTGTGACTTTGGCCTTGAAGGGGCTGCCCCCGATGTGGTAGGGGCCACCGTACTTGATGGAGATGAGGTAGCTGCCAGGTGCCATGGGGGTGTAGGTGACCCGGTAGCCCTCAGGGCACTCTTGGCAGTCCATCTTCACCTTGGAGGGCCCATCGATGGTTACGGACAGGGCGCCGGCTCCCGCGTTGCTCGTGTTCACGACGAACTCAGCTGGGCTCCCTGGGGTTGGCGGGGGGCAGTGAGGAAGAGCTGGCCCGGCCTGCTTCCCCATCCCCCCACTCCCAGCCCCCCAGCCCCCCGGCATAGCTTCATCACCTCTGCACCTCCTCTTGTCACTGACAGCTTGGAGGAGGGGGCCTAGCAGCCGTGTCCACACAGCGGAAACCGCATCCACTGACCTACCTGTGACACCACCTTCCAGGCCGGCTCCGTAGGCGGACACCAGGCCCGGGTCCCCTCCGTGCCCAGGCTCCCCAACTCGGATCTTGAAGGGGCTTCCAGGAATGTGGGTGCCGTTGAACTTGACGTCAATCAGGTAGACACCGTTCTCCCGTGGGATAAAGCGCACGGCATACTTATCTGAGGGACAGAAGAGCATGCTGAGGGCCTGACATCCCTCCCCGAAAACCAAGCAGGTGGCATCTGTGAAGAGGTTCCCTCGCCCACCAGTCCAGGAGGTCCACGTGGTCCACTCCGCTGCTTCTGGGGACCACACCGGGCACCCACACCCCATGGCACAGGCCTCCCCAAACCGGAGGACTGAAGCGGTAAACACCCAAGCAGCCTGCTGTCAGTGCTCACTTGGACAGAAATCTACAGGCAAAGCACTTGCCTCTCTGCCTCCAGAAAAAGGTTACCAGAGATGCCAGCCCCTGCCTGTTACCAGGGGCACGGAGATCATGGGGCTGTGCAGGGGCACGACTAGCTGTGGGACTGGCGACATTGGCTGTCTCGGGCCTGTCTACAGGTGCCAGCCCCGTGGCTAGACTTCGGGTCTCTCCTTCAGGAGACTGCATCATATTGCCTGCAGAAGGCGTTCTCCTTCCTAGAAGCTGCGGCTTCCAAGCAGACCCGCCGCCCCCCCCCCCCCCCAGGGCTGGGGTCGTGAGCAGGGGAGGGGCTGCCCGGCTGGGAGAGCCCCAGCGCTTGGGCCCTGCTTGCAGAATCTGTACCTTCCTTCTGTACTCTCAGTCTGCTTCCAGCCAGCTGGGCAGGCCCGCTGCTCCCAGCAGGGCCAGGGAAGATGGGTGGGTGGCCCGGGCAGGGACAGGGCCTCACCTTGGTCGATCTCTGTGACATAGCACTCCTCCAGGGCTCCCGAGGGGCTGTGCACCTTAGCATCGATCGCCCCCTTGGCCCCGTTCAGGCTGACTGCAAAAGAGGCTGGCTGGTTGACCTTTAGCCCTGACTCCTGGAAGCACAGCAGACGTGGTTAGACAGGGTGGCTGGGGTGCAGGAGAGCAGGGTCCCAGCAGCGGGAGGCCCACGGGGGTTACACTTACCCATCTGGCGTCCGATTTGGTTTAAAGAGGGAGAGCCACTGATTCTTGAGGGGCAGTAAGCTACAGGCACACGCCCCCGCCCCCAGACCCACACTCTGCAGTCACACAGCCAGGCAGCAGGAATGGAGGGTAGCCCTGCCCTGTGGGCAGCACTGGGCCCTGGCAGGCTGTCCCTCTTTAAACCTCAGCCCTGGTGCTCAACGGGCACAGGCTTCTGTTCAAAGCCTTTAGACCTGAGACACGAGAAAAACTCCACACAGTGGGCAGGGGTGTTTCCTGCCGACCCCAAGCGTGGGCTGCGCCCGGCCAGAGCAGAGGCCCTGCGCCCTGAGCTGGGCTGGGCGGGTCACTCGACACGGGGCCAAGTCCTGCTCTGTGCGACTTGGCTCTGGTCTGGCCGGGCCCAGGAGCCCCAGGCAGGCGGTTTCTCTCGGTGCCTCACCTGAAGACTAGAAACAGTAAGGCGGCGGGCATCGCCAGACGGAGAAGCCACAGGTACTACGAAGGGGCTGTCAGGGATGTGCTCCTCGTTGAACTTGACTGAGACCTCGTAGTCACCTGGGCAGGAAGAGAGCACAGAGGGCGTGCTGGGAGACCCCCACTTGCCACAAACAGCCTGGGTGGCCCTGGGACCTCAGAGGGGAGGGCGGGAGCCAGGTGGAGCCATCCGCTCAGACCCAGACCAACACCCACACCCTGATGCCGCCTCCCGTGGCCCTGGGCACACCCTCAGCACCTGGCTCCTGGACCACATAGGCCACGCCGCAGGAGCCGTCCTTGCGGTCCTCGAAGGAGATCTCGGCCTTGCTGGGGCCCTCGACAGCAATGGCCAGGCCCCCGGCGCCAGCTTCCCTGGTCCAGATGCTAAATTCAGCTGTAGAAAGAGCAGTGTGTCCTCACGGAGGGCTGCTATCCTGGCCTCAGTCCCCTCCGAGCATGGCTGACGTGCTGCTAGCTACTTCCTCAACCCTACCCCCCGCCCCAGCCCAGAAGAGCAAAAGCCTGGCAGGAAGCAGGCATACCTGGCACTCCGGCTTCAGCCCTCTCCAGGCCAGGGCCTCCAGCGCGGACCTTGTGTGCTCCCCCTTCCCCCAGGGGCCCCACGGTGAACTGGAAGGGGCTCCCGGGCACGTGCTGGCCCTTGTACTTGACGCTAACCGTGTGCATGCCCATCTCGGCAGGCACAAAGCGGATGCAATAGGTGTGGTTCTCCCCTTCCACGATCTCGGCCTCATGGCTCTTGCCTGATGGGCTGGTCACCTGGGCTGTCATGTCCTGGATGCTAATTTCTGCAGGTGGGGGACAACGTGGTGAGCAAGAATCCCGGGCCCCACCCCTCTGCTCAGGGCCCCATGGGGCTGGTACCCAGGACTCCCCAAGGCCCCCTCCCTGGCTCCCTAGGGCTCCTACCAGGGATCTTCAGGCTGAGGTCGCAGTGACTGCCGACATTGGCCACCGAGGGGGCCCGTCGCCGGCGTGTGATGCTCTCTTTCACCCGGCCCTCTCCTGTTACCTTCACAGAGAAGGGGCTGCCTGCAGGAAGAGAGCACAGCCCGTGCACCACGCAGGTTACGTTTCTGCCGACAGGCTGTGGTGCGTGGCAGGGAGGGTGGCCCCGTCACAGGGGCAATGTGTGCATGCCCCACTCACCAGGCACGTGCTGGTCAGCGAACTTGATGTTGATGATGTAGTTTCCGGGCTCTGTGGGGCAGTAGGTGACCCTGCATGTGCCATCCTCCAGGTCCTCTGTGTTGATGTCCACCTTGCTGGGGCCCTCGATGGACAGGCTAAGTCCACCGTAGCCTGGGAAGCGACAGCCCTGAGCCAGGGGGCCGAGCACGGGGGTCCCCCCCAGCTGGTAGGTGGCCACCACCTACCTGCATCACGGGTGTCGATGATAAACTCTGCAGGCTCAAAGGTGTGGCCCTCGTGGAGGCCCTGACCTGAGACCCGCACACGGCTGGCATCCCCGATCTCCGACTGGCTGATCACCACTGGGATGGGGCTGCTTGCCACGTGCTGGCCATTCTTCTTCACGTGCACCAGGTGCTCCCCCGTCTCCTTGGGCACGAATGAGATCCCTGGGCACAGGGCAGGGCTGTCAGCCAGGGGAAGGCGGGCCCTCCCCTCGCGGCCTCCCCCTTCCCAGGAGGCCCTGCCCCTCCACCTCTTACCCACGTGGCCATTGCGCAGTCGCTTCAGGAGACAGGGCTCCTCCCGGCCCGAGGGTGGCACTACCGTGGCTGTCAGCAGGCTGAGGTCCGTCTCGGAGATATTGATGGGGATGTCGGCGGCGGAGCCCACCTTCAGGTGGGACATGCGCATAGAGTCGTCGCCTGCCAGGGGACAGTCGCTGCATGTCCAGGTGCGGGGGGGAGAGGGTGCCCGCCCCGCCGTTTGCCTGCTTTTGTCACTGCTCCCAGTGCCACATACCCGTGACCCTGGCGGTGAAGGGGCTGCCCGGGATGTGCTGCTCGTTGTACTTGACCAGGATACTGTAGTCCCCAGGCAGCACGGGAAGGTAGGAGACGCTGCACGTGCCATCCTGGTTGTCGGTACAGCTGATCTCTGCTTTGGATGGGCCCTCGATGGCCAGGGACAGGCCCCCTACGGAAGAGTCATGGGTGAGGATGGGAACCACGCCGGGGCCCCCGCACTGATGGCACAGAGCCCTGACAGGCAGAGGTCGGGGTGGCAGGTGCGGAGCCCCACTTAGGGAGCGTCTCCGCTGGATGACGGCATCCCATGGCACAACGTGAGGCTAAGATCAGAACGGCTCACCCTCTCCCGCATCCTTGGTGTTAACGGTGAAGACCGCGGGCTTATTCACCACTCCGTGGCTGAGGCCAGGCCCATAGGCGGTGACATGGCCGCAGTTGACATAGTCCACGTAGAACTGCAGGGGGCTTCCTGAGGCAGGAAAAGGGGCCAGGTGGAATGGGGCTCTGTGCCACCTCCCCAGGCTCCTCCCAGGGCGCTGGCAGTACAGTGTGGGGGCGCACCTGGGATGTGCATGTTATCGTAGCGGATGTCCATCTCGTGCAGGCCTGCTTCGCTGGGTGCATAGCGCACGGTCACAGTGCCGTCCTTGTTGTCAGTGATGGCTGGCTGCGCCACCTTGCCCGAGGGCATCCGCACCTCCCCTGCAGGCCAACGGGGCCAGGGTCAGGGCAGCCACTGGCAAACCCAAGCCTCTGTGGCTCCCGAGCCCCTTCCTGCTCCCACTCACCAGTGATCTCGCCTTTCTTGATGGTGAAGGGGATGACGAGGTCGAAGGGCCTCAGGCTGGTCACATCCAGCCCATTGACACCCATTAAGGGTCTCTCTGGGGCCTGTAGTGGAGACAGAGGGCCCAAGTGAGGCGCTGTAGGATGGGTGGGCCTACGAGGAAGTCCCAACGGAAGGATCTGGAGGTCCCTCCTCACACGTGGCAGGAGGGGGCCTCATGGGATACCCAGCTGGCCAGCCCCACATGTCCCCTAGGGCCGGGAGAGCCAGAATGAGGCACGCGAGGTCATACCCAGGTCTGCTGGCCACCCTGGGGATAGGTATACGGTGGGGCCAGCTGCTGAGGCCGAAGTGGGGGCTGTGCTGTGGGCTGGTCCCCAGCTAGAGCCTGCAGAGCATCACAGAAGAGTTGGTGAGTCTACTGTCGTAGAGATGGCCCAGGGGGAGGGACAGGCCAGGTTTCCTCCACCCAGACCCCGCAGCCCCGGCCCCTCCTGACCGTCACTTGGAAAGGGCTGTTGGGCACGTGCTCGCCACCAAAGCGCACGCAGATGACATATTTGCCCGGCTGGGGGGCCGTGTAGAAGATGTCAAAGGTGCCGTCCTCGTTCTCTACCACGTCCACATCTACCTCCGAGCCGTCGGGTGTGCACACAGTACAAGTCACCTTGCCTTTGCCTGCTGCCTTGGTGTCGACGGTGATCACCGTCTCCTCCCCAATCTGGATGGTGGGGCCAATGCCAGCACCTGGTGGGGCGGGGTGGGTCCCCAGAGGGGGGCCGGCGCGTGAGCTTGGCACCTGAGCTGCTCCCGTCTGCCTGCCACCCGCCCAGGCCTCTCATTGCCACCACCAAGCGCAGCCAGGCCTCCCGCCCCCACCCCCCAAGCTGGGGCGGTGAGTGGTTTCTCAGAAGGCAGGAAAGGTTCCCCTGAGCCACCTCAAGCCCGGGGACCCTGTCTTGGGGATAGCTCCACGTGGGAAAGGCCTGACAGGTGGCGCACAGGTGTCTCGGAGGAAGGAAGGGCCTGGAGACCCAGGAGGCCACCGCCACCGTCAGGGCACAAGCATTTGCTGCCACCTTCCCGGCCAACTGGGCCTCAGCCGGTGCAGTGGACCGACACCAGTGCCCCGGCCGGGCCCACAGCCGCCTTCGTCCCTGCAGCCCGGCCCTGGATCCCAGCGCTGTGTGCAGATGCGGTGAGGCAGGGTCCTGCTGCAGTGTGGGGGCGTGTGACTCTCGCCTCCCGCCCCCCAGGCCTGAAGGTGAAACCGGGCTTTCCTGACGACTGAGAACACTCGCTCGACCAGAGGCTCGTGGTGAGGGGTGGCCAGTGCGGCCTGGCACAGGCAGAGAGCCGGGAGCGAGGAAGCAGGGAGCAGCAGGGTTGGCCCCCAAGCGGCACAGCACAGCAGGCAGTGGCGGCATCCGGGGGGGGTGGCGAGGAAGGGGGGGGGGAGAGGCACAGCACAGCAGGCAGTGGCGACAGGGGTGGGGGGGACGGGAGGCCCAAGCCGCAGCCACCGCCACTACGTTGCAAGGGCAGAGCAGCTGAGCAGCCTCTAGGGCCCCAGAGTGCCCGAGGAGAGGGGAGGGGCAGTGACGTTATGATCTGGGCTCAGCCGTGAAGGCCTGGGGGGGGGGGGGGCTGTGGGCTGCGAGGGCCGGCGGTGAGTGTGCTTCCTGCAGCCCGGCCCCTGCGGGGAAGCAGCCGGGAGCACTGGACCCACTCGAGGGCTAAGCTGAAGGGGTCCCCCTGGCCGGCCTGCCACTGAGCTTCCCTGCTAGGTGAGGGCTCCCACCGGGCCAGGCTCCCTGCCGGCCTTGCACGGCTCTCTCAGGCTGTAGACCCGGCCGCCTGCTGCCCACCCTGCCCTGGGAGGCCTCACCTCACACCCACATCCGCTCTCCGCAGCTCGTCATCTGGACCCGCCATCTAGCTAGCGGCTTCAGCCCCGACCCCACAGGTCCCCCCAGTTCCCCACCTTCCCCGCTCAGCGCCTAGCCCATCCACAGGTCTTGGCTGCCCCATCCTCCAACTGCACTTGCCACGTTCGCTCCCCACTTAAGCCGCATCGCCACCAACCTGGCCCAGGCCGCCACTCTGACCAATCCAGAAGTGACTCTGGCTCCCCTATGGGGCTCTCTGCCTCCATTCTGCACACAGTGGCCAGATAAACTGAAACCACTCCCTCAGCCAAGTCTTGGCCCTGTCCCTGTCCCCAAGGCCCTGTTCCCCGGCCCTAGGCATACATGCCTGTCACCTCAGATCCTAGAACTGTTCTACCTACCAAGCCACCGAGCCCTTGCCCCAAGACCCTAGCCACCCTCTGAATCTTGTCCTGGCTACCTCACCCAAGCTCCAGGCCAGGAGCGTCTGGAGGCTTCCACGTAACTGGCACCTCTCACTGGAGTCCCTGGCGTCCCTGGCTGGCGCTAGAGCTCCCCTCCCATGCCCAAGCAGGAGAATCTCTATGCCTGGTTGGGCAGTATCTGAATAACGTCACTGCTGGGTAGGGGGCAAGGGGAGGGAAGGAGGTGGGGAGGGCGGGCAGGCCACCGAGTGCACTTTGGGGCTCTGAGGCTGGGCTGGGCCCAGCCATGCTGCCCGCCCAAGCAGTCGACGCTGGTGCTATTGCACTACCAGCCCATCCCACCCACTCATGCAGCCTGGACCTCCCCCGGCCTGGGACACGAGGCCCCCGGGAGAGGGGGATGCGGGGTCTGTGGATCCGGCCAGGGCTGGGGACTCCCACCGGTAAGGGGAGACCCCTTGTCCCCTTAGCCCACGCAGGAGCCCTTGACACGGAAGGAAGAAGTGAGAAGGAAGGGCCTGCTGCCCGCCCCCAGGGCTTCCCCAGGGTGCCGTGATCCCCAGACCCCAGAGCCCCCAGTGGGGTGCCTCTCAGGATGCACCTCACCCCCAAGCTCTCAGCTGCAACCCGACATCTCAGATGGGGAAACGGAGGCCCAGAGAGAGGGAGGGCCGGAGCGCTCGTGCTCTGTCTGGAGGCCCCCCTGGACACTAACCCTCCAGCTCCCCCTCTGTCCCTGCCGAGAGCTGCAGCTGGACCCCGCCCTGGGAGTCAGCACGGAAGAGGAAGGAAGCTGCCCTCTGGGCAGGAGGGGCATCGGGGCCCCCGGCAAGCAGCTTACCTAGCCCGTGACCTCCGATTGACACTGAGGTGAGAGGGCAGAGAGCAAGGAGAAAGGTCAGGTGAGTCACTCAGGGGGGCGGCCCCCACTCCCACACGCCGCCCCAAGCAGCGAGCCCTTGCACACAGGCACACCCAAGCCCCGTGCCGAGCGTCGCGGCCGCCGGCAGGCTGGCTCACCTGTGACTGTGCACTTGCTGGCATCTCCGGTGGGCACGGCCCGGACGCGATACGGGGAGAAGGGGATCTCGTCACCACCGTACTTGATGAGGATGGTGTAGCGGCCGGTCACATCCGGCACATAGGCCACGGTGTACGTGCCGTCCTGGTTGTCTTGGATGTGCGTCTTCTTGGGCTTGCCCTCGGGGTCCTGTGCCGCAGAGCACAGGGGAGGTGGTTGGCCCGAGCCCAGCCAGGCCCAGGATTACCTCAGACCCTCTCAAAGGAGCAGGCATCAAGCCCCGCCGCTGCAGGGACAGCCTCCGAGTCACTCGACCGCCACGGCCCAAAACGACTGCCCGCACCCGGCACTGCGGCACTGCCCTTTACTTTGGCGTGGCCAAGGTACGCGAGGGATGTCCCAAACGCCCAGCACACCCCCAGGTGACGACACGTACGGCAGGGAGCTCGGTGCCCGTCCTGCTTTATCCCCGTGACCACCTCTTGGCTCCCATCCCCCGCCCCAGGGCCTGCCCTGGCACTAGGAACAGCTCCCCCGAGAGTTCTCAGGGTCCTGTTCTGACCCCTGACCCACGAGAAGGTCACAGGTGGGCAAGCCCAGGCACTAAGGGCTTCGGTCACATGCTCGAAGTCAGCAGTGAGCAAGCGTGTGCCCGGGAAGCCCATGCCTGCCACCGCCATCCTAGAGGCAGGGGGCCTGGCCTGGCTGGCACGGCTCCAGGGGAGACCGTAGACCCAGACCGGTCCATCTACCCTAGTCTCCTGCCCTACACTGCACAGCCCTCTGGCCTCAGCCCCCTCCTCCCTGGCCGCCTCTGTGCCTGGAGCTGTAATCCGGCAGGGCCACACAGCGTCCCAGGTGGCCAGCTCACCGTGATCTGGACAGCCAGCAGGCCCTCTCCTGCATCCTTTGCATCGATGGTGAACTCCACAGGGAGGCTGGCAGGCACGCCAGTCGTATTGAGCCCGGGGCCGCTGGCCTTCACCTTGCTGGCATCGTGTGTAGGCAGCACCTTGACCTTGAAGGGGCTGTCGGGCCGGGGTGTCGTGAATGGTCAGAAAGGCTCTTGGTGCTCAGCCAGGCACCTTCCCCCAGGCAGCAGGCCCTGCTTCCTACCTGCGGGGCACCTCCTCCTCCCCATACATCACGGAGATGCTGTAGGGGCCCTCCCGGCTGGGCACGTAGTTTACGGTCTGGGTGCCGTCCGCATTGTCCACGACGTCCACAGGCTCCACCAGGCCTGTTTCCAGGCCCAGAAAGAGACTCAGCCCGTCTCCTGGGTCCCCAGCCTTACCACACCGGAGCAGCCAGGCTTGGCGGTGCACCCAGCCCCCACCCCGGGCCTAGGCCGTGCTTCGCCCTCACCTGCCCATCCCTGGGGATGGCCCTGAGCCCCCCGAGACGCCAGACACTGATCTGCGTGCCATCTTGGGCCCTTGCTTGCCCTCCCTGCTGCCACATCTGCTCGGTGGCCAAGTCCTGTCTGTCAGACCTCCTTCTGGTCCTCTGCCCCCGGGGCACTGGCTTCACTGTCACGTGAGACTCCTCCGTGAACTACTCGCATGCTGACTTCTCCGCACTGGGCCTCTGGTCTCCCTCCCCACTCGCCCCCAGGCATAAGAACACTCACCTTTGGGCCCCTGCACTTTGACCTGCAGTGGGGCCACGCCGGCCTTGCTCGTGTCTACCTGGAAGGACTGAGGGAGGTTGGCGCGGACCATGCCAGGGCTCAGGCCAGGCCCGGAGCACTTGACCTTGGATGCGTCCGTCACGTCATGCACAGGGACCTTGAAGGGACTGCCTGGGGAGTGAGGAAGGAGGACAGCTGTGTGAGAGAGTCGAGGGCCAGCGGGCAGTCCCAGCACAGCCCTAGCGAACTCGCGTGCTTACCTGGTACTTGGTGGCCACCATAGGTGACGTTAAGGCTGTAGGTGCCAGCCTCGTAGGGGATGTATTCGACCGAACAGCTGCCATCCTTGTTGTCCATGCAGGACATCTTGGCCTCGGAGGGGCCCTCTACGGCCAGGCCCAGGCCACCAGTGCCGGCTCCCCTGGTGCAAACAGACAGCCCGTTACGTCCTGGGGTCCCGGGGCCCCTCACAGCCCCAGCCCTCCCGGGCGCTTGCTCACCTAGTCTCCACGGTGAACTTGTTGGGTTTGTTGGTTGTGCCGCTTTGGATACCTGGCCCATGGACACGCACCCGGGAAGGGTCACAGCCCTCGGTCACAGGCACCTGGAAGGGGCTGCTTGGCACGGGGCTGCCGTCATAGGTCACGTCCACAGAATGGAGTCCTGGAGGAGGGCAGGCTGGGTCAGGAGGAGCCCAGGCCACCAGATCTCTGAGCCACCGTCCCCTGGGAGCCCCGGCGCGTACCCTCTTCATAAGGTGTGTACTCCACTTTGTACGTGCCGTCACCACAGTCCTGCACGTACGTCTCGGTCAGGTTGCCTGAGGGGTTGGCCACACGGGCCTTGACGTGCGGCCCTCCGGTCTGCGTCAGAGCGCGGGCATCCACGCTGAACTCGGTGGTAGCCTCTCGGAAGACACCTGCAGGGGCAGGCACGGGGAGGAAGAGTGGGGCTCCAGGGACCCTGGGGGCACCGGCCTTCCCCCGCCCCCATGATCCTCGGTGGGGCCTCACCTTGGCCCTCGATCCCAGGCCCGTAGCACTGGACGCCTGAAGTGTCCACCGCGGGCTCTACCTGTAGCTTGCTGGGGAAGTTGGGCACGGGCTGGCCACCATACTTGATAGTGACGGTGTAGGCCCCGGGGCAAAGCGGGATGTAGGTGATGGTGTGGGTACCGTCACCGTGGTCCTGGATGTGCACCTCGGCGGGCAACCCTGCCTCAGAGCGGATTTCGATGGTCAGCTCTGCGCTGCCCGCGCTCGAGCAGTCCACGTGGAACTGGCCCGCCTCACCGGCGGTGGCCCGCTCCAACCCGGGGCCTGAGCATTTGACTTTGGACGCATCGAAGCAGGGGACCACGTGAGCCTTGAAGGGGGAGCCAGGGATGTGGGTGTCAGCAAAAAGGATGTTGATGTTGTAGTCCCCGGGTTCGGTGGGCACATAGGACACGGAGCATGTGCCGTCTCCGTTGTCCAGGCACTCGAGCTGGGCCTCGCAGGGGCCCTCCACCGTCAGGCCCAGGCCACCCATGCCAGCACCCTTGGTGTCAATAGTGAAGCGGGCGGGGGAGCCTGCGCTGCCCCCCTGCAGGCCCGGCCCAAACGCCTTCACCTGAGGGAAGAGGGGCACGTCAGGAGCCGAACCCATACCACCTCCCTGGCCTTTGACCCGAGACCCCCCAGCCTGACCTTACATCTACCTTCGTTCGTTCTGGCTACCCTCCCCCACCAGCTAGGGGCACCAGCAGGCCTAGGCAGGGCCACTGGTCCTAAGGACAAAACTGGGGAAAGGGGAGGGTGAGCCTGGAGGAGAGGGGGTGGGCTCCCAAACCCCAATTACCTTGCTAGGCTTGGTGGGGGGCAGGGCTTCCAGAGGAAAGGGGCTGCCGGGCACAGGCACACCGTCATAAGTCACCTCGACCTCATAGGGCCCCTCCTCTCGGGGCACAAAGCGCACCACACTGTTGTCAGCCCCTAGGCCTGGCTCCACCTTGCAGGGCACTACGGTGCCTGAGGGGCCTGTGATCTTGGATGCCACTTTGCCTTGGCCACCAGCGCCCTTCGATTTGACTGTGAACTCCTGATCTTTGCCAACGTCCACCTCTGTTGAGATGACCAAAGGAGGGAGAGAACTGTGGCATCCAGCCCATGTGCCCCTGGGCACCCTCACTGATTGTGACAGAGCCCCAACTACTTACTCTCTCCCAGGCCAGACACCTTGATCTTGCTGAGGTCTAGGCTTGGAGACACTCCCACCGAGAAGGGGCTCTTGGGGATGGGATCCCCTCCGTAAGTGACATTGATGCCGACTGGACCCTGGAAACAGTGCAGAGAGGCAGGGTAAGGAGTGAGGACCCTGGTCACCCCGGCCCGTGCCTTCCCCACTTGGGCATGGAGGGAGCGTGAGAGAAATGCTGGCTTCACTCCCCCGCCCCCAGCCTTCCACGCTGGCTCTCTCCTGGGTAGGAATCAAGAGTGGGTAGGAAGCACTCGGGAGCAGCCCAGCTAGCCCACTGACGAGGAGGCCCACGGGCTCGGTGCGGGTAGTTGAGGAACGCGGCTGTTGGGAAGTCAAGGCAGCTACCTGCTGCACGGGAGTGTACTTGACCGTGTAGGTGTTGTCATGGTGGTCGATGATGTCCACATCACGCGCCGCATCCCCCTTGGCCAGTCCTGAGAACTGGACGTCCAGCTTGCCTTTGCCAGCAGCTTTGGCATTGACCGTGAAGTGGGTGGGTTTGCCAAGCTCAACACCTGAGGAAACGTGGCAGCCATGTAGGGGCCCCTTGCCCCAAGCCTCCCTGTGGGCCCCCGACTTCCCCACGGGGTGCTGCTCATTCTCACCAGTGCGACTGAGGCCAGGGCCCTCAGCCTTCACCTTGCTGGCATCGTGGGAGGGCTCCACCTTGACCCGGATGGGGCTGGTGGGTGTGGCCTGCAGGGGGTGGGAGGAGACAGGCTCAGAGGAGAGCAGCACCCCAACACTCAGCAAGCAGTGTTAGGGGCTGGGAGGAGCAGCACCCACCTGGTCGGCAAAGAGGACCATGATGGTATAGCTACCGGCCCCGCGCGGTGTATACTTCACCGTGAAGGTGTCATTGTCATTACGGATGATGTCGAAGTCAATGTCGGCCTCAGTGGGGCCCACCACGCCAGGAGCACACTTGATGCCGATGCTGACATCACCTGCGGTGGTGGTGGGAGCAGAGGCTGGGATCGCGTAGGGACACCTCACCCCCGCGCCCACCCGCTTGGGGCAAGGCCTTACCCTGGCCGGCCTCTGTGCAATCCACAGTGAAGTACGTTGGCTCATGAGCCTTGAGCCCGGTCTTGGCTACTCCGGGGCCATACACCTTGACCTTGTTTGGGTGGCTACCGGCTCCCACGTTCACCTGCAGGGCACAGAGGCAAGTGCAATGGCATGACCGGCCTGGGGGAGAGGCCGGCCTTTTTCACTCACTGCCGACAAGCACACGAAATGTGAGCATGAAGTGACTATCTGATGCCACGATGCCACCTTTAGGTGTCTGTGTATCGGGAGGAAGGAGACGACTCGTCCCCATGAACACTCATCCTCGAATGTTCACGGTGGCACTATTCGCAACAGCCAAAAGGCACAGAACCCCCAAATGTCCATCAACAAAGAGATAGGCAACGTGTGGTCTGTCCACACACTGGCACGTTATTCAGCCCTAAAAGGGCGGCAGGTGCTGATTCAGGAGAGGATGTGGGTGAACCGTAACGAGAGCGTGATGCTGAGTGAAAGCGGCGAGGAACACGAGGCCCCATACCAGATGGTGCATCTATAGCAAACGTCTAGGACGGGCAAACCCACACAGCCAGGAAGATCGGTGGTTATTTAGGGCTGGGGGAGGGGGAGTTGGAGGGTAGAGGGGTTTCTTTTGGGGATGATGAAGATGCGCTCTGCTTTGATTGTAACCGCAGCTGCCTAACTCTGGAGGTACTCAAAACCACCAAGCTGCACACTTGAGATGGGGGAACTGCGTGGCTGTCATCTGACACAGGTGGAGGACAGAAGGGAAGCAGGTGCCCCGGGGAGACGGGCTGCAGGCCCACTGGAGGCCCCGGGAAGGCCGGCTCACCCGGAAGGGGCTGTTAGGGACGTTCACGCCTCCCCAGGACACCACGGCCGTGTGCTTCACAGGCTTCCTGGGCACATAGGAGCAGCTGTAAGTGCCGTTGCCGTTGTCCTTGACCGACGCCTCCACGGGGCATCCCTCGTTGTCCTGGAAAGCGGGCAAGGACAAGCAGCCTGCCGATCCGCCCGGGCACCTGGCCACCCCACCCCACCCCACCCCCACCACGGGTGGGCACCCCACCTGGACTTGGATCCGGAGAGGGGCCTTCCCGCCATGCTTGGCATCCACCGTGAACTCGGCCGGCTTATTGACGGCCACACCCGTCTTCTCCAACCCAGGCCCGCGCGCCTTCACCTGATGAGAGGCCACCCAGGTCTCAGGCCACCAAGGACCCAGAGTGGCAGGAACACACCCCTGGGGATACCAGCCCGGCCACTCCTCCCAAGGCTCCACACAGAGGCAGAAGGGGGCCGAGACCAAGGCCAGCAGCGCGTGCCCCTCACCCTATCTGGGTGGAAGTCCTGGGGCGCCTCACGGATGTCGGCCATGAAGGGGCTGAGGCGGATGTCCTCACTGTTGCACAGCACGTGCACTGCATACTCGCCAGCCTCCTGGGGCCAGTAGCGCACATCACAGGAGCCGTCGCCCTTGTCGTCGCATTCAATCTTGGCCTGCGACGGGCCCTCCACCGAGAAGCCTGAGGACAGCCGCCGGTCCCATCAGCACCCTGGAACCCGGTCGGGTGGCCTCACCGCCCTCCGCCCTGAGGTGCCCACATCACAGCCTCCAACCTACCCAAGGTGCCGACATCGTCCCCGATGGCCTCCACCACAAAGTCTGCTGACTTGCCGACGACACCCCCTTCCAGCCCAGGGCCCCAGGCCCGCACCTTCTGATTGCCACACTCCGTGCCCACCTTCACCTCGAAGGGACTGTGAAAAGAGAGCCACGCAGGGCAGCGCTGAGGGCCCAGCAGGGAGAAAAGCGTGCTGCCTGGGCTCTGAGGGCTCTGCCCGGGGCCTCACCTGCGCCCAATGTTCTGGCCGCCCCACGTGATGGTGACAGTGTAGGTGCCGGGGACCATGGGGTAATACTCGAAGCCATAAACGCCGTCCCCCAGGTCCTTCTGCTTCACACGCTCCTCGCCCTCTGCCCAAGACAAGGGAGGGCCTCAGGCCTGGCCAGCAGCAGCCCCGGGGTCTGCCGCTGCCCATCCCAGCTGTGGCCCAACTTACTGGGACCCTTCACGGTGACCTTCAGCTCCCCACTGCCCGCGCCCTTCGTGTACACCTTGAAGTCCGCAGTCTCTTTCACCCGCACACCCTTGGGCTGCAGGCCCCGGCCGACAGCGCGGCAGGCACCCGGGTTACAGGCTGTGGGTACAGGGCCGGCTAAGCCACTGGGAGCGGGCCGTGGGCGACCCCGCCCCCCGCCCCCCGCACAGGGCTGGGGGTCCCTCAGAACTTGGTCCCACGGGATGGCGAGGGACATGCAAGAAAGAACTGCAAGGGACCGTGACCCCAGGACCTGCAGGCCAGGCCTCCTCCCAGCTCCTCAACACCAGCACCCCGCCCCCCACCCAGCCCACCCCCTCCCAGAGGAAGACAGATCCAAGTACCGTTGACCCTGTGGGCAGAGCAGAGAGCAGCAGGTTTCTAAACAGCTGGAGCGAGCTCTTCTGAAGGTGAAAGCGTGGAGAGAGAGCCGGAGAAGGAGGAGGAAGGGCCCCAGTAGGGGACGACAGAGAGCCCAGACAGTGGAAGCATAGAGACCCAGGGGGCCGGGGCCGGGGCCACATGGAGACTCGCCCTAGCTACCCCCTCCTGAGGGAGGCCCAGTCTACAGCGCCCCGCTCGGGGGGCGGCTGGGACCGGCCTACCTTGGCCAACAGTGACAGTGTAGGGGCTGCGAGGGATCGGCACGCCGGCAAAAGTGACGTGCACCGTGTGGACGCCCTCCATGGTGGGCTGGTAGCTGCAGCGGTATGTGCTGTCGCCCCGGGCCTCCAGCTGGGGCTCCACGGCGCCCTTCTGTCCCGTGGGGTCCTGGATCACAACGTCCACCTCACCCGTGCCAGCTCCTGCCACGAGGCACCGGCTCAGGCCCGGGCCGTTCCGGGACCCTGGCAGCTCCCGCCTCAGACCTGCCAGCCTCAGCAAAACCCCCTCACCTGCCGTGAAGATCTCAAAGTAGGTGGTCTTGTTGGCAATGTTGCCACTGGGCTCCAGGCCGGGGCCCTGGGCAGTCACTTTGCTGGCATCACCCTGGGACTTGTCCACATACACCTCGAAGGGACTCTTGGCGATATGCTGGCCGGCAAAGAGCACGGTGACCTGTCCCCAGGAGGAGCAGACCGTGAGGGGCGAGCTCTGGGCCTGCCGGCCGCCGCCTCCACCCCCCCCCCCCGCCTCCCCTGGGGCTGAGGGCTCACCTTGTGAGTCCCGGTCACCTCGGGGACGTACCAGACAGAGAAGGTACGGTTCTTGTCATTATTGGCTGTCACCTTTGCCTGTAGCAGGAAGGAGCACATGAGCCATGCTCGGAACGGGGGCACCGCCGAGCCCACCGCCGTCCGCCGGGACCCCTACCTCCTCCTGGTGGCCAGCCGGGTCCTCCACATACACCAGCACCTCTCCCTGGCCGGCGCTTCTAGTCTCCACCGTGAATTCAGCCCGCTTCTTCACCATGTTGCCCGTGGGCTCGATGCCTGCCGGGCAGGGTCAGGGAGCCGGGAGCCGGCCGTCAGGGCCGCCGCCTCGCCCCTGCATCCCTCCCCTGCCATTCCCCCCTCTCCTCATCAGGCGGGCTCCGAACTGGGTGAATCGATTCCACGTGAATCCTGGCCCAGCACACAGCCTGCCCTCGTGCCCCCGCTGCATTCTTGCCATGGGCCGGGCCCGGGTCTATTTCCTAGTACCCTCACTCAGTCGGCCTGGGCCCTAGTTCCCATGTTTCGCCCTGGCTGGCTTATCTCTGTTTACAGGAGAGCGGCTGGGTCCTCCCTCCTGAACACGCTCCACCTTGCGCTGGTGACTCGGGGACTTCTAGCCAAGTGGCCAGTCCTGAGCAGACCTGGCCCACTTCTTGGATTCTGAGGGGGTGCTTGAGAACCTAGCCACCACGTAAGCAAAGAGTTCCCAAGACCTCCAGGTCCCGCGGGAACGAGGTAAGCACTCAGAGCATCCCTGCCCCCCCCCCTCACCTGGCCCGTAGGCGCGGGCTTTCTTTGGGTTTAGTTTGGGCCGCAGCGGAGCCCCTGGCTTCAGCTTGGCCTTGGGGAACTGGGACAGGTAGGTCATGACGGAGTGTTCGTCTACATTGGGATCCACGATCTCCTCGGGCGTGATCACCTAGCACAGACGGAAGACAGAAACCACGTGACCTCCAAGCCTCAGGCTCCCGGGAAGCCACACGCCTGGGCTGCCCGCTGGGACCGCACCCCCTGGACGGCCTGCACGCGGCCGGGCGGGGGCGTACCTGAGGGATGCCCAGCCAGTCATCGGCCTGCTGCATGGCCTCCCTCGCGTTGTTCACGGGCTTGCTGGCGTCCCAGGAGTCCCAGTCAGGACACAGGCCTGCGGCGCAAGGAAGGCTGGGAGGAGAGGGGAGGGACCCGCGGGCCCCCCGACGAGGGCGCTGCCCGCCACCTCAGCCCCCTGCCCCGCACCCCCTCGCCCCTCACCTGGGGCACAGCTGTCGACGAGGGCGCCCAGGGCCCTGCCGCTCTGCCAGTCCCGGCTAAAGTTGGTGATGGGCAGCTGTGGCAGCTTGTTCTGAATCCAGCCCAGAAGCCGCTGCTTGGGGGTCTGCTTCTTGGCTTCCTCATCCTCCTCCTCATCCCACATGGGCATAGAGATGGAGTAGTGCAGGATCAGGGTCCAGATGAGACCTAAGATCAGCTTCAGGTTCCCGTCCACGATGGCCTTGCTGTCTGTGAGGAAAGCGAGTGGCCACACTGAGCGCGTAGGCGGCTGAGCTCGAGCCTCCCAGAGCACGCGCACACAGGGCACCGGGCGCTCACAGGTGGCGCAGGGGGAGCGGGGGGGGGGGGACGGGAGAACCCTCCTGAGGGCATGGGGTGTGGGTTGTGCCCTCTGCCCAGGGTCCCTGTGCGGGGTGAAGGAGACGAGAGAGACCTCTGGGGACGGACGGGGTGACACCCGCTGACACGTGGTGCCGATACAGTGCAATGAAGGGTGTTGCTGGGGGCCCAGAGGCAGCCCCGACGATGGACCCAGGCTGCAGACAGGGCCCGGGGTGGTGGTGGGGGGGTGGTGGCTCCGGAAGAGCCCTTCTCCTGAAGGTGCTTTGCAGCTGCCTGCCTCCAGGGTCCCCAAGGAATCGGGCAGGGGGAGCAGCCTGGCCCCGGTGGGCCTAGATGCGAGAGAGCCCCTGAGCTGACCCTGGCACTGGCTGCGGACTGGGGCTGCGGCTGAGGAAGAGGAAAGCTGGCCGGCGGGACAGTTGAGAAAGAAAACCATTGCCTCAGGATGACTGGGTGGGCCGAGGGCCACGCAGGACAGGGGAAGTGGAGGCGTTGGGCAAGGACCCTTTGTATGGAGGATGTGAGCCCTACCCCCACTTCCTCAGTGCCTCCCACCCCCCCACAGACCCAAACTGGGAGCAGGCCCGGGGTGGGGAGTGCGGAGGACACAAGAGCCAGTGCTTGGGTTGCATGGCCCTGACTCACTGAGACCCAGCAGCTGGCCTGCCACCCAGGGTGATGGCCAGGACACATGCCAGGGAGCCCCTTCACCCAGTCTGAGGAGAAGGGCAGAGCTAGCCAGCCTGGGTGGGGCAGCCAGGGCCCCGCTTGGGAGCGTGGGTGGGGTCCCTGACTCCTGCTGCCTCAGCAGAGCTCGCCGGCGGCCGCCTGCCCTCTTCACCACCTAACGGGGCCCTGGGCCTCAGGGGGGGTGGCTGCCAAACTCACCACAGGGGAAGCGGTTAGGGCGGGCACCCGGCACCCCGTCACCCCAGCAACCCCTCCAGGCTCTGGGCCCCACCCAAGGCACTTCTGGGTCTCAGCTTCCTCAGGGGTGGGGCCCTGAAAAAGGGAGGGCTCCGGGAGCCACCGGAGTCCTGCACCCCCATCAAAATCAGGAGAAAATACTTGTGTGATGAGTCAACTGGAGGGTGGGAAGAAGGAGATGGACGCCACCAAAAGGGCCATCAGTGGCAGGCAGCCTCGAGGACCGGCCAAGCCACTCAGCGAAGCAGCCTCTCTGCTCCCAGACTGAGGCGTCCTAGTTCTGCACCCCTGCCTTGTTCTGTGCCCAGACAGCAAGGGGACGTGGTGGAGGAGGGGCTTCAGGCTGCGGGTGAATGGAAGGTTCAGAGAAGACCAAAGGCACAGGCCTAGCCAGGGCTTCCCAGCAGGCCCCCACCTCAAGTCCTGCTGCGACTTAGGAGAGGACACATCAGGCCAAGCTCATCAGCCTCAGTCGTTGGGCAGGGCCCTCCCCTCGATCATCAGTAGAAGGCGGGCCTAAGCCCTCCTCCATCCCCCTCACAAAAGAGGGAGGGAAGAACCAGGGCCCGGGGTTGGGAGACAGCCTGGTTGGATGGCCCCGCCCCATCCCACCCCCTTTCCCCAGCCCCGGGGCTAGCCTGCCCCCTCCCTCCCCTAATCACTGCTGCTTTCCAACATTTTTTTGCCTTATATGGCAAAGCTCTGGGAACTAGGCCTGCTCCAGCCAGCTCACAAGAGGAGGAGAAGAAGGGAGGAGGGAGGAGGAGACCCCCCCCCAGACAGCTGGGGTGTGGCCTGCCTCCCCACATCCGGTTGCCCCCCCACCCAAGGCTCAGAGATGACTCAGCTTGGCTAGACTGAGGCTGGGACTGAGGGGTGGGCCTCATCCCCGACTGGCATTCCAAAGAAAGAGGTGGGGCCCTGGAGACCTGCCCTCGGAGTGGTTGGGGGCATCGGAGTCTCCGTCACTCAGACTGAGGCTCAGCAAGGACCGTGCCGTAGGGACAACTAGAACTGTAAAGAAAAGAAAGTTTTCCTTCTCTCTCGGCAACACGCTACCCCCCCAGTGACCCACCAGTTCCGGTGCCTGTCTCTGAGCAGCCCCCATCTTGAGAAGAACCTGGGATGCCGCAGTAGGTCCGGTCAATGCCAGCCTCACCAGCCTCACCCGTCCAGTGACACGGACACTAGGTTGGCGGTGAGCCCAGTGCACGCTGGAGTACCTCCCAGCCAACTCCTGCATTCTAGATGCAGAAAAGCAAGTCCTACATGGAAGCAAGAGTTTGGCCCAAGCTCAGCGGTAACTTGGAGTTGAAGTAGACTACAAACCAGCTCCCTTCGCCAGCCGACTCATCTCACGTGCCCTTTGGCTAGCTATCGTCCTCTGTGGCCCCGAGTTCCCCGAGGGGAGATCTAAACTGGGGGTTGGGACCATCTCCAATAGAAGGACCCATCTCCCAAGGCCAAAAGGAGCCAAGAGCCCTAGACAATGGGACCCGCGAGCTCCAAGACCCTGTTTAGGAACTACAGGAGCGCGGGAGGCCAGAGGACCCTTCCCAAACTGCCGAAGGGGAGGTGGTGGAGGGCCTGAGACTCCCCCTCCTCAGGGATGGGGCACTGGGCGCAGGGCCAGAGCCTGGCCAGTGCCCGCCTTCCGCAGGCTCTCTCCCACCGCGGGCTCGGTGGCGGGGGCGCGGCCTGCGGAGGATGTGAGCTCAGCCTGGGCGCGGGCCAGCCGGGGTGCGGCGGGCGGGGGCGCGTAGCGGTCTGCATGCCTGGCCGGCCTGCCAGCGCGCCTTTGTTCTCGAGGCCTGCGCGCTGGAGCCCGGCGGCCGGGGGGCAGCGCCGCGGCTTGGCGGGGGTGGCTGGGAGGGGTTGGCCTGGGAGAGAGGGGAGGACGCGTGGAGCCCCCGCCCTCGACCTCCCGGTGCCACAGGGGCGACCCGCGCCCTCACCGATGGACACGAGCTTGATGCTCTCGCGGTCCAGGAACTCGAGCGCCACCGACACGTTCTCCAGCTGCATCTGGCGGAAGGTGGGCCTCTGGTTGTGCTTGCGGTGCATCTTCTTCTGGCTGAGCACCTCCAGCAGTGCGATGAGCCGCAGCCCATCGCTCAGGTCCGTCTGCAGGTTGGCGATGCGCTTGCTCACGCACTTGAGGTGCTCGTTGCACCAGCGCGTGAACGTGTTCTGCTGGATCTTCTTCCACGGCGCGTCCTCCGCCAGGTCCTTCTCGGTGGCTGGCATCTCGGCGTCCCGCGTGTCGGTACCGCCGCCCGGAGCCGCGCCTGCCGCGCTCTGGCCCGCCCGGGAGTGGGAGCTACTCATTTTGAGGCGCGAGGAGCCGAGGGGCGGTGCTGCAGCCTAGGCGAGGGGACGGCCCTTTAATTAAAGTCGCAGGCACCTCGGCACACGCAGGGCGAGGCGGACAGCGGTGATTGTGCTGCGGAGAGAGCGAGCCCTTTAAATGCGGGAGGGGGGCGGGTTCCGTAGGGGCGGAGCCACAGCGGGGCGGGGCCCCGGGGTGGGGCTTTGGGCCGCACCCTCCCCGCCCCGCCCCGCCCGTCGGAATGCCCCCTTCAGCCCCCAGTCCCGTCAGTTCGGACCCGACACCCAGGCTCCGGGGAGGGTCTTTGGGCCCCGAAGGGGGCAAGGACGCGCCCTCGCCTCATGGCCTCGCACCAGCGCTGCAGGAAACGCTACAGCAAGGAACGGGTGAACAGCGTCTGGCGCCGTACCACTTGGCCGCCAGCGGGCACGCCATACAAGGGACTTTCTTTCCCCAAGTCCCCTGCGGGGGGCGGGGGGGGTGTTGGGTGAGGTGAAGTGGGGTGGGGTGACTCCTTCTCCCCGAGTCACCTGGACTCCGTCCCGTCCCCGCAGCCCCCGCAGCCCCCCGGCCCCCTCCCTACTCGGGACTCCCGCGCCTGGGGTTCCCCGGCCGCCCCTGCAGCAGCGGGAAGGGACCCGATCCTAAGAGCGAGCCCTTGGAGACCGCGGGTCCCAGGCCCGGCGCTGCTGCCAGAGCTTCACGCCCGTGCCCCACGCCAGGGAAGCGGCCGCGCCACAACCCCTGTGCCAGGCCCGCCTTCCCGCTCTACGCGGTCCTGGCCCGCGCACCTGCGCCCGCCGTCCCGCCGGTCCCCACCGCCTCCCTCCCTCCCCACTCCACTCGGGAGGAAATGGGGCACTGGGCCAGGAGGCCGCCGGCACTCCAGGAGCAAGCAGCCTTGCAAGGGACTGGGCGTGCCAATGGGCACTGGCAGAGGGCCGAGTGAGGCGCGCAGACGGCGAGTGTACGTCTGACCCACCATGCCATCCACCTGGGGCGCTGGGGCTTTGCTCTCCTCTTGCAATGCCCCCCGCCCCCCCCCCACCGGTCGCCCCAGGAGGCAGCCTGGCAGGGGGCGGGGGGGAGGGGGGAGGGGCACCTTCCAGACCCAGAGGGCCTGCTCATGAGTTCCAATAAGGCTTGGCAGGCTCTGAGTACTTGGATCTGGGTGGGCCTCGGCCCCGTAGCAGCACAGGGGCGGGGGGTGGGGGCAAAGACAGGGATCCAGGGTCCTGATGTGGGCGAAGCATGGAGGGCTGCAAGGGCAATGGGCAGCTATTCAGTCAAGATCACTTTTCTGGTCGATCGGTATGGAGACAGTGGGAAGGCTGCCGTGGAGAGACAGAGACCACTAAAGGAACAGAGGCAAGAGGTCTTCTAGGGACCCTCGCTGCCACCCTCTTCAGTCTAGAGAAGCCAGCCTACCAGGACTCCTCCCAGGCCTGTGCGCCTCCCCTCTGCAACCTGTTCCCTTCCTTATGTCTTCTCTTAAGAAAGCCAATGCCTCTTCCTCCTGCGTGGCTGTGAGACTGAACTGCACACTAGCAGGGTTTAAGTTACCTCCTAAAGACCAGTGCAGGAGGAGGCCCTGGGTCAGCCAGCAGGTCGTGCCCAAATATGGTTGACTGAAGTAGCCCCGGGGGGTCTGTGTTACCCGCGGTGGGGCTGCAGTCCCAGGCAGCATGTCCCCCGCCCTCTGGCACGCTCCCTGCGGGGCTGCCTGTCACCCTATTGCGCTCCTCCCTCTCCCGACCGCTTTCAAACACGCTTGCATAAAACTCCACGAAATGGTGTCTGGGACCTGGGCTGGGAGTGGCAGTGACAGCTGTAAAGAGGGAACCCATATGGACCCCTCCCTACCAGGCCCCGTCAGGACGATGTGAGATGTGACCTGGTCTGTCCCCATGCCCCACTGGAAAAGCAAGTTCCTAAGGACAGAATGACGGGAAATCACTGGATTTTCTCTCCACTAAGTGCCATCCCACTGGGTCATCTGTGTTCATTCTGTAATCTTCAGAGACCAGGCAAACTAAGTCAGCACAACTGAGCGGTAGTCAGCCCCAGCAGAAAGGGGAACAGAAGCTGGGTATCCAGGCTTCCAGCCCTAAGCTTTCCCGGTTTGGGGGAGACCAGGGAGGTGGGTGTAGAGGGTTCTTGTCCTCAGGAAACACAGTATCGCCACCAGATGGCGCCCCATCTCCAAGCCCCCAGATCGGGCAGCCCTCGGAAGCCAAAATCCAGCTCTTTCATATTTTCCCTTATTTGGAGTAGATTCTTGGACGTTAGACACACCCCGCCCCCACCCCACCCCCAGCCCTCAGACCCCAGGCCAGGCCCTCCCACATGGGCGCTTCGGCTGGGGCGCAAAGCTGCAGGGTGGCCCGGTGAGAAGAGACCTGGGCTGGAAAGGCAAGTCCAGGTGCCGCAGGTGTGGACACTCACTTCTTGAGCTCCCACCTTGACCGCTGGCCTGGAGCACGTGCAGGTGGACCTGCCAGGGGACTTCACTTACTTTTCCTGGACCCAGCTGGCACAGGAATCTGGGGATGCTGCTGCTCACATCCTGACTGGCGCTGAACATCCAGCTCAGAGCCAACCTGGGATAGGGCCCAGCCGGGGAATCCGGCCCGTAGGAGGAGCCCCTGCTGCCTGTGCCTGGCCACACCCCTGCCCCAGCCCCCACGGAGCGTAGCTGCCCCGGAACCAGCTCCCCCGTGCCCGAGGCAGCTGGTGCCCTGAGGACTGGTGCCAGCGACGACCCCACTATTACCCTCCCCGGGGGTCATACTGGCTGCGAAGCGTCCTTCTAGGTGACCACTCGGTCTCAGCCCATACAATCTCCTGCTCTCGGGAGCCTTTCTTTCCCAGCAATGCAGTGGTTAGCTCATGGGCACCCGCTTAGCCCGTGTCCTGCCAAACACTCAGACACCATCTCTCTGAGGGACCTCTATGGCCCAGGGCGCCCACACTCCTGGGCACCAGCACGCATTCCCGGGTAAACTAGGGAGGGCAGCTCCTGGGCACCGCATTCCCAGGTTCACTCGCAGCTGCGCCTGGCTCCGGCGCGGTGCGGGCCGGCGCCCGCGTTCTTGGCGCCTTTCCGCCCTCCTTCGCCACCCCCGTCCCCGTTCCGCGAGCTGCGCGGTGACCGTTTCGCGCGGAGGCCTCACCTGCTGTCGCCGCGGGCGGCCCGCGACGGCGGGCGTGGCGCCGGGGTCGCCTTCGCGCCCGCGCCGGGAGCCTCGGGGTTCCGCTGGCGTCCGCTGCGCGCCGCGCGCCTCCACGCGAATGGGCCGCCGCTGCCCGCCTTCTTGTTGGCCGCACCCCCGCCCCGCGCCCGCCCCGCGCCCGCCCCGCGCCCGGCCCGGCGAGAAAGCCTTAATTGGTAAAATCGCCCAGGAGCCGGGGGGCGGGGGTGCGCCGCGAGCTCGAGCGCCGGGGCCGCCCGGCGACTCCGCCACCCCCCCATCCCCGATGAGCTCACCGCCCGGCGAGGTCCGCCTGGGGGTGGGGGTGCCTGCCTCAAGATCCCGCGGGGTCTACGGGGCCCACATCTCAGCTCAGCGGGAAAGGCCCCTCCCTCCAGGGAGCCGCCCACAGTCACGGCCCCCTGCATTTGCCCCAAGCCTGGGCTGGCCGGGCAAGTTGGATTCTGCCCCCTAGGGTGGGGGTGGGGGGGGGGACGGACAACAGTCCGCTGCAGGTGTTCGCTGGGCTCCTACCACCCGCAAGGCCACAGTGGGTCAGAGCCCCGAGCCCCGTGCCGAGCGAGCATCCCGCTGCCACCGAATTGGCCCCTGCTGGCTGCCAGGCCTGGCCTGGGAGCCAGCGGCAGAAAGACACTGATTCTCAGGAGCACGATTAGGTGCGGTCCCGAAGTCTGCGAGGGCCCAGGGCGGTGCAGTCGAAGAGCCAAGTATCGGGGCTCCTGTTCCTTTTCTACATGCCAACAGCCTGGCAGCTTCAGATTCGGCTCAAATGTCATTTCCTTGGGGAAGGCCACATAAAGCAGTGTCGTTTTAACATGTTGCCCACAAAGCCCAATAAGAACTACATTTTACATCCTGAGCCAGTATTATGTGCTTGCCCGTGCACATGCACACAGATTGACCCAAGTAACTGAAAGAAACATTTCACAAAATGAGACTTCTCCTTACTACCTGCAAAGCACTCCGATATTTTTTTATTCTATTCTACCTCATTAAAAGAAAAAGAGAGGGGCGCCTGGGTGGCTCAGTTGGTTAGGCACGTGGCTCTTGATTTTGACTCAGTTCATGACCTCACTGTTCATGAGTTCAAGCCCCACATTGGGCTCTGTGCTGACAGCGTGGAGCCTGCTTGGGACTCTCTCTCTCTCTCTCTCTCTCTCTCTCTCCCTCTCCCTCTCCCTCTCTCTCTCTCCCTCTCCCTCTCCCTCTCCCTCCCCCTCCCCCTCTCCCTCTCTCTCTCTCTCTCTTAAAATAAATAAGTAAACATTTAAAAAGAGAGAAAAAGAAAAGAAGAAAAGGAGGGACGGGGAAAGAAGTCGGTCAAACCCGCTAAATGAATTTGGCCGTCCATCTGCAGTTTAACACTAACAGCAAGGCGCTGATCGTCCTCCTGGCCTCCCTGCATTCATTGCTGCCTTTGCTGGCTCCACTGGCAATGACCTTCCACCCTGACCCAGAGTGGGATCTCCCAGCGGTGCCAGGGTCTCCCGCTGCTCCCTCTCGTGGGAACCCCCCCACACACACACACACACTGCTGGGGAGACCAGTGGATTTTTGTCACTTGATAGATGAGCGTGGATGGCCACCATGAATTCAGGCCTGTGAGGTGACTGTGCCGGCGCTTATGGCCAAGACTGTCCTTCAGGGATGGAAACAGACATTGTAATGGTGGAGCTCACCATGGAGGCTACGGCCACGTGGCCGGATCTTGGGACCCCCACCTCCATTTGAATCCTCTTTTTACACTACTGCCTCCCTCCTCCTCCGTACACGATCCAGACAGGCTGGGGGGAAGCGAACGTTTGTATGGCGCCCGCTGTTCTCTGGCGAAGGTTTGATATCGGTTGTGACAATCTTCCGCGTACTTATTTTCACAGTAGTCCTGCCCTTACGACTTTTGTTCCTATCTGAGCAATGTTTCAAAGTATTTGAATACCACTAGGTAAATCCAAAGTATCCTTAACATCCTTGAAAAGTTAAGTTTTATATCAAACTAAAGTATCAAGAAGATTCTGATCTTAACACGTTAAAGAGCTCGGTCAACAATCGTCTGGCTGAAGTTCCAGAGAAATTCCTCCTCTTCTTTACCTCTGCACACCCTTCCCAGAAAGACTCTGCTGGAGGCCCAAGATTTCCCCCAACAGCCCCTGTGATGACTCAGAACCCCCAGACCGTCCAGGTCACTGTCCCGAGAACTAAATACTAGCCGTGGGGACGTCCATGATGGAACTGCTTCACTGGCGATCCCTGCGCATAGTCACCTCCCTGTCTAGGCCTCCAATTCCTCCTCTGTGTGATGGGGGTGGTGCAGAGGGCCTCTCAGCTCCAATGGTCAAGGGCTTTCCTGGTTTCTGGTGTCTAGAATAGACCTGCACGGCAGTGGGGCTGGATTGGGGCTACAGGTGCCCGCGGGGTGGGCGCAGGGGACCGTCACGGTTCAGCCTCCTGGTGCCATCCGTGGTGGGACCCCATAGCGGGGCAATGGGTGGGACATAAAAGGCAGAGTGCCGAGGCAGGTGCCGGGGGAAGGGGTGTTCCTTGGGGAGAAGGCAAACCTAGAATTCCTTGACCTCATAAGGAAACAGCTCGGATCCCTACGGGGAGGGGTGGTGTGGAGGAGGACCGGGCCTCTGGGACAGGGGCCAGCACTGCAGAAGAAGGCTTGGAGAGGTGCTCGGGAATCCGATCTTGCCAAAACTCACAATTCCATGAGGCAGCCTCTGAGCGCCCCGAGCCCGAATGCCATGTGTTTCCCTGCTCTGAAAGATGAACAGCAAGCCCCCGCCCTGCCCAGGCTGTCCCCTTGCTGCTGCCATGCACTTGTCTCGGCAGCCACACACCTCCGCCTCCGATTTCGAGAGACAGAGCAGGCTTTGCGTATACTCTAATTTTTTTTTTTTTCAACATTTTTTATTTATTTTGGGGACAGAGAGAGACAGAGCATGAACGGGGGAGGGGCAGAGAGAGAGAGGGAGACACAGAATCGGAAACAGGCTCCAGGCTCCGAGCCATCGGCCCAGAGCCCGACGCGGGGCTCGAACTCACGGACCGCGAGATCGTGACCTGGCTGAAGTCGGACGCTTAACCGACTGCGCCACCCAGGCGCCCCGGCTTTGCGTATACTCTAAAACCCAGCCAGCTGCAACTCTTCTGGGGGTCTTTGCGCGTGCTCACATCAGGACCACATCTCCTCACCACTCCGTGTGTGGCTACCTCTTCTCCACCCCATAACTCACAGAGAGCCAGTCTGTGACCCTCACCAGCTGGACCTAGCAGCCTGGGTTTGACCAGAGCCCTCCCCTCGTCTCCTGGTCGCCAGCTGTCATCTGACATCAGACACAATACCTCCTCTCCCTATGCTCCCAGCTCTGGCCCTACCCAGGGAGGAGTACATCAGTTGGACCGACACTCCATTAGCCGGCTTCATTCACGATATGATTGTTATAATCACGCCTTTGCAATCTCCCCAGGGACAGCTCTTTATTGACCAAGGCCCCCACCATTTCCTAATAGTAGTCTACGCTCTTCCGCAGGCCTTGCAGCCCTCCATGGTTCGCCCAGATCAGGACCCCGGATCCCTGTCTTTGCACCCGCCCCTGTGCTGCAACGGGGCCGAGGCCCACCCAGACCCGAGTACTCAGAGCCTGCCAAGCCTTATTGGAACTCATGAGCAGGCCCTCTGGGTCTGGAAGGTGCCCCGACCCCCTCCCCCGCCCCCTGCCAGGCTGCCTCCTGGGGCGACCGGTGGGGGGGGGGCGGCGGGCATTGCAAGAGGAGAGCAAAGCCCCAGCGCCCCAGGTGGATGGCATGGTGGGTCAGACGTACACTCGCCGTCTGCGCGCCTCACTCGGCCCTCTGCCAGTGCCCATTGGCACGCCCAGTCTCTTGCAAGGCTGCTTGCTCCTGGAGTGCCGGCGGCCTCCTGGCCCAGTGCCCCATTTCCTCCCGAGTGGAGTGGGGAGGGAGGGAGGCGGTGGGGACCGGCGGGACGGCGGGCGCAGGTGCGCGGGCCAGGACCGCGTAGAGCGGGAAGGCGGGCCTGGCACAGGGGTTGTGGCGCGGCCGCTTCCCTGGCGTGGGGCACGGGCGTGAAGCTCTGGCAGCAGCGCCGGGCCTGGGACCCGCGGTCTCCAAGGGCTCGCTCTTAGGATCGGGTCCCTTCCCGCTGCTGCAGGGGCGGCCGGGGAACCCCAGGCGTGGGAGTCCCGAGTAGGGAGGGGGCCGGGGGGCTGCGGGGACGGGACGGAGTCCACGTGACTCGGGGAGCGCGAGCCACGCCCAGCGCCTCGGTCCCGCGCGGCTTTCCTGTCCTGGCCGGTTTCTGCCGGTTCGATTTGCGTAGGCACCCCCTACCTCCTCCCCTCTGGCCGTGACACACCAGCCGGTGACGCCTCGGCCGCTGACCCCGCCCCGCTCCCACGTCCCGACGAGCCCACGCTCTTTCCCCTGGCGCGCAGGCCCAGCTCCCCTCTCGAGTCCCTCCGGAACGCGCCAGCGGGCGGTGTCTCTAGAGTCGCCGGCCCCGCCCCCTTCCCGGGGCGCGCGGCCCCGCCCGTTCCCGCGGCCGGTCGGGCGTGCGCGGTCCGGGCTTCCGCGCACGCCCCGCCCCCTTCTGCCTCTAGCCTATCCTGCCCGTTTGTGACGTCAGGGCTCGTCAGACCCGCCCCGCCTGCTCCCACGGCCCGACCGATCCGCACCGGCTGCTGCTCGCGGCCCGGCCCCGCCCCGCACAGCGCGCGCCGTCCGCAGAGCCCGCGGCCGTGACGCGGGCGTGACGCGGGCGTGACGCGAGTGCCGCCGCTCCCGAGGCGCTCGCGCTGTCCCCGCCGCGCTCCGAGGCAGCCGTAGCTCGGCCCGCGTCGCCAGGCCCCGGGCCGACCCCGGGTCCCCGCCGCCCGCCATGGACGACTACGCGGTCCTGTCGGACGCTGAGCTGGCCGCCGTGCTGCGCCAGTACAACATCCCGCACGGGCCTGTCGTGGGTACGAGGCGGCGAGCGGGCCCCCTCCCCGCGCCGCCCCCGGGCTCCCGGCCCGCGCCCCTGACCGCCCCGCGTCCCGTGTCTGGCCAGGTTCCACACGCAAGCTCTACGAAAAGAAAATCTTCGAGTACGAGACCCAGAGGCGGAGGCTCTCACCCCCGAACTCGTCCGCGTCGTCTTTCTCCTATCGGTTCTCGGGTGAGGCCCCCGCCCCAGAGCCCCACCTGGCGTCCCGTGGGGACGGGGCTTGGGCGCCACGGAGGCCGGGGTCGGGAGGGTGCAGCAGGGGCGCCGGCCGGGAGGGAGGGGCACGGGGGAAAGGAGGGGGGCCTCGGGGGCAAATGGTCCCGGCCCCCCCCCCCATTCAGACTTAGACTCGGCGTCAGTGGACTCGGATATGTACGATCTGCCGAAGAAAGAGGACGCCTTACTCTACCAGAGCAAGGGTAAGGCCGCGGTGGGCCGGGCACCCAGCCACCTTTATGGCACTCCCTCAGGGACCCTGGTGTCGGGAGGAACCTGGGATCTCGACCCCCATCACCCTCGGCAGCCCTAGAGGGGCGAAACGGTGCCACAGGCTGGCAAATGGGATTCAGATTAGGGCCACTGGGCCGAGGTGGGGCATTGCTCTCTCCTCTGCTACCCTGTCCCCCACCCCTTCCCAAGGCTACGGTGATGACTACTATGAGGAGAGCTACTTGAGCACCAGGACTTATGGGGAGCCGGAGCCTGTGGGCGCCTCGAAGGGGTTCCGCCAGCCCCCAAGTTCACTCTCAGACACAGACACCTTTCACCACCAGGTGAGCTGGCCGTTGAGCACTTGGGTGCTACCTGAGGGGGTCGTAGCTGCCTTCGGATAAAACAGGGGGGCTGCTGGGACAAATGGTGGCCCCCGTGCCTCCAGAAAGGTGTGGTCAGCAGACACCTTCCTGGTCAGGACCGTTCTTTGGGGGGCTGTCAGAACTGTTAAGAATAGAGCACTTGTGGGGTGCCTGGGCGGCTCAGTCAGTTAAGCTTCTGACTTCGGCTCAGGTCACGATGTCATGGTTTGTAGGTTTGAGCCTCCTGGTCAGGCTCTCTGCTGACAGCTCGGAGCCCGGAGGCCGCTTGGGATTCTGTGTCTCCCTCTCTCTCTGCCCCTCCCCGTCTCAAGCTCTGTCTCTGTCTCCTTCAAAAATAAATAAACATTAGGGGCGCCTGAGTGGCTCAGTCCGTTTAGCGCCCAACTTCGTCTCAGGTCATAATCACGCAGTTCGTGAGTTTGAGCCCCGCGTCGGGCTCTGTGCTGACAGCGTGGAGCCTGGAGCCTGCTTCGGATTCTGTGTCTCCCTCTCTCTCTGCCCCTCCCCCTTTCGCTCGCGCGCGCGCGCGCGCTCTCTCTCTCTCTCTCTCTCTCTCTCTTAAAAAGAAACAAACATTAGAAAAAAATTTTAATACAAAAATGAATACACGTTAAAAGAAAAAGACTAGAGCACTTGGGACCGGCCTTCCACCCTGATCTGGGATCTAGCTTTGAGCTCTTTCTCGGAACCTCGGGGCAGAAAGTAAGGTGCAGGCAGCCAGGACGGGCGAGGAGCAAGCAACAAAGCCCTACAGACACAGGGCTCAGACCTCAGGAGGGTCCTGGGAGGGGCAGGGTCTGGGCCTTTAAGCATTGGTCAGAATAGGCCGGTTGGGAGAGTTTGGACTGAGGGAGAGGACAGGCCGCGCTGACCTGCCTGCTGGTCTCCTTTCCTGACTCTCACCTACAGGTGCGTGAGGACAGTCTTTTCTCTTCTGAAGAGGAGAGCAAGGATAGGTGAGTAGGAGGGAGGACCAGGCACTGGGTGCGATTCCAGGCCCTGGGCCGCCCCCCGCCCCCGTCCTGGCTCACCCGCTCCCCTCTCTGCCTCAGGGAGCGCCCCGTGTATGGCCGGGACGGTGCCTACCAGAGCGTCGCGCACTACCGCCCTGTGTCCAGCGTGTCCAGAAGCTCCCTGGGCCTATCCTATTATCCCACCTCCTCCTCCGCCTCCCCCATGTCCTCCTCTCCATCTTCCCCCACTTCGTGGCTCACTCGTCGAGCTATCCGGCCGGAAAAGCAGGCCCCTGGGGCCGGTCTGGGCCAGGACCGCCAGGTCCCCCTCTGGGGCCAGCTGCTCCTGTTCCTGGTCTTTGCCGCCTTCCTGCTCTTTGTTTACTACTCCTTGCAGGCTGAGGACGGCAATCCCTTCTGGACGGAGCCCTGAGGCTCTGGCTTCGTGGCCGCCTGTTCTCAGAAGTCCTGGCTGACTGCCTTAGTAGTGTTTGCTGGGGGAGGGGGTGGGGGCTTTTCTGTGTGTTCTGGCTTGGGAGCACCGGGCCTGGGTCTGGGCACCGCTCGCTCCCCTCGTTCTGCGGGGTAGGTGGCAGGCCCAGGCCCTCCGTAGCACGGTGGGCCTGGGCAGGCCTTCCTCTGGAGCCTTCTGGATCCTGCTTGCCTCTGACCCTTAGGGCCCAGGAGGGCAAGACTCTTCTCCCGGAGAGGAGAACATGGTTGTTGTCGTTGCATGCCTCCTGTCCGTTGTCACCTCGTTGGGGGGGTCAGCCAAAAGCCACCCCGACTTTGTTTTCGTGGACACGCAATAAAAAGACCATTTATTTTTAACGTGTGGGCTCCTTCTGCTGGGTATGGGTTGGGCTCCCCCGGCTGGGGGCCTCCGGGGTCGACATCTGGCTTTGTCCCTTCTCCCCTTTTGCTTTGGGGTTGGGGTAGGGATCGCATGCTACCCGTAGGCGCGTTTGCGCTTTACTTGTAGGGTTCCTGACTCCTTACCCAAAGCTGCTGTAACTACTTAGGACAATAACTGCCACCACGGGGCACGGAGAGCACATTTGGGAATGCAGGCGAGGGCACGGGCACAACGCTACTTACAGAGGCTTTAACCTCGGAGAGCTGACAACGGGCCTCAGTGTCCAAGGGCAGGGACGTGGGCAGGAAAGGAGACATGTTTGCTGGGGTTTCTCCTGGAAAGCTGCTTGCTTAGTGGCATGGGAACTCACAGTACTCAAATGCCTCATCTCTTCTGGGTCTAATCCAACCCCTTACCTGGCTATATTGTTGCCTATCTCCAGGTTTTCTGCGGGGCTGGGGGGTGTTTCATAATCTTCAAAGTTGACATACATATATATACATTTTTTTTTTTTTTAATTTATTTTTGAGACAGAGAGAGACAGAGCATGAACGGGGGAGTGGCAGAGAGAGAGGGAGACACAGAATCAGAAGCAGGCTCCAGGCTCCGAGCCATCAGCCCAGAGCCCGACGCGGGGCTCGAACTCACGGACCGCGAGATCGTGACCTGAGCCGAAGTCGGACGCTTAACCGACTGAGCCACCCAGGCGCCCCTATATATACATTTTTTAAAGATTTCGTACACCCAATGTGGGGCTCGAACTTACAACCCCGAGATTGAGTCACATGCTCCACTGACTGAGCCAGCCAGGTGCCCCAAAGTTTACATCTATTTTTTATTTTATTTATTGACTTATTTTTAAGAGAGAGAGAGCACAAGCCGGGGAGCGGCAGGCGGTGGGGAGGGAGAGAGAATGTTAAGCAGGCTCCACGCTCAGCATGGAGCCCGAATCAGGGCTCAATCCCACGACTGTGGGATCACGACCTGAGCCGAAATCAGGAATCGGACGTTCAACTGACTGAGCCACCCAGGTGCCTTTACATGTAGTTTTTAAAGCAAGTGCTAAGGAGCCCGAGGGCAGCAGACTGCGTGAGGCCCTGCATCCTGGTTCTGCATGCCAGCTGAGGAGGAAGGCGCAAGGGGTGGGGGTGGGGGGTGGTCCGGGCAAGCACTCCAAGCACTCAGGTGGCAAGCAGAGTCCCTGGCACGGGTCCCCGACGGGTGGGGCCCTGGCATCAGTCCCTCACCTCTGACCAGCTCCTTGCTTGGGCAGTAGGACTCGGCCAGGCCTACCTCCCTGGGCACAGCACCCGAAGGCCCCTATTTATGGTACACAGTGAACTTGGGTCAGGGCTGGAACTGGCACCCCCCCTACCCCGTGCTCCTGACCATTTATTTTTCCTGCATGCTAGTGTTTCTCCCACGTGTGTGTGTGTGTGTGTGTGTGTGTGTGTGTGTGTTTTCTTAAAGTAACACGTGCATTTAGAATTTAGGGAACAAAATGAAAGAAATGAATGGCTTCTCATTTTCTCACCACCCCCACAGCTCAGCCTCCCTTGTTTGCTCCAAGCCACTCCCACCCCGGCTCACCCCCACCCCCGCTCCCCACCCCTCCCCCGCCAGGGCCCAGCCACTTTCGGGGAGGACTCCCCAGGCTCCCTGCCTCTGCCCCTTACCGTCCACCTAGACCCGGCTGCTCTGGGGTGGGCGGTGGGCACGGACACGAGACGGTGCCTCCTTCCTGATGACGAAGGGGCCTGATGATCAGATCAGTGAGCCCATGTCAGGCTGCCAGTGCACCAAGACCCCAGAGGGGCACAGTGATGCAACTCATCTCACCCACTGATCCCCAGTCAGGTGTGTTGAGAGGAGGGACTGACCCTGCCTGGGAGGGCAGCTACCCCACGGGCACTTGGCACCCAGGCAGAGACGCAAGTGAAGCCTAGCGGACCCAACATAGGGCCTGGGGAAGTGGCGAGCTTGACGTGGTGACACTCTGGAGTGGCTGGGGCAGAGTGAAGGCACAGTGGGAGGCGAAGGGGAGCTGAGCTTGAGACATCCCAAGGAAAGGACAGAGACGGCATGGCTTCTGGACGTGATGGCCCTCTATAGGCCTCTATCTGGTGCGGGAAAGGGGGCAGGGCGACAAGGTGTGCTTGGCAACCACTGTGGTTTCTTGGATGTGAGAAGAGAGGAGAGGGAGGAGACGGTCCTACCCATGTGACTCAGTCTCCCCCTTTCCATTCATTTCTTCCCCGAGGTGACCTGCATTCACCCCCCTGTGGCCAGGTAGAGGATTGCTGAGGACTCGCACAGTCCCTAGAGAGCTCCCCCTTTGAGCCTCCTGCCCTAGGGCTCAGAGACACCCCTGTCACATGCAGTCTCGATAGCTTGGGAGGATACTGGGCCTTCCCCAGGACTCCACTTCAAGCCTGGCCCCCTGCCCCAGAGCTCTGTGGGTCCCCGCGGACTCCCATACCTTTCCCAGTGCTCTGAAGGCTCCGGGCCTCCACGTGCTATTGTGCCCCATCCCTAGCAGGCACCCGAGTGCTCTCTGCTGCTCTGGGGGCCCTGATCCTAAGGCTGTGGATGGCTCCATGGGGACCTGCTGGAGCACTGAGCTTCAAGGTCTCTACTTAGTGCTCTCTAGGACTCTGGGACTACCTCTGAGAAAGCTCCCACGGGCCCCCCTCCTGAAGTTACCTAGGGCTCCGGAGTAGCCCCACCAGGGCAGCTGGGGTTCCAGGATTCCCACTCCCAACAGTTCAGGTAATCCTCCTTCCCCCTCCAAGGGCTTGTGAGGTGGCCAGGGGCACAGTAGGGGGACAGTAGCTGCCCTCGGTCCAGGGCACAGCGCTGTGCTGGTTCAGGGATGTCAGCCCTGCTGGGAAGGAGAGGCCCCGGCAGGCAGGGGCTGCCAGACTGGGCACAGCAGCATCCCAGGACAGGGACAGAGAGGAGGGCCCTACAAACGTGGTCTGCAAGGAGTGCTCCTGACCCTGGCCCTCCAACACGGGCCCCTGAATGTCCAGGGGAAGAGGAGGACCGCACTGGAACGACATAGGACTGGGCCTGCCTTGACACACCCACTGTCCAGAAGCCAGCAGCTGCGGCGAGAGAGGGCAGTGGCCAGGCCACTTGGTCCCAGTGCCTCCACGAGCATAAACTACCCCAGGGCTTAAGACCCTAACGGATGGGAAAGTCGCACTACCTCCTCTGTTCTGGAAACTGACGGTGGCCCTGCCACCCTAGGCGCCCGGTGGCCAGTCCCGGGCAACACCGCCCTCTCAAGGCAGGCCGCACGCAGGTGAATAAAGTCAGGCCCCACCACTTCTGCGGGGCATGCTGGCCAGGGTCCCCACAGGACAGCTCCAGAGCTGGGCTGAGCCGAGGAGGAGCCCCTGTCCCTCCCTGGATGCCACATCCTGTCCAGGCAGCTGTGACAGACGCAGGGAAGCAAGGGCGAAAGATGCCAGCCTGGGGGTGGGGAACAAGCCCCGGGGGGAAGGCTCCGCACGGAGGCTACAGGACAGACCCGGCCCTGCCCAGGCAGGGGGCAGAAGGGAGCAGGACTGGGGCTCCATCCCTGCAGAGGGCTCTGGGGTAGGACGGGCGCATGGCACCGGGACTCCATCCTACGAGCGAGCGGCAAGCGGGCTGGGACCCGGTGCACTGGCAGAGTCCCGGCAGGACACCCCGGCCGCTAGGTGCTAGGAGGAGACAGGGAGGGGCAAAGCCCCGGGCCCGCCACCGGGCTCACACACAGGGTGTGGAGGCCTGGTCACCTGCCCGGAGCCAGCGGGGATGGTGGCCCAGCCCCGCCGCACCCGCACCAGCGCCCAGGCCTTGCCTGCCAGGCGGGGCGCCAGGAGCAGAGGAGCGGTCCCCGCCACACGGCGACCGCAGGCTGGCCCCATCTCATCTTCTAAGTGTAGGGACGGGACCGCTGGCCACCCTAGTGGGGAGCAGCACGCCCCCCGCCCCCCATCCTTGGGGTCCTGTCCGCTCTGAGTCCAGGCAGCGCAGGGCAGGGGCAAGCTGACCAGCCCCACCCCACAGCCAGCCTCCAGCCCGCCCCAGCCACACCTCTGCACCTGGCCCTGCCTGTCGCCCTTCTGCCCCATCGCCCGCCGCCCCCCATCCCCCCAAAAGAGGCTGGAAGGGGACTGGGGTGAGGAAAGGGGGGCACCCGGCCCCTCAGGGTGGGTGGGGCTGCCACTCACCCGAGCCAGCGAGGGAGTCCCAGCACCTCCACAAGGGGAACCTTAGTCCGGGGCCCCTTAGGATTCTGTGGGCCCACCCCAGCGCGTGTGGCCACATCCCGCTCCAGGGCATAGGGCCAAGGTGCTGCAGGGCAGCCCCGACCACGGAACCCCGGCGGAACCAAGGGAAAGAGGATGGGGTGGCCGCTAAGACAGGGCCAGCGAGCACGCAGAGCAGAGCGACAGGTGCCCGCCACAGGCACCTCCCGTGCGCTCAGTGCTCTGCAGCTCTGGACGGTCTCCTCCCGCTCCCGCTCGGGTGGGTGTGGGGGAGTGGGCCCATGGCAAGTGCAGACGGGTCCCCCAGAGGGTGGGGTCTCCTCCTCCGGGGCAGGTGCATCCAGGGGAGGGCCGTCCCCAGCTGGGGCCCGCTGTGCCGTGCGGCTCAGAGGTGGGGCTGGCTTCCGCCGCCTCTAGCGCTCCCCACGGGCTCCCCACGGGCGGGCCGTGTCTCTCAGCAGGTCTCCAGGAGCCCAGCCAGGCCACTGGCGGCGGCGGAGGGGACGGGGCTGAGCAAACCACTGAGCCACGCGTGGGGTGGGGGGTTGCCCTTGAGCCGGCACACCTGCTGAGGACCGGCCGGGCACAGACGTCCTCGGGCAGAGACGGTGAGGTGCAGGGATGGGCACCGAAGGTGGGTGGGCAGGTGAGCGGGCGCAGGATCTGGCTGCCGGGGGCTGCGCCCACCCACAGGGCCGGCCACCAGGGGGAGCGCCTGCGCGGCCCCGTGAGGGAAAGGGAAGACTCCGCGCCCCTCCCCCCCGCCCCCCCGTGGCCCCCCCCCGCACCCCCCCCCACCCCCCGCCCCCACCACCGCAACCACCACCAGGGGCAAGAGGCCTCCGAGGGAAGAGGGAAGGCCGGGCCCTCCTTGCTGTTCCTCCTGCCGGGGCCGAGGGACGGGAAAGCCGTTCAGCTCAGACACACGCCAGGGAGCTGGCGACGACGCTGGTCAGATGGCCCCGGCGTGTGGGGCCACACTGGGCCTGTGGGGCTCCGGGGGGCCGTCTTCAGGACCAAGCCACCCGACACGCTGGCCGGGGGATGTCCCCAGGAGCCACGACCACAGTCCCCGAGGTCAGGCCCAGCAAGCAACGCCCTGGTCTCTGCTGCTGCTCCCGGGACACGGCCCCGCTGCCCCGAGACCCTCTGTCCTCGGGTTCAAAAAGCACACGGCGGCCGCCCCCTTCCCCTCCCCCCCCCGCCCCCCCCCCCCCCCCCCCCGCACGGTGCCAGGAGCTGCACCAGGGGGCCTGGCCCTGCGCGGCAGCCACGGCCAACGGGAAAGGCCCGGCCCACAGAACCGGCGTGACACACAGAGCTCGTGAGCACGTCAGAGCGTGTCAGAGCGAACTCATCTCTGAGGCCCAGCCAAGAAGGACGGGGTGGGCACTTCCCCAGGGAAACCAGATGCTGCTGGCCTCCTGTGGCCACAGTGGGAGCTCCTTCCTGGATTGACGGCTGCACCCCGCCCCTCCCCCACCGCAAGCCTGCCACCACCTGGGCCACCAGAGTCCAGCACGGGGCCACCGGGCTACCCGAACCATCACTGAGGAGGGGCCGCTCCTCTCCACTCCCTGCCCTCACCCGCTTGCCAGCCGCCCGGCGGAGGGCAGGGGGCAGAAGGGAGGGCACGCCTGTGTGTGGAGAGAGGTCACCCCTGCCTGCCTCACACGGGGCAGCTGCCCCCGGCCCCGGGGAAGGAGAGGATGCGGGGGCAGGACTGAGGCCCCCGGGCGGGAGCACCGGCGGTCCGGAGCCTCCTGCTCTCAGGCCTGGGCAGGACTCAGCACGCTGGCAACGGTGCTGACCGGCTGCCGTGACGACAGACAGCTGCCCGCCCCTGTGCCGGGACGGCCGCCAGGGCTGCACGCTGCCCTGCAAAGGGCAGAAAGCGCCCCTCTTGGGCTGCGTGGGCCGCCCGGGAACCCGGTCCCATATTCTTCTTCCTGTCTCTGGCTCTTTGTGCGTTTTGTCTGCAAGCCTTTAAAGACGAAGAGCCACCCTCTGCCCATACAAATGCGGGCCCTGCCTGCCTTGGTCCCCGGGCCGGAACGTGCCACCCCCCCTTTAGACAAAGGACGTGTTCCTGAGGGGCCCTGTGAGACCAGGACGCCCGCACCCAGGTTCAGGAGCCAGGACGCTCCTCCTGTGTCGTCCCCTCCAACCCTGCTCCAGGTGGACCCGTGTGACCTAGAAGGACACAGCAGAGGGGAGGGAACAAGAACACAGACATGAAGTTGTAAAACGGCTGAGGCTTCAATCTCGGGGCCCCTCTCTTCTCTCTCTCCCCCCCTCTGCCCCCTTGCTCTCTGTCTCTTTCTGTCTCCCGTCTGTCACATCGCTGGCTCTGGGAAGCCCTGCCCTGTGCTGCCCTATGGAGGGGCCCCACGGGGGAGGCACCGAGGCCCCGCCACAGCCACGGGAGCCAGCTTGGACGCAGGGCCCGCCCGACAGGCAGACCGGGTGGCTTGGGCCCTAGCTGATGCCTGGACTGCGGCCTGTGAGCCACCTTGAGCCAGAGCCCCCCAACCGAGCCCTCTAGGAGCCTGTCCTCAGACAGTGTGGAGGTCAGATCACAGGGATTAGTGGTGGCAGGGGTACGTCGGGGTAACTCGGTGTGCAGCAATGGGTGAGGAATACATGGAAGCGGTCCAGCAGGAAAGCGCCACGACCCGGTAGCTGGGGGCGGGGGGAGCAGGGAGGACGAGAGGCAGAGGCTAGTCCGTTTGATCCCACGGCCACAACACGCTCGTGTGCCACGTCGCAGAGCCGCTCAGGTATTTACGTGGAGAAAGCCTCTCTGAGTAAGTCTGGAGCAAAGGAACCCACGAGAAGCCCCGGAAGCCATTAGGAAGAGCCTGGAAAGCCCGATGACACAGAAACTAAACGCGTCTGCCTGGCCTGAACAAACCCAAAACCACAGTCAAGAGACAAGTGACAGTGCAGCGCGGGGAAAGATTAGCAAGACGTGACTCAGGCCTCGCAGCATCAACCTATCGAGAGAGCTTGAAGCGGTCCAGCAGGAAAAGCGCCAAGACCCGGTAGCTAGAGGCAGGGGGCGCGAGCAGGGAGAAGGAAAGGCAGAGGCTACACCCTTCGACCCCACGGCCAGAACACGCTCGTGCGGCACCTTGCAGAGCTGCTCATTCTGGAGACAAATGGCGGCCAGTGCCGGGCACTGCATTGCCCCCACCAGCCGGGGACAAGCCACCGCGGAGTCAAACAAACAGCGACCACCAAAGAGACCGGCCCTAGTGGGTGGGTGGCGGTCGTGGCGCCGGGTGCCGAGCAGCTCCGGGCGGCACCGCCGGGGCCCTGGGAGGCCATGTTGCTGGAGAAAGGCAGTGGCTTCCCAGCAGCTAGAGGGCCGACGGCACCCACGGACCAGACGACCGGCAGGGCCGGTCCCGGGCAGATGACCCCCTTTCCCGTCTGCACGCTCCCCCCAAATCCACGTTCTCGGTCTCAGGGCCCAGGGTCCTCCCCCGGCCCCGAGCTCAGGGTGCGGCTCTGTCCTCTGCCTCATCCAAGGGTTCTTTGCATCCCCACTGCCGGGCCCCACTCTGATCTCCACCCCTCTCTCTCCTACGTGTCCGGACCTATCCGCTCCGGTCTGGGACTTGCCGGGCGCCTGTGCAAACCCGACAGACACCTTCTCCCCGCCCGGGCTGTGGACGGTGCCCTCCAGACAAACCGGGGCAGGAAACGTTGACTGCCCCTCGATGGGAAGTCCCCGAATCCTCGAGGGCTAGCAGCCTCCTGGCGTTTCCCAGGCCCGTGGGGACCCGGCCAAGGGGCCGTGCCCAGGTAGGGAGGGCACGGGGCACGCACACACCTAGGAGTGAGTCTCAGGTCTCCGCAGCAGTGCTCCTCACAGAGGGGGTCCCAGACCCAGACCCGTGGTGGTGGCAGCAGCGTCAGCCCGGAGCTTGTTAGAGTCACAAGTTCTCAGGCCCCACCGCAGATCTGCAAGATCAGAGACTCCGGGGTGGAGTCCGGCGTCGCGAGGTTGAACAAGCCCTCCAGGTGTTCCCACGCGGCCGTCCAGCGTGAGAACCACGGGGACGGATGGTTCCTGATGGCACCCACTTGTAGAGAAGCCACGAGCTTTCTCTGCCTCTGCGGGGCCGCCCTTGCTTGTGACCTCCCCAGGTGACAGGCAGGGACAACCACAGGTGGTCCTGGAGAACAGGGTGACTCGGGCAGGACTCTCTCCCAGGGGGGCCACACCTGTCAAGTGGCGTGGGAAAGACTTTGTTACCTTCCTGCCGTCCTCACCTGCAGGAGCCTGGAGAGCTCCCCTGGCCAACACCACACTCGCGGGTACGGGCACCAGCTCTGCCCACCTTTTCCCGGGTACCGGGTACTAGGCCTGTGTGCGTGTGTGGAGGTGGGATCCATGCTTTACAGAGAACTGTCCCAGACGCACTCAGGGCCGCTGGAACACACAGCGCGCCGGGCAAGGAAGGGGTGGAGGGGGGGAGAGTGGGGCGGGGGTGCCGCGATCCGGTCCCCGGGAGGCTGGATGCGCCCCGGACCGCACAGCAAGGCCGCTCTCCGAGGCCAGGGCGGGGAGGGGCTGCAGACGCGGTGACCATGCCCTTGGTCATCCCGGTGGGGCCGCCGCCCCCTTCTCCCCTCACTAGGCCCCCGGGGGCCCCGATACACTGGCCCTGGCCGTCTAGAGGGCCAGACACCGTCAGGTCGGCCTCGCCCCGGCGGAACGCACAGGTCCCCAGGCCTCGGGGAACGGAGACTCTGGCAGGGGCCAGGACCCGGAGAGGCGGGGAGCGGAGCCCAGGGACGGAGGGCGGTGTCCAGAAGGCCGGGGCGTCGTCCGGGCACGCCGCGCCCACCCTCACCGCCCCGGCACCGGTCTCCTCCTGTCCCTCAGCGCGCCACAGGAAGCCCCGCCCCACAGGTCGCGGGGCACCGCCTTCCTGCCCACCCCTTCCGGCTAGCTCCGCCAATGCCCCAGCTCGGCTCAGGACGGGGCCGCTCCCAGGCCGTCCGCGGAAGCCCCGGCCCCGCGGCCTGACGGACGTGTCCCCTGCCCAATCAAAACAAGCCGGTCTCCTGCGCGCCCCTCTGGGCTCGGCTCCCGCGCGCTCCTTTCTAGCGGTCGGGCCCGGTGGGCCGCGCGACCCCTGGACGTCCCGGCGGGACGAGCGGGACGTCTGCGTGCAGAGTCGCGCAAGTCGTCGTGTCCGTCCACGCCAAGCCCTGCTTGTGTGCTTTCGGCTGGAACTTGGATCTTGAAGTAACGGACCTCACGGGGAGTTCCGGAGAAGCGCCAGGGCGCCTCCCGCAGTTCCCTGGGACCGGCAGGGTGCACATCTAGTGCAATCGCACACCCGGCTTTGGCATTGCTGCCGTCCGAGAGCTGCTCCGTGTGTGCCGCTCCCGCGTGTGCGGCCGCGCGTAGCTCTGCACTTTCGCCACGCGTGTAGATTCAGGCGACTCCCACGGGCATCCGCGTCCAGTTGGTTCCCTCCCAAGGACCCCTCCTGTTAACCTTTCGTAACCACAGCCTCCTCCCCTCTGCTCCCTCCCACCCCGCGACCACCAGTGTTGTGTGCTCGCTCGTGTACAAGTTGGTCATTTGAGCACTTCGGTAAATGGAACCATGCGGTATGCAGTAGGTCTCAGTGACGCGGGGTGGGCTTTTTTCCCTTCACTCTCATAATGCCCTTGAGATCCATCCAGATGGTTGCGTGTATCCATAGTCAGTTCTTCCTTCGTATTGCTTAGCTACGGTCCTTGGTGTGGATCGACCGGTTGCTTCAAACATTCACCCGCTGAAGGACACGCTGCTCGTCCCCAGTCCTAGGCTGCTGCAGATACCCCTGCTATGGGCATTCACGTACATGTTTTCGCGTGATCCTAAGCTTCTGTTTCTTTGGCCTAAATGCCCAAGAGTGCAATTGCTGGGTCCTATGGACATGGATGTTTAGCTTTAAATATTTCATTTAATTTTAGGGTATTTATTTAAGTAATCTCTATACCGAACGTGGGGCTCCAACCCACCACCCCAAGATCAAGGGTTGCACGCTCTTCCCACCGAGCCAGCCAGGCGCCACCTGGATGTTTAGCTTTAGGAGAAACTGCCCACTTGCAGTCCACCCTGGCTGTTATCATTTTCCATTAGCACCCTGCACAGTTTTAGAGCGCATCATTGAACATTTTTACAAAGCAACATTATATTAAGCAAGATTGTTAACAATTTTGTCTCTCTCTTCTACATATAGTCTTCTAATGCAATCACCAACATAGTCATTTACAGAGTTTTACAAAGCATATACCCTGGGGCGGGGGCGGGGGCGGGGGCGGGGGCGGGCAGGGAAAAACAAAAATGAATAAAAATAAAAAGCATACATCCTATATATTTAATTGTGATTTTCTCTTACTTACTTAGCAATAGGTCTTTGAAAACCTTCCATGTCACTAAACAAATGTCTAGCTCATTTCTCTTCTGGCTGCGTGGTATCTGATGCATGTACTGTATGTATGTACTGTATGCAGGTACTATAATTTACATCATGAATCCCCAACTGGATGGTACGTTTACCTTTCCTCTTCTCTCTGCCGTTGGCATTAGCACCGCAAGTACCAACTGTGAACGTGTGTCAGCCTCCCTCTAGGATAATTACCTCTAAGTGAAATTGACAGGTCAAAACCTATGGGCGTTTGAAATGTCAATAGATACTAGGAGATGGCCTTCCCGACAGAAAGACCCCACTGGTGGTACACTAGGGCTGTTAGTTCTTTGTTACCTATGTTGCAAATATTTTGCCCCCAGTATGTCTTTTGTCTTCAAGGACAAGGCTTGCCGGTTTGGGCAGTCAAGAAGGTATACATTTTTTTTTTAAGTTTTTATTTTACTTTTATTTTTAATTACTTATTTTCTTTGAAAAATTTTAACGCGATTTATTTCTGAGAGACAGAGACAGAGAACAAGCAGGGGAGGGGCAGAGAGAGAGAGAGGGAGACACACAATCTGAAGCAGGCTCCAGGCTCGGAGCTGTCAGCCCAGAGCCCCACACGGGTCGAACCCACGAATCGTGAGTGAGATGGTGACCTGAGCCGAAGTCGGACGCTTCACCGACTGAGCCACCCAGGCACCCCAATTTTTAATTATTTTCCATGCTTGTTTATTTTTGAGAGAGAGGGAGAACGCGAGTGGGGGAGGGGCAGAGAGAGGGAGTCAAGAGGATCCAAACCGGACTCTATGCTGACAGCACAGAGCCCCATGTGGGGCTAGAACTCACAAACCGTGAGATCATGACCTGAACCCAAGTCGGAGGCTTACCCGAATGAGCCACCCAGGCGCCCCTAAAGTTTTTGTTTTTAAGTCATCTCTACACCCCCCTTGGGGCTCCAACTTCAAACCCTGAGGTCAGGAGTCACATGCTCTACAGACTGAGCCAGCCAGGCGCCCCAAAGTTACACACTTTTATACCACCAAGGGTATTAAACTGTCAATTGGCGATTTCTGGGTTGCGTATCGTGGGCACGAAGGCCTCCTCCCACGTGTGATGACAGTAAGGAGACTCGGGGTGGCATTGATGAGCCTGTTGCCAAGTCCTCGGTGACCCGGGCTGGTAGGTTGACCCGCTGGGCCAATGGCTGTGGCCCTGGGCGCCGGTCACATGATGCAGTGCTGCCTAGGCTGGGGGCTGGGGGCGGTGCCACTCTGACAGACAGCCCCTGTCCTCCAGGGATGCCAGTCCAGTTTGGGAGAAAGACCAGCGAATACGGAATGAGAAACACGCATAGGTTGCGCGCGGGTAAGCAAGAGAAATCCCGGGGAAGAGGACGCAGAGCAAATGCAAAGTCAGGGGTGGGTGAGCAGGGATGCGCTAGGGCCGTGGGGAGGAGCTCCCGGGGTAGGGAGGAGCTCCCGGGGTGGGGAGGAGCTCCCGGGGTGGGGTTCCCAGGTGCCAGGAGCAAATGGCTTTCAGAAGGTCAGAGGGCAGAACCGAGACCCCACCTAAAACCCGTGTTGGTGAAGGGTGACCCCCGCGGGGCAAAGGCAGGATGGTGCTATCAGGAGAAGTGGGTCTGAGGGAGCGGGGACGAACGCCCCCCTGACTCCAGTCCTAGCAGCCGCGAACAGGGAGGGGCTGCCTTCCCCCCACCCCTAGCTGCAGGCTGAGAGAGGAACCGCTCCCCCTGCATCGTCGTGGTACTGCTGGGCTCCGGGCCGGCCGAGCACATCCACCCTCCCTGGAAGGGTAGCTCACCCCAGGCTTCCGGCCCAGGACCCCCAGAGGCCCAGCGGGACACGTGTCAGCAACCTCGACTTGAAGACACGGCCCACCTTGGTGGAGAACCGGCAGGCCTGTCGAAGACAGGACTGGCCCTGTGGACCTTCCCAGGGTGCAACTCTCAGAGGCCAGAGGACATCATTTGCAGTCATGGCCTTGCGTGCTTGCGGTGTGCCTCGGCTCCTCCCATCCCGCAGCCCTAGCAGCCTGTTCGCGGCGTGATCCCCATTCACGGCTTCTTCCGCACCACTAGCTGGCAAGTGGCCCAGGCGGGGTGTGGATCAAGGACGTCGGGCTCAAGCCAGATCCCCTTCTGTGGGGCTGTGCTCTACGGCGCGGCTCACTCCCTCACTTGGAGGTCCCCGGGGAACGTGTGGCACACTCAGCATGTCCTGGAGGTTTGAGAGGTGAGCCCAGGTGGCCATCCCCCACGGAAGCCTCCTGGGGCCAGCACACAGCAAAGGGGGCAGGGTGAGAAAGAGAGCCGCCTTCCCCTCTTGTGCTTAACCGGGGCAGGGCGGGGGGGGGGGGGGGGGGGCTTCAAAACCCAGACTGGCATTACCTTTGATTTCTCAGGAGATCAGAGAGCGGCGCTCGTGGATATCTACGCGTTGTTTGCGTTATTGTGATAGAAAGCTACTCCACCTCCCCAAGTCTTCAATGGCCTGTGAGACACAACAAAATAAAAACACAGAAGAGGGAATCAAACAGATAAGGATAATTTTAAAAGCCCAGGCACGGGGCACCTGGGCGGCTCAATCACTAGAGCACGCAACTCTGTGTCTCGGGGTTGCGAGTTCCAGCCCCGCGTTGGGCACACAGAGGTTCCTTAAAGGAAAAAAAAAAAAAAAAAAAAAAAAAGCACCCAGGCAATTTTGAAAAAGAACTGTCGAAGTCGGGCGCCTGGGTGGCTAAGTCTGTTAAGTGTCTGACTTTGGCTCAGGTCATGATCTCTTGGTTCGTGAGTTCGAGCCCCACGTCGGGCTTTGTGCTGATGGCTCAGAGCCTGGAGCATAGATTCTGTGTCTCCCTCTCTCTCTGCCCCTCCCCTGCTCGTGCTCTTTCTCGGTCTCTCTAAAATAGACATGAAAAAGCGTAGGAGTAACAAAACATAGCCTTTGGAATAAAATCCGTCAACAGACGGATGAAACCACAAACAGATGCCATTGAAGAAAGAATTACTGACCTGGAAGATGGTCCTCAGAAATCATCTCCTGCCCCATATCCCCTCGTGGTGGATAAGGTTGCTTCCGCCTTCCCTGAGAAATTGTGGCAGCCCCTCCTCAGAGATCCAGGCTCTGCCTCTTCCAGGCCCCTCATCCTGGCGTCTAGGTGTCTGCTCAGCCCGACCTCTTCCCTGCTTCCCCTCGCCTTAGGGACGGCAGCTTTCTGCCATACGATCTGTTTCTTCAGCCCTCCGGGCCCTGAGCCACCAAATGCTCGTATTCGATTTCGTCTGCTGAGAAACCGTGTCTATTTCTCGTCTCCTTCTCCTGCCCGACTGCTACAGAGTCGGACCTGGGAGTGGTCTCAGAAGAGGGGCCCGCCAAGTGGGGATGTGGGGATGGGTGTGGTCGCGCCCTTGGGCCCCAGGGCAGGGCTCGGGCTCCCTGCCAATGGGAACTGGGCGCGTGCGTAGCACCCGTGGTCTGCGGGGACCTCTTCCTTCATCAGGCTGTCACCTGCAGTGAACCGGGATGAAGGGCCACCTGCGGGAAGCCCTGAGGAGCCGGCGTGGCTGCTGTACTGTCACGGCGGTAAGGACGGCTCTGAAGACCGTGGTGTGGTGATCCCGGAGCGCGCAGAGAAAACAACGGCAACTTTAGTTCCTTACCTCTCAGCTCCAGTCACAGCACGACACGCACAGAACTCCCCCGACAGCCCTAAAAATTCCCTTCCTTCCGTACCTGCAAGGGTTCCTCGTGGTGAAAATTAAACACAAGTTCATCGGTGCGGGTTACAGAATCCCAAAGTTCACTGAATTCCCAGCCTCTCTGTGTTTCTCGTGTGAAAGGTATGGCCGTGGTTGGAGGAGTGTGGCCCGGAAACCTGGAACTGGGACGTCTGCTCGGCCTCAGTCGAAGCTGAGAGTCGGGATGCCATCAGCCCCTCTGAGCCCCCCATTGTGGTTCAAGTAGCTGCCCCGTGTCTAAGGGACTGGTGTCCCGTCGCCAGAAGAATGTGTCATTATCTTGTGTGGGCTTGGTCCCTTGTAATGCAATTCATGTTGTCCTTGAGATCCTGTGCAACAACCCGCTTGCCATTCAGCCCATATGTAGGGTGCAGTCACAGTATGCCCCACGGCTAAGTCTGAACCATGAGGAAATAGCTCATGTGTCAATAAAAATTCCCAGATGTAACTGGTATCTAACAGATTAATCCTATTTGAACATTTGTGGGAATGGATTCTCCGGCTACCAGGCTAAGGAGGTGAGCTAAGGCACTCACTGGGGTAGATTCACTGATAGGGATGTACTTACTAAATGTTACTGACGGAATGTGGAGCACTTGCAGCTGGTAAGAAATACAGGCCCGTGCTTGTTTGGTTGACTGAACTTGGACTCACTAGTGGCCTGTAGTTGATCGGTTTCAATGCCAGGACTCTCTTGGCATGAGGTGAAGGGAATCTAAAGTGTTACGAGAAAAAGAGAAAAAAAACCCAAGTGTTAGAGAGAGAACAACTTGGCAAGTGTTAGAGAGAGAAGATCACGTTGGATCTGAACACCCCACACCCTATGTTCCACAGGATGGTCCAGAAGCAGCTCCTTTCAGTGAAGCTTTGAGAGAACCATTAGAGTAGGAACAGTTGCATCTTAGAAAAGCTCTGGAAAGATCACCATGGGCGCCCCTGGCTGGCTCAGTTGATAAAGAATGCAACTGTTGACCTCTGGTTAGTTTACCACATTGGGTGTGGAGCCTCGTTAAGAGAAAAAAAAAAAAAGATCAGGCCCCTGGATAGCCCAGTCGGTTAAGTATCTGACACTTGATTTTGGCTTAGGTCAGGATCTTCAAGGTTTGTACATTCGAGCCCTGCATTGGGTTCTGTGCTGACAGTGCAGAGCCTGCTTGAGATTCTCTCTTTCTCTGTCTGGCCCTCCCCTGCGCTCTCTCTTCTCTCTTAAAAATAAATAAACATTTTTTAGAAAAGAAAAAAGAAAATGAATGAAATAAAACAGGCCAAGTGCTACAGCATGTTTGATATATAGAACTCTAAATGCTCCAGGTATGGGAGCCAAAAATCTGCCTTGAGCTGCTCCAGTGGAGTCACAGACTCTCACCCAGTTTCGAGACCCAGAGTCCCTTCATGGACCGGGAGGTGGGTCCCCTGAGACACACACTGCACCATTGCTCCGTGGAAACCACAAAGAGATCTGCAGGCCTGTACTCAAGTGACAGGTTGTCCCGGAGAACAGGTGTGCTTGAGCAAGCAGGCCTCCCTCCTTGGCAGGCCACACCTATCAAGTGACGTGGGAAAGGCTTTGTTACCTTTCTCCTGTCCCCACCTCCAGAAGTGTGGACAGTTCTGGGATTTACTGAGATCGCTGGTAACTCAAGCACTAACTCTGCCCATCTCTCTTGGATCCTATTCTTGTTGGGGGATTGGGGGGCTTATTGTGAACCATCTCAGGGGCACACTTTCCATGTGCTGGAACACAGTGGGCAGGGAAAGGAGTGTGTTGAGGCGTGGGGGTGTGCCACAATCTGGGCCCTGGGAGGACGGAAGCGTCCAGAACTGCACCGCAAGGCTGCCCTCAAAGGCTAGGAGTGGGGCACAGCCGGAGAAGGAATGACAGTGCTCCTTTGCCAGCCTTGGTGCGGTTGTAGCCTCCGTCTCCAAGTCACCCTGGGGAGCATAACGTCTCTTTTCTCTGCCTGGTCAGGGTGGGCGGGGTGGGCCCAAAGGTGTACAAGGGGTCTGCCATGCCCTGGATCATGAGGGAGGCTTCTCCTTGCCCTTTCTCCAGCGAGAGGGCGCAGCTCTGCCACTTGACTTCGACGAACCGGGAAACTGCGCATGGCTTACAGCAAAGGCAGCTCCGGAATCTTCGGTTAATACGGGGGGCGGGGTGGTGGTGCGGAGGCGGGGCGAGCCTGCCGCTCCGCCGACAAAGGGACGTGGACCTAGGCTCCAGCACAGCATGTGCCATGGGGTCCTGGAGCTTAGAGGGAGGCTGGGGGGGGTGCGCATCCCAGCCCCGTGACCCCGGGAACACGCAAGCAGCCACAGTGAGCCACACTCAGGGGTACTATCCTTCTTTCAACCCCAGGAGTATATGGCGTTCATAGTTACGGCAAAGCCTTGGGGAAGAGTTCTACACCCAAGATGGCCGGCCGGAAACAGGCTTCTCGCGCCGATGTGGCGAGGCCAGATTGGCTAGCTGGCCGCCCGCCTTTGAACGCTCAGCTGTGTCCCGGTTCAGCTCTGGAGCGGAGCCCCGCCCGCACGCAGGCGCACAAAGCTGCTGCATCTATGGTCCGGAAGTGTGACAGAGCGTCCACCCGCTCTGGCCAGGACTCTATGGTTCCTATGCGCGAAGATCGGCCGCCTATATAAGGCATGCGCAGGCGTGGGAGCGCCTCTTTTCCTTCGGCGCGGTGAGTAGTCGTGGTCCTGGAGTTGTGCGTTGTCCTTGCTGGTTCTCTGTCCCGGTTTGAGGCCTGTCCGCGTCTTCTGTTCCGACTTTGTCTGTTTCGTTGCAGCCACTGAAGATCTTGGTGTCGCCATGGGCCGCCGCCCCGCCCGGTGGTGAGTGCCAAATCCGTGCAATTTTCGCTGATGTGAAAAATGGAGGGAGAACTGTATTTCAACGCTAAAATTAACCGTGGGGTGGGGCCTCCGGGGCACCTTTTCTATATTAAGAACGGACTCCACGTTTTTACTGATACTCCGGGTCGCTTGGGGATTTCGTTTACACTGTCTGTTTCTTTTATTTTTTTGTTTTTTATTATTATTTTTTTAATGTTTATTTATTTTTGAGACAGAGAGAGACAGAGCATGAACGGGGGAGGGTCACAGAGAGAAGGAGACACAGAATGTGAAACAGGCTCCAGGCTCTGAGCTGTCAGCACAGAGCCCGACGCGGGGCTCGAACCCACGAACCGTGAGATCATGACCTGAGCCGAAGTCGGACGCTTAACCGACTGAGCCACCCAGGCGCCCCTGTCTGTTTCTTTTAAAGTTCAGGCCTTTCTTAAGCGTTTCTTCTGTTTTGTTGGGGTGCCAGATTTACCTTGGCCTGCATGTGTTCCGCCACTTATGGGCTGAAATCGACGGCCGCCTTACATCTCTCCGTCCTGGAAATTAGCCACCTTTTCAGACTCGATACCCTCTCAGGGCCTTTGTGTGCCGTCCCCATCTTATTTCCGGGCGACATGCCCGTTCGGCCTCGGTCGCCAAGGGCCGCCCTGACCAGAGGGCTCAGCCACCTCCTGTGCCCTGCAGGGGGCGTCAGAATCTTTTCACGTGTGGTTTCGAAGGCGGATTTATTGCCACGTGCCCAAAAATCAGTGGCATGAATTATGTTACTAATTAGCAAGAAATTTGCAGTGCCTTTGAGATGTTTCTCTTATTTAACTGGAAAAGTGCCTTTCCACCTGTTGACCTTATAGGAAGCATGGAACCATAATAATACGGGGTTGAGGGAGATCTTTTGCTTCTATGTTTTCTGTATGAGTGTTCTCTAATTTTTGGTCATTTTGTTTTGACCGTGTTTTGCTTAGAGCAAAATTCCAGGAGTGGAGACAGCTAGAGATTGAGATGTTGCCTCCAGTCCCCATTCTCTGCCATCCTTTGGTCTTAATTTAAGGGAGTTCTCAAAGTGCTTATTGGGTTCACTTGTGAACTATAAACTTGGATTTCTCCCCTCCCCACAGTTACCGGTATTGTAAGAACAAGCCGTATCCAAAGTCTCGTTTCTGCAGAGGTGTCCCTGGTAAGTAGTGGGAGAGTTCCCAAACTGGTTTGGCTGCACTGACTCAGTTGCCTCCGGTGCCCCTCCCCCACATACTTATCTCCATATTTTTCAGATGCCAAGATCCGCATTTTTGACTTGGGGCGTAAGAAGGCAAAAGTGGATGAGTTCCCACTGTGTGGCCACATGGTGTCAGATGAATACGAGCAGCTCTCCTCTGAAGGTGAGGCTGGATTCCTTAATCCCATCCTTTCTAACTGCTCCCCTCCCCCACCAGACCCAGAACAAACTGCACCAGATTCACCATTTAATCAAGAGTGTCTGATGGCAAGCCTTTTTATGAAGTTCACCCAGTCGATACAGATGTACACTGAGGGCCAGGGACGGTTACAGTAAGTGGCTCTGTCCTATCTTGTCTCACTGCTGCCTCCCACCTGCCCCCAACCTAGCCCTGGAGGCTGCCCGAATTTGTGCCAACAAGTACATGGTGAAAAGCTGTGGCAAAGATGGTTTTCACATCCGGGTGCGGCTCCACCCTTTCCATGTCATCCGTATCAACAAGATGTTGTCCTGTGCTGGAGCTGACAGGTGAGCTGGGTCCTGGGTGTCTGTCTTTTGAGGGGTTTTCCCATAACTTGAGGCTTTTGTTTGCCTTGTTTTTTCCATCGGAACAAAGAGATGGTCTCTCGTACGGGACTCTCCCATAATAAAGCCAAGTTAAAGGTTCCCAAAACAAAAGGTATCACGACTAAGTCTTAGACTCTGGGTGACAGGTGGAGGGAGGTGCTTCTGAGGGAGAGGCTTTAATCCTGATGATACCCATCTGCCAGCAAGCAGGTAGCTGAAGCAGCCACCAGTTGGAAGGCTTTCAGCTGAGCCCAATGACACCTTGTAGAGGCTGCCTAGTCTTTTCAGGTTTTCCATTTTCTGCAGCCAATTAAGCCGACTGTGCTCTTTCCCCATGGGGCCCAGTGTGCAATGGCTGCGAACAGCAGCCTCCTTGGTAGTGTATGCAGCCTGTTGGTTGTACGGGTTGCCCTAAGGGACCTTGGAGACAGTTTTGTTCCAGTGGACATTGAGGGTTGGCCTCATGCTTTCCCCAATCTAGGCTCCAGACAGGTATGCGGGGTGCCTTTGGAAAGCCCCAGGGCACAGTGGCCAGGGTCCACATTGGCCAAGTCATCATGTCCATCCGTACCAAGTTGCAGAACAAGGAGCATGTGATTGAGGCTCTACGTAGGGCCAAGTTCAAGTTCCCTGGCCGCCAGAAGGTAAGTTGTGCCGAAACCTTGGTCCTGTTTTACTTGCCCCGGTCAGTGTCCAGGTTTCCTGATTTCGTTATTTTCATCTTTCCATAGATCCACATTTCCAAGAAGTGGGGCTTTACTAAGTTTAACGCGGACGAATTTGAAGACATGGTGGCTGAAAAGCGGCTCATCCCAGATGGCTGTGGGGTCAAATACATCCCTAATCGTGGCCCCTTGGACAAATGGCGGGCTCTGCACTCATGAGAACCTCAGCACTGCCCTTCCCCATTCATGCCCACCAATAAATCCTGCTTCCTGTCTATTTGTCTTTGCATCTGGATTCAATGGTGGTGGGCTGGGAGGGGGACTCTAGAGTCACTACCTTGTCTTTTCGGAAGAAGGTTGACGAGCTGGCCAAGGCCAGCAAGGAGATAAACCTAGCGACATGGCCTGGGACCAGCATCCTCTCAATTGTCTGGTTGGGACTTGGACTTGGACCTGGACCTGCCTAGATCAGAAGCTATCAATTCAGGTTTTCCCTGCCAAGTTCATGCTGTGATTAGTCCAGTATAGTCCAGTGGATGCTGCCTTAGTAAAGTGCCCTGCCCAGTGATGAAATAGGGCTGGTGGCCTAAGGTTGACCTCTGGCTGCTTGTGGAATCTTTCCCCACGTGTCCCAGACCAGCAACATCACTGGAAACAGAAAGAAGTGAATCAGACGAGGCATGGTTCCAGCCATGTTTTAACCAGCACTCCAGGAGACCCGGTCCTCCAGTTAGCCCTTGAATAGTTTTCCTGTGTTGGGAGTTGTCCAGCTTTGACCCACACCATCCACCGCTCCTGTGGCCTCATTTCTGGGTCCCTCCTCACCACCCTGGCCAGTGTCCCCTGACCTCGAGCTCCCCCAGCTGAAACGGCTCATAGGCTTGGCAATGAGAGACAGTTGGCAAGTATGCAGCTCCCCTGGCCTGGAGCTCCTGGTGTGCTGGCCGGCACTTCTGAGGGCCAGGATTACAAGAGCAGGAACAGGCCTGGGGAGTTCTTAGCAGGCTGGATGGCCTGGGGCTGTGCATGCAGAAGGGGATCTGGTTCCAGAGCCGTGCACGGTGGCCCCAGAGCTGCTGTGTACTGCTTCCTGGAGCTGGGCTGTGCTGCACTTAATCCCTGTGGCTCCTGAGAGTCCTTTTGTAATCATTACTTCCAGCCATTTATGAAGTTTAAAATGACCTTTATTTTTGACCTTGAGGTGGTTCTAAACCATAAACATTTATGCTTAAGTGGCTCTGATGTCTTGCTAATGGGCTTTACTGAACACTGCTCTCTGGAAAGGAGCTGGGGAAGGAAGGGTTCTGTGATACCAACACCCCGAATAGGATCATTGTTGACATTTTGCTATGTATCCTATCATGTATCCCCTTTGGCTGAACAACCATGTAGCCACACAGTTGCTACCACAGTTATACGGTAAATGCTACATACAGATATTTTCTGTAAACCTGAGCCCTGCCAGCCACTGGACTGACAGTGCGTGGGGCAAGGCTGGGCTGCAAGAAGGTTGCAAATATGGGCTCCTGCAGCAGGCACAGCAAGCACGGGGGCTGTTTGAAACATTTTCTGTTCTCTAGTTACTATGTGTATGTGTAAACTGCTTCTCAATCCTTGTACTTGCTGTAGTCCTAATACTGATGTAGATGAATCCCGTGTGCAATGGAAATGGCCCTTGGATGTATCAGCTACACGTATGTGATATCCCTACAATTTAGCTTTTTGTTCTCAATGTGTAAGTTCCCTTTTTGTCATAGAACAAAAACCTTTGGGTCTGTTGTGATTCCCTTTCCTGAGACCTGCAGTTTGGCCAGAATCACCAGAGCCCTCCCTCCTCCTCCCCCTGCCCCGGAGCCTGCTCTGTCCCCACTCCTGACAGTAGCTGGGGACACAGTGGCATGGGTCTAGCCTCAGGGCCCCTCCCTGCTTTCCTCTTCTACATTCTAATGCCAGCCAGGAGCCCGATCAAAGAACGCAAGCCAAACCTAAGAAGAGACAGATGGAGGAGAGCCACGGTCCAGTGGGGCAGAGCTCTAGTCAGATGGAGGAGGGCTGCAGGTGACGCCCTCAGGAGTCTCTGGACCCCAAAGCCGTCCGAGAGCAGATGGCAGAGACCAGGATTTGAGTCCTGAAGGCAGCACCATCCTCACGTCTGTAGGCAGCAGGCCCAGTTAGGGAAGCAGCAGCAGCAGCAGCAACAGAGCGGCGGCCAGGCCGAGAGGCTGGACCCTGCGTGCCGCCCGGCTCAGCTCCACTTCCACAGGGTAGTGGTCGCTGACGTTGAGGGCCTGGGGGGCGGGCAGCGAGACAGAGCGTCGGTGCCAGGGCCGAGGCGCTTCCCCGGGAAGCCGTTCCCGTCTCCCCCTTTACCTCCTCCTCGGTGAGTCCGAAGCTCCCGGGGAAGTCAAAGGCGGCAGCGGAGCGCAGCAGGCTCTGGCAGCGCTCGCCGTGCAGCACGATGCGGTCATACGCGCAGTGGGTGCTGGCGCGCACTGTGGTGTCCTCCCCGTCGGGGATCACCCAACGGAAGCCTTCCTGAGTCCGCAGCACCAGCTCACCTATGCGCTTTTTGGTCAGCGAGGCGCAGTCGGCGTTGAAGTCCCCAAGCAAGATCATGTCCTGGAGAGGGGGTGGCGGTCAGGCCGGGCCACCCAGCCATCATGTCCCCGGCCCTCCCGCGCAAGCTGCCCCCGCCCTACCTTGCTCTGCCAGTGCTTGGAGACGTCCAGAAACACATCGTACAGGGCGTTCAGCTCTTTCTCCACGGCCTTCGGACTGGTGTGCAGCGGGACCAGCACCAGGCTGGGGAGGACTGCAAGACCCCAGGGACGGAGGACTCACATCTTCTCCTGGCCACTGCCCACCCCGACTCTTCTCAGTAACCGAGCGCTTAGTAGAGCCAGCCAGGTCCTCCTTCCAGCTCCCAGATAGCAGGGTCACCCCTCTCCCCTTCCTACCCTTGCTGGGGAAGGTGAACCGGGCCACAAAGGGCTCCCGGGCGAAGAGATCATCCTCGTCATTGTACACGTAGGAATCCAGGACCTGTGTCTTGTGTGACCTGGGGGAGCAAGGGATGGGAAGCAGTGGCCTCACATCATGGATTCTGGTTTGCAAGTGGCCACAACCTTCCTCGCCTTTTTCCTAGAACCTGTTTTTTATTGAGCTAGAATTCACATACCTGGAAGTTACCTGTTTAAAACGCACAATTCAGTGGTGTTTAGTACATTCACAGGTTGTGCAGCCATCACCACAATCAATTTTAGAACCTTTTTATGGCCCCAAAAAGAAACCTCGCACCCGTGGCAGCTGCTCCCCAGTCCCCTCCTCCTCAGCACCCCCAGGCAGCCACTGACCTACTTTCTGTCTCTGTACACGGATACTGCCTTTCATTTATCCAGTGTGCAGCCGATGGACACTTGCACTGTCATTTTTACTTTGGGGCCGTTACGAGCGTTCCCATGTGGCTTGTTTCTGTCCCCCCTCCTCCATTACTTTGAAGTGAATTCTACACATCGTATGATTTCATCTATACAAATAGGCCTCCTGACCTGACCACTCCCCTTGCCCTCTCCATCCTGACCCTAGAGGGCTCTGCCGCCGCCAGGCTGTCCTAAGGACTTCGGGCTGTCTCCAGAAACCGGGCCTGTCCAAGGCCCACAGGGAGCCCCTGTTGTTGGGTCTCTTCCCAGAAGTGTCAGCCAATTCCCAAAGAGGACGCCAGCCTTGCCCTGAACCGCATTCCCAGGTTCACTCCCAGCTGCACCCGCCTCGGGCGGTGCGTGCCGGCGCCCGAGTTCCTGGCGCCTCTCGGCCCTGCGGAGGGCCCCACCTCTGTGCACGGAGAAGGCAGGCCTCTTGCTGTAGGGACATATGGGCACCAGAGCTGAGTAGGGCAGAGGAGAGTAAGATCCCCAGATACAATCAGTGAGGAGAAAAAGTGCAATGAGAAGGTGAGGGCCACCCCCGGGGGGGAGCACCAGTTGCCCCGGCTGCCCTCCGCACTTACCGGTAGACGTACACGTACTTCTCCATGTACGTGCTGCGCCCCAGCGAGGGGCTGCTCAGCAAGGTGTAGGACCCGGACTCATCAAATCTGCCGCGATAGGGAAAGCCAGGCTCAGGGACCCTGCGGCTCTGGTCGGGGCGGATCAGACCCACAGAGCCCTCCTCACCGATTGAGTTCTCGAAGCAGGAGGGACATAGCACTGCCAGAAGAGTCCACTACTTCCTGAAGCACCATGATATCACAGCGAACCAGGATCTGCAGGACACCAGGAGGGCCAGCCCCACTCAGCGCCAGCGACCCCAAGGGGAAGGTGTGGTCCCTGGGGAACTGGCACTTTTGTGGCCAAGGGTGCTGTGGCTCTCTGGCTGAAGCCCACAGAGAGCACTGAGACCAGAGAGGACCTGGGAGAACACCGAGTGCCACCCCATCCACACCGCACCCGTATCACAGAGGAGGAGACTGAGGCCGATGACAGGGAAGGAGCGTGCTCCACATCTCCAGACCCATGTCTCTCGTTGTCCCCTCTTCTCTCGGAAATGCCCCTGGTCAGGCAGGGCAGGGGCTTCGGGCTGTGGGCACAGCTTTCCTTCAGGGATGAACGTACCCGGACCAACGTGTCCATCACATGTTCCCTGGCCGCCTTCGTGAGCGTCAGCCGCTGGGCATTGAAGGCACAGATGCGAAAGGCCTCGACCCCACCGGGCAGGAGAAGCAGGAGCACCGCCGGGTAATGCATGGCTGGGTGTGCGACGCCAGGGCCCTCGAGGGAGCCCAGGCTGTCCCAGGGTACACTCCCAGCTAGGCTCGGTTCTGCTTCTGGAAGGACATGGCAGTGGGGGACAGAGGAAGTGACGCCCGTCCTGCTGCCCAGCACCAGCCTCCCGGAGCTGCCAGCATTGCAGATCTCCCGCCTTTCTCCCTGCGGACGCTTTCCAACATTGGCACATATGGCTTGACTTTCACGCCTAGTGTGGAGCCCAAGGAGGGGCTTGAACTCGCGACCCTAACGTCAAGATTTGGGCTCAGATCAAGAGTTTGATCCTGCTTTCAATCCTTTCGCATATGTATCCAGAAATGGAACTGCTGGATCATACAGTCATGCTAGGTTTAGTTTTTTTGAGGAGCTGCTATACTATTTTCCATAGTAGCTAAACCCTTTTTTTGCATTCCCACCGGCAGTACACAAGAGTTCAACCTCACAGTTAACTCCAGCTTTTCACCATCATTCGCAGTAGGAGGATCGCCTTCACACAGATCTCTTTCCACTTGTGAGATGATATCAGCAGAATTGTTGGGTTCAAGGGCGTGTACATTTAAAATGATCTCAGCTATGCCAAATCACTCACTGCAGTGTGTGATGGGGCCCCTTTCCCACACCCCCGCCACACTGGATACCCCTTCTTGTTCATCCTGCCAGCTGAAAGGCCCCTCTTTCGCAGCGTCTCTTGGTTAATCTTTGTTTCAGATGCACCCAAACTTTGTCCTGTCACTTGGGCTCAGCCCCTTGCTCTGCTCCTGCTCTCTGTGACATTCTCAGTAAGCAACATTAAGTCCCTCTACTTCTGTCTGCCTCCTTCTCTCTGTCACCTTTGTAACTAAACTCAAGGGGTTCGCCACTTGGGGTGCGCCGAATGGAACACAACCTAAGGAAGTGTTGAAAGCAAAGAACTGTTTGCTTCTTGTTACAAGTAAGGCGACAGGGAGATAGCTCCAAAAGCACTGTCTCCCCGTGGGGTTAATTCAGGAAGCTTTTATCCAGTGTATTAGGGGGTGGGGGCAGGGAGCTGGCAGAGGGACTTTTGGTTCAATTGTGCGTGCCTAGCATGTCAACATGCTAGTGCACACATCTGTTGGAAAAATGGTGGAAAACTCTGCCTATGGAAGATTTTATATTATACAACTATAAATTTTATATTATAAAACTAATTTTTTTAATGTTTATTTATTTTTGAGAGAGACAGAGCATGAGCGGGGGAGGGGCAGAGAGAGGAGACACAGAATCTGAAGCAGGCTCCAGGCTCTGAGCTGTCTGCACACAGATGTGGGGCTTGAACTCACGAATGGTGAGATCACGACCTGGCCGAAGTCGGACACCCAACTGACTGCGCCACCCAGGCGCCCTTAAAATTATTATAATGAACTAAAGGTAGTTATTTTAAGACAACTTGGGGGGGGGGTGCTTCTGTGGTCAGCTCCGATCCAGCCCCAAGTGGCTCACGTGAGGAGCTTCGAGGCGAGACACAGCCAGCAAGGGGCTATGGGGCGAAACACCTAGCTAGCTGGGTATCTCCTTGGCTGGAACTGTTGGTTCTGGAAAACCAACCATATTCCTTCTCTGCTTTTGTCCCTTCCCCTCCTCCCTTCTGCTCATAACTTTCTGGCCTCTTATTTGAGTAACTTCCCACTGCATCCTAGCTAACGCTTTGTCACCTTCCCCCTCGGGCTCACTTTCTGCCTCAACCAAGGCTCTGCCTATCTGTATTTCTCCCTGTCTCTTCTCTGTTCTCCCCTCTTTGTCATGCAGTCTCTGTGCATCTCCTTCATATTCCTGGCTGGGCTGAATGCCTGTCTCTCCCTGGCCACCTGCTCCGTCACTCATGCTGGTGGGGCGGGGGGGGGGGGGAAGATGGGGGCTGCCCTGGTTACTATTCTGGGATGTATGTGGACATTTGAGCAGCCCTGGGTGGTTTAGGGAAGGCCTGGAGGCTCTGGGGCCAAGGGTCCCCACAAGGGCTGAAGGCAAGAAGAACCGGAGAGCGACTGTTCCTGGACTCGGCCCAAAGCCCAACCCAGGCTCCCAACACCAAGCCTTGGCCACAGCCCTGGGGCACCCTTCCCCTTTCACCCCTCTCCCCAGTCTGGGGGCAACTTCCTCCCTCCCTCTGCTTAGAGGGCGCCCATACCTACTCAGACCAGCTCAGGTCCACGCGTGCCTTGGCTGTAAGCAGACCAGCAGATCACCACACCCTCAGGGAATCGCAGCAGCTCTCTGGGCAGGAACCCGAGGGAGAAAGGAGAAAAGAGGAAGAGGCGGCCTTCCCGACCCACCCGTCCGTCCGGGTCAGGCCGTCGCCCCACCCTTCCTGGAGCTTGGGCTCTTCCCCGGGCTGGGCCGGCCCCCCGACCCCGCCTTCCCTGACCCGCCTGGAAGCAGGCGCTGGCAGAGGCCGGGAGCTGTGGGCGGATGACTGACCTGTGAGTCACAGAGGGTGATGGAGCCTCAGCATTCCCATAACGAATGGTTTCCTGTGCCAAGGCCGAGCGGCGAGGAGGAGCTGCTTGGAGAATGCAAACCCGGAGCTGTGCTCTCCCGGGACCCAGCGCTCAGCCCCTGACATGGGCTGCCTCCAGGCATCCTCTGGCAGAGAACAAGCGAGAGCTGGAGCTCGTGCCCAATGTAGCCTGGGCACCCGAGCACAAGAGCTTTCTCTCCACGTCCTCAGGCTGGTTGTCAGGGTGGGTGCACACTCCTAAGTGCTCTGGAGACCCCAAGTGAGCGACAGTCAGCGCGGGAACTGGGCACCACTGCAGTCAAGGCTGGACTGAGGAACTGTCCCCAAGAGAAGGGGAGAACAAAGCTGGCAGCTCGGTGTCCCGTGTGGTCCTGCACTGTCGCTGTTGGGACGACCAGGGGATTCATTGGAGTCTGTGGCCTGGCGGCGGGTCCTCACCGATGATTACAGTGTGGTCCCGTTGTTGGCTGGACCCATGCGCATGAGCACGTTAGGATTGCAGTGGTGATGAGAACACTAGAAACACTGTTTTATTCATTAATCAACTTAGTTTTTAAAGTTTATTTATTTTGAGAGAGAGAGAGAGAGTCCGAGAGCACTTGTGAGTGGGGGAGGGGCAGAGAGAGAGGGAGAGAATCCCAAACAGGCTCCTCGCTGTGAGATCATGACTTGGAGCTGATACCAAGAGTCCCACGCTTAAACAATTGAGCCACACAGGCTCCCCAGAAGCATTTTTAATTTTAAATTTTTTTTTCCACGTTTTTTATTTATTTTTGGGACAGAGAGAGACAGAGCATGAACGGGGGAGGGGCAGAGAGAGGGAGACACAGAATCGGAAACAGGCTCCAGGCTCCGAGCCATCAGCCCAGAGCCTGACGCGGGGCTCGAACTCACGGACCGCGAGATCGTGACCTGGCTGAAGTCGGACGCTTAACCGACTGCGCCACCCAGGCGCCCCCCCCCCCCGAAGCATTTTTAAAAATCAATAAAACTGTGCTTCAAAATTTAAAAAACACGGGCATCTGGTTGACTCATAAGTGCACCATGTGACTCTTGATCTCAGGGTGGTGAGTTCAAGCCTCATGGTGGGTGTAGAACATACTTAAATTAAAAAGGGGCGCCTGGGTGGTTCAGTTGGTTAAGCATCCGACATTGGCTCAGGTCATGATCTCACAGTTTGCGAATTCAAGCCCCTCACTGGGCTCTGTGCTGACAGCTCAGAGTCTGGAGCCTGCTTCGGACTCTGTGTGTCCCTCTCTTTCTCTGCCCCTGTCCCGCTTGCACTCTGTCTCTCGCTGTCTCTCAAAAGTAAATTAACATAAAAAAAAAAAAAAAAAGGAATAGGGGCACCTGGGTGGCTCAGTTTTAGGTTAAGCATGCAACTTTGGCTCAGGCCATGATCTCACCGCTGGTGAGTTCGAGACCCACGTCAGGCTCTGTGCTGACAGCTCAGAGCCTGGAGCCTGCTTCCGATTCTGTGTCTCCCTCTCTCTCTTCCCCTCCCCTGCACGTGCTCTCTCTCTTTCTCTCAAAAATAAATAAACGTTAAAAAATTAAAAAAACAGGAATAAAAACAAAACAAAAAGACTGTTTAACAGATATAGGGCTTTCTTCCAGGGTGATAAACATGTTTTGTAACTAGTTAGAGATAGTGGTTGACGGCACTGGGAATGTACTGACATAAAATACTATATTACATATATTATGCAGAGTATTTCTTTTATTATATGCCATATGTTGTTGCATATACATTACATATTACATCTACACATATGGTACAAATCTGTACTATTTTAATCCTTTAAAATTATATAATGTAACATGTATAACATCGTGTATATGTTGTATATATAAAATACAGTATATAGCAGAAATCGGTATCAAAATACCACAAAACGGCGAATTCCGTTATATAAATTTGCCTCCATAAAAATAAAGGGGAAAAAAGCGAAAGTAAGGTCCCGGCCAGCTCCGACCTTTAGCGGCGTCGGCTAATTGTGCTGCGTAGCCCAAATTGCCTCTCGAACCTTTCTGTGGCCGAATTAAGGGGACAAAAAGGGAGCGCGCACTCCAGCGGCCGGGACTCCACCTCGCGCTGGAGCGGGGCGGGGCGACGCAGCCCGCGGGCCCGCCCACGCTGCCGTCAAGCGGCCTGAGAGCGTTTTGCGACAGGCAGCCGGGAGCCGGGTCCCGTCGCTAGCTCGCTTTCCGGCCGGGGCGCGGGGCGCCTGGGTGCCGCCGCCGTCCCCTCTCGCTTCTCCCTGGGCCCCCTGGCTCCTGACCCCGGCGGCGGCTGGTCTGTGGCGAGAGGTCGGGCCGGGCCGGCTCTGGCCTGACCTGCGAGGTGACCTTGGTCGAGTCCCCGGTCGCGCGGAGCCGCGGCGCCCGTGTGTGGCGCGGGCCTGTCAGGGACCCAGTTCCCCCGCGGCCGAGGACACAGATCTAGAGCGCCCCCCGCCCCAGGCTGCCCCGTGGCAGGGGAAGCGCCAGGCCGCCTGGGGCGGAGCGGGGGAGCTCGGTCTGGGTGGGGGAGATGCCCCTACGTGTGAAATGGCCGTTCCCCGCGGTGCCGCCGTTCACCTGGACCCTGGCCAGCAGCGTCGTCATGGGCCTGGTGGGCACCTACAGCTGCTTCTGGACCAGTGAGTGGGCCTGAAGCCGAGGCAGGGTCGGCCACGGCTGTCCACGCCCAGCCAGAGTTGGGGTTTGGGGTTGTGGGTGCGGGCCGGGGCTAGTTTGGCTGGGGGGAGCCCTGGGCCCCAGGGACAGCGAGGCCAAGACCCCTCCCCACAGTCCGTCTCTCCCCCCAGAGTACATGAACCACCTCACCGTCCACAACAAGGAGGTGCTGTACGAGCTCATCGAGAACCGAGGCCCAGCCACGCCCCTCATCACTGTTTCCAATCACCAGTCCTGCATGGATGACCCTCATCTCTGGGGTACCTGGCACCAGTGTTCTGGGCACAGGGAAGCATGGAGAGACCCGGGGAGGGCGCCAAACAAAAGCAGAACAAACTCCCTTCTCACAGGGCTCTGTACATAGCTCTGGCACTCCTGTTTCTGGGGTGTCCTGCCCCAGGAGTCAAAATACGATTTGTGGCCCGGTCGGTATCCTCTCCGAACATGATTTGGAGACAGCCTCAGAAATTTGGAGGGAATGAGCAAGTGGGGGAGTGACTGCAGGGCAAGATGTGACGGCCTCTTTAGTTTGATGCATCAGGCCCGTGGAACCCTCTGTCTTCTGTAAACCATTGAAGGTCCCACAGAGTAGTGGAACACATCTGAGAACCATAGGGTGTCCTGGCAAGGAGAGTCTAGGCTACAGGCTGGGAGACCTGCGTCCTGTTCCAGGTTTGTTCCAGGCTGAGTTTGTACCTTTCAACTCCCCTCATTTGGGAGCCCACTTTGCCACCTAGAAGTTCCTGCTCTGCTGACTTCATAGTCTCCAGTAACCCAAATGGCTGGCTCAGGGGGTGCCCAGGGCCTGTACGGATGACTGCAGGTCAGACTGTCACGGGAAGTCAGTTGGTCAAATTGCAGCCTTTCCGAGCTCACCCTGGCCATCAGGCAGAGAAGGGTCTGTACGTTCCCACAGGCAGATCCCTGGAGGCCAACAAGGAGGCTTTAGAGCCATTCAGTAACCTGCACTCGGGTGGTGGCGCTAACAGTGGGGGGACAAGTGTACAAGAGTACACAGTGTCAAAATATATCAGTGTGGTAGGCAGGCCAGATGTGACTGTTAAGATATGGGTTGGGGTGGGAGAGAAGAACGAGCCAGGGACAACCTGAGGGTCCAGCCCAAGGGTCTATAACATGGCACTCTGGGCCACGTATAAATGGTAGAGCTGCTGCCCTTGTTCCTCATTTCCTGAAACTGGGAGCGAACAAGATGTTCCCTGCGGACAAGGCAGGTTGGGTCATGAAGCCTTTCCTTCTCTAGGGATCCTGAAACTCCGCCACATCTGGAACCTGAAGTTGATGCGTTGGTGAGGAGGAATGGGCCCCTCGCAGTGGGCCTGGCAGGCCTCACCCGTCTCTGCCCAGATTTGCCCTCCTCCTGCTCTGCCCAGGAGGCGGCGTCCAGCAGTACAGGCAGGGCACGGGGTGGGGTTCCACAGGCCCTCCTGTGCCGCGTTTCCACATTGCCACTGGTGTCAGGCACCATGCTGGGGGGACGGCAGGGCATTAGGGTGCAGGAGCCAGGGATGACTGCGTCTGTCCCTTCTTCAGGACCCCCGCGGCTGCAGACATCTGCTTCACCAGAGAACTACACTCCCGCTTCTTCAGCTTGGGCAAGTGTGTGCCTGTGTGCCGAGGTGAGCTGAGCCTCCAAGGAGGGGTCCGTGGGCGAGTAGATGCAGGGAGGCACTTCTGGGGCCTTTTTGGGCTTTATTTGCAATGGGGACTGTGGCTAGTGCTTCTGGCTTAGCAGCACTGGGCGTGGAGGGACCCAGCTAGGACACACAGCCTGGGAACAAAGGGAGCCAGGAGCCGCTGCTCCACTGGGGTGAGTCCCAGTTGTATTGCGTGGCTGCCGCAGACGTGGCAGTGGCTGCCGGAGGAGTGATGGCTTCTTGGGGAGCACTCATGCCCTGGGACTGCCTAAGGGTTGTGTGAAGCCGGGACTCTGGCATTAGAAGTCACGAGGCATTGGCCACAGCCTCTTCCCTCGAGGGTGT